>NC_087437.1:1227216-1534021 GCF_036321535.1 Camelus dromedarius | reverse complement strand
CGTGGTTTGAATCTTGCCTGTACCTCTGTCTCCCAGTCACTCTCCTCCATCCCTGCCAGACTGCCCTCTGATTCTTGAACAGGCCACACTCACTGTACTTCATATCTGGCCCCTAGAAATACCCATTAATTTCTGAGCATGGCTCTGCTTCAGTAAGACGGGCTGCATTGTCACTAAAGAAGACAGTGTGGTGGTTCCTTTAAACATGAAAATGGACTTAACTCATGATCCAGCCATCCCACTCCCAGGCATATGTCAGGAGAAAACTCTAGTTCAAAAATTCACATGCACCTCAATGCTCACAGCAGCAGTATTTATAATAGCCAGGACATGGCAGCAACCCCAATGTCCATCGACAGGTGACTGGATAAAGAAGTAGCAGTATATTTAGACCAAGGCATACTACTCAGCCATTAAAAAGAACAAAATAATGCCATTTGCAGCAACATGGATGGACTTAGAGATAGTCATTCTAAGTGAAGTAAGCCAGAAAATGAGAAAAATGCCATATATCACTTACATGTAGAATCTGAAAAAGACACCAATGAAATTAATTACAAAAGAGAAATAGACCCACAGAGATTGAGAAACAAACTTATGGTTACCATGTAGAGAAGGATATGGGAAGGGATAAATATGGGAATTCGAAAAGTGCCCCTCTTGGGGAGTGAAGGAAATGTTAGCTATCTTGATTGTGGTGATGGTTTTCTGGGTGTAGACATCTGTCAAATTCATCAAATAGTGTATGTGAAATATGTGTAGTTTACTGTACAGGAATCATACCACAATAAAGGTGCCTGTAGAAAAAAAAACAAGAAAAGATTGGCGGCATTGTGCCCTACGTTTTTATGTGTCTTCAGTGAGTGGGTCTTCAAGTTTCTGGTCTGCCTTATTTTCTGAACCAGAAGTTCCCTCCTTCCCTTTTCTTTGATAAACTGTCAGTGGGTGGCATTTATTCCCGTGGCTTCAACCTCTCTCTGTCCGCTGATTAATTGTCAAATCTTTTCCAGCAAGGACATCTTATTTCAGTCCCAGAAATATACTTATAATTGACAAGTAGACATTCACACTTGATTAACCCATAAAAATGTCAAGCTTTGTATGTTTGAATTTACACTCGCTCAGAACTAGGTTTACTTCTTCAAATAATGGCATCACTATCCCATCTGTTTTCCGTGCCATACATCTGGGAGTTTTCCTTTACTTTTCCACTCCCTCACCCCCATCAGTACTAGAATTCTCTTCCTTAATATCCCCCAACTAAGTCCCTGCTCCTCGCTCCTCTCTGCATTAATTCACACCCCTTGCTAGTCTCCCCAGTGCTGTTCTTTAGAGTGAACAATCCACTTTTCTCACTTTTAATGACTAATCTGTGTCACTCTCCTCTTTAAAATCCCAGAGAATTCCCCGGTGCATATGTGAGGATGTCCACGCTCCCTGATTTAATGTTACACCTTCTCATCACCTACTTGTTGCTTTTTTTCAGCCTCAGCTTCCATTAGTTCCTCACAGCCTGCAGCCTCACTGACCTTCCTTCCCTAAGTGCAAAGTGATCTTAGGCACGACCAGGCGTCTGCACGAGACACGCAAGCTGCCGAGAATCCTGTCCACACCACGGACTCTCCTGGTCTACAGATTTGCTGGAATCCTTCAGATGTCAGTGCAGAAAGCATTTCCTCTCTGACACCTTCCCTACCTTCTAGAACCCAGCCCAAGGCAGTGCAAGAGCCCCTCTGAACATTAAGTATACATGATGCCAAGTGACTCTTGCCACATTGTTTTGAAAACCTATTTAAATTTGTTTCTTTCATGACACACTGTGAACTCCTTGAGGAATGGGGGCTGTGTGGTATTTGTCTAGACAGCTAATGTCTGGCACAGACCCTGGGCCATTGGAAACAGCGTGCTAACTCATCAAGAAGAATTGTCGTCTTTGCGATGTAAGAAAGACTACATGATCTCTGATCTTGCACCATCTGGCAAGGGTCAAAATAATTTCACATAGAACTACACAGGCAAAGTATGTGTATTCTTTTCCTCTTTGTGAGCCCGAGATCATAGGCATCCTGGAACATAGGTGTCACTCTAAGCTCTCTGTCCCCTAGGCTGTCACGTCCATCTTCAACATAGCTTTTAGAAGTTGTAGGGATACGTGTACATCATCCCGTCTTAGAGCAAATGGCGCTTCAGCCTGACCCAGTTTAATGTTCATATGAAAATCAGAAATCTTCCAAACTGAAGCCTGAACAAACATTTCCCTTCTCTCCTTCCAGTATGTCTGCCATCTGCATCCCACATCCCCACTGCTCACGTGCATCAGATCACCTTCCATCTAGAAACATTTTCGGTGGGACACTTGGATGAGAACTAATTACAGCAGTCATGAAAATGGTCCCATGAATGTAGGCTCTGCACAACAAGGATGTTTTGACCGGAGGCCTCAGCTGTGGCCTGCAGGGTCTGTTCACGTGTTCTGGCTGGCTTCCCTGCAGACGTTCTGCAGAAAATCAAGCCTGCAGTTAAAGTCATAGAAGGCCCAAGAAATCCAGAAAAATAGAGTGAGATTCGTCTCCTTGGGAATATTTTTGAAAACCATCCACTATTAGGAAGAAGAGGTTTAAGAGGATCATTTCAGAGCAGATGATGTCCAACTGCAGGTGGGTCAGTTTTGTCATTGTTGCTGGCTAGTTGGCTTTCTGCTGCTTATAACACGCTTCTGTTTAAAGAAGTGGCCTGAGTCAGCCCTCAGTGCAGAAAGGTGAGCTGGGCCTGGTGACATCCAAGCTCCTCTGCTGTGTAGTAATGCGCTGAGAAGGAAGAAATGGCCCAGGGCTTCCTCTGACTCTATCCCTCAGTTATAAACTCTCTGAAGGGAAAATAAAGTAAAAAAAAAATCTTAATTCAGTATGGTATTGTCAAAGTATAAAAATAATTGTCTTTGGAGGGGATGGTATAGTTCAAGGGGTAGAGTACGTGCTGGGTTCAATTCACAGTACCTCAATTTAAAAAAATAAGAAGAAAAATGCTTTTTTTAAAAAAGAAAAAGAACAAAGGAGAAAAGAGATCTCAAACAACCCAACTTTAAAAGGAAAAAAAAAGCTTTTTAAAAATAGTAATCAGCTCGGTCCTTTGCTAGATTAGGAGTTTGGGATTAACAGATACACACTACTGTGAATAAAATAAATAACCAACTCCCAGGTCCTTAATAACCTAGTTCAACCTGAATCCTTTCTCTTTTTTCCCCTAAGCAACCCGTGGAAGCCTCTAAAATTCTCATCTTATAAAATAACTCATTTAAATGTGGTTTGAAAGTTACTGCTTAAAACATTAATTTGTGGTTCTGTGAATATAGGACTAGTAAGAAAGATAGACAATAAACCAGTAAGCAAATAAATATATGATGTACTGCCAGGTGCTAATAATTGACACAAAGAAACATAAACCATATTAGGAGAGAAAATGATTGAATAGGAAATATGTGTGTGCTATTTTAAATAATGTGGTCAGATAAGTCCTCTTTGAGGGTAAAATAATTTGAACAAAGTCCTGAATGAAGCAAAAGAATAAGCCACGTAGGGAACAGACAAGAAAAGCCTCCCAGGCCGGGAGAAGTGCAAGTACAAGACTTGGAGTTACAAACACAGCTCTCCTGCTGGGGACCATCTGGGCGGTGAAGATGGGCTGGAGCAGGACGGTGAGAACTGAGGCTGCAGAGACGGGTGAGGGACCGGATCACACAGGGCCTTGGTAGGGACTCGATATTCTTCTCAATAAAATGGAAAATCACGAGAGTATTTTGTACAGGGGAACATCTTGATCTGATTCATACTTTAATAAGACTGTTGTGGGTAATGTATGGGGAATGAGCAATGGAAGCAGGGCAAGGTAAGCTGATGGGAAGCCAGTGGGAAGAGTGCTGCTGACCTGGAGAGAGACACCGAGGTTGGGCTGGGATGATGGCGGGAGACGGGCTCAAAGGGGACACGACTTGACAATAACGGTCACAGGCCTTAGTGCTCGAGTTGGACACAGAGAGACACAGAGTGGTTCAGGTTGACGGGTATGTGATATTTGGGGCTGAGCCACAGGTTTTCTGCAGGGAACTGACAGGAGAATAAAGTAGGGACGTTGACGTCAGTAAGAAGGGTTGTTGGGCGTTGAATTCCCCCTAGAGCTGCGTCTCTGTTTCTCTATAGATGAAGTCAGCAGAGCAGAGGTGGGTGTTCCTACTTCTGCAGAGAATTGTGTATCCTCCTCATTGACAAATTCGAGAGGCTGACCTCCCCATCCAATTGCAACATCTTGAATCTGCTTCTTTCTATCTAGGAGGAGATTTCCAACTAAGACGCCAATCAAAAATTTCTGTGTCCAGAGTTAGAATTGTGTGCCTTTTGGATGATTTCAGAGATGCCTCCACAGAGGCTCGGTGTGCTCTCTCTCCCTCAGAGAACACAGGTCCCCTTCAGCCTTGTGGGTCTTAGCAGAGAATGTTTCACAAATAGCCCCTCTCAGGCCGTGGGGACCAACCTCCCACTGGGCCAAGCTCTGAAAGCAAGCAAGAGGTCCAGGCAAAGAGCTGGCCATGTGCGATCTTGGGGAGGGCTTTCTCCAGGGAGCCATCTGGAAGATTACATGAGGACAGTCTACAAAAGGGTGGGAGGGTTGATGGTATACATGGATTTTAATTTTTGCTATGAATCTGATTCTGACCTTCCATTTTGTTAAGGAAATCTTAGGCTAAGCATGATTCTCTGTTGTCTTTCTTTCTATTTGATCAGGTAAGAAGTTTAGATAGGGTACTTGTTTTAGGGTAAGAACCTTTAAAAAAATCCTTGCAAATAGCATCTTACTGGGCATTTGGACAATAAAACCAGTAAATTCTCCCAGCAGTATTTAACCCCCTTGTTCCTCCAGGGGGTCTCCAAAGGTATACATGTTCCAAATCTGACCCAAAACCAATGAGCGTCTTTTTTTTTTTAATCACTTCACCATGGACAAAAGATGTTACTAAAGAAGGTGAGAAAAGATCAAGTCCCTATCATCCAGAGTCCCTCCCAAAGAGACCACAGAAGTAAAGAGGAGATGAACAAGAGAAACGGTTTATTTATACACACGCAGGAGCCAACCAGAAAAGTAACTACCATGTTAAATGGTGAAAGTTAAAGACTTTTTTTTTATCAACCTAACTTAATAGGGCAAAGGGGGAGGAGAGAACTGGCTTCCATGACAGGTTTTCTTCTACATCTATTGAATCTCAGGTATCTTCAGCTTAAAGTGCTTTTGTATTAACCGTGGGTTCTATCTGACTTTCCATTCCTCGAACTTTGTTCTTCTTTTTCAAGATTCACTCATGTATTCAGAGCCCCTGGATTTTCCACGTGAATTTTAGATTGATTGTCAATTTCTGCAAAACACCACCTGTGATTTGGGTAGGCATTCTTTGAATCCTTAGATCTATTCATGGACTATTGTCATCTTAGTAGAATGAAGCCTTCTGCTCCATGAATATGGGATTATTTTCTGTGAATGTAGGTCTTAATTTCTCTCAACAGAATCTCTAATCTATTGTAGTCTTCAGTGTCCAAGTCTGGGACTTCTTCCTCACCTCTATTGGATGCTGATTCAGAAGAGACACGACCTCCTGGAGAACCTCTGCTGCCACGGAGTGGACATGGAACTGAGTCTTGAGAAGGCTTTAAATTCTTTTAAAAATAGGATTAATGTACTTTAATTACTCCATAGATAAGTAATCAATGGGTTACATTAACTTAGGATTTTAATCCTTTTAGAATTAGTAGAGCAATACATCACATTACAAAAAATTGAAATATTACTTAAAAGAAAAGAGATTTGTAAATCCCACCCACATAGGTGACTGTCATGAATGATTTGGTGCTTATCTCTCAGTCTCTGTGTCTCTCAGTCTCTCTCTCTATCTCTGTCTCTCACACACTCAATCAGATTCATTTCCATCTATGTTAATTTCACACATATGTGGTCGTGCAGATGGGACCCTGGATGCAGATGGTGGGTCTGCATACTTCCACCCTGAGGCCTCCCTTGACATTGGGTAGAGACTAGGCACCCACTTTTCCAACTGCACAACATTCATTCATCTACATGAACCAGAACGAATGGACCACATCCCCTCTCCATTTACCTTAGTGATGCTTTAATTCCAAATGTTTCGACCAGTGCTGTGATGAACACCCTTGAAAAGACATCTTTGAACAGGTGTGCTAGGACTTTAGTGGGATGAACTCTAAGGATCCTGGGGAAGGGATGCACCTGTGGCCCTTTGATGAGTGCTGCACCCTGTTCCCCTGGAGAGGAGTGTCCGTCCACTCTTCCCTCCAGGGTATCTGCTGGATCCTCTGCCTGCTCACATTGTCACCAGGGCTGGTTGTCACTTGAATAAAGACCTGCTAGTGTGATGGTGACAAGTGTTGTTTCAATAGTGTATCCATCCACCTGTGTCCTCACCTGAGAGATCAAGCATCTCTGACACACACTGGCCACCTGCACTGCTTCTCATTGAAACTACCCATGTCTGTTCTCTTTCTCTTTAGAACAAGGGGTTTCAAGAGGTTTTTGGGCTACAGGGATGTGAAAACTTTCTCCAACCTTGGGTTATGAGGAACAATTTTGCCAGGTTGTGATTTGTCTTTCCAGCTGTTTTTCTGGGCTTTTGCTTGTTTTTTGATTTGTTTGGTTTTGTTTTTGCCACAGGAAGAGCTAAGAATCTCCTTTCTGTCTTCTGGCTGTGGTGTCACAGGGGGAACAGCAGTGTCTACAATGAGATTATGCACAGAGTTTCTAAAAGGGCTTCATTTTGTACATCACATCTTTAATCCCCCTGGATTTCCCTTTCAAATAATAAAAATGCTATTTCAAGTGAAAACAAACAAGCAAAAAATCACCAGCCACAGCTTAAAACAAGTGGGCAAGCACAAAAATCCACCTTTCATAAAGTTTCATTGATAGGGAACACCCAGGAGAGGTAAAGACACCCAGAGAGAAAGAGGACTTAGGGTTGTCAGGGCCTGGGGGAGGGAGAAAGGGGAGTGTGTGCTCTGGATCCAGGGTTTTACTTTGAGGAAAGAAATAGTGTGAAACTAGATGGTAGTGATGGTCGCACATCATGTTAATGCACCTAATGCTCCTGAATTGCACAACTTAAAAGGGAAAAGGTCTATATTTTATTACAAGAAACTTTAAAAAGAAAAAAGAAAATGTGAAACAAACAAAGGAAATTAAAGAAAAACCAAACAATAACATCTCCAGTGGAAAGGACGTCAACTTTGTGAGGGGGAGGAGGGCAGAATGACGGTGGGATTTTGGAGAACATTTTGGAGAAGAAGGTGTGGGTGGGCACAGAGGGGGCTCCGTCCCAGGGGGTGGTGATGCCTGAACTGCTTCTCTGTTGCCCAGCAGTCCAGGTGCAGATGCAGGTTCAGGAGGATCTGCAGGAGCAGCAGGAGGGAGCTCGGGGTCTCCTGCTGGGTCTAGATCGTCCTTTTTTTGGTCTCTGACATCTTCCCCTGCCCCTGCCTGCTCTGTAACTGTTGGATGTGGAGAGAGTTTTAAGTCTTGTGGAAGAGCTCATGCTGTGAGAGAGGAATAATTTACCCACCTGCCTCCCTTTCCATGTGCCTCTTGAAAGACAGAAACCTTCCCAGAGCTTTCCAGACAGCTCCCACCCAGAAAGTGCCCACAGGATGTTTTCTGTGACTGAATTCTTCTAGACAGGTGGTCTGAGGCCATTCTTTGCTCTGGTCCCAACAGTAGCCTCTGGGGACACCTCCCTGTGTGGCCCAGCCCTTGCCCCTCCCTCACCTACACACAGGCACCAGCCCTGCATTTCTGACCTTTGGGCTCTGCTTTGGGGGCTCCTGGTCCTCCACCTGACTTGCAGCGAGGTGGGCACGGTGCTCCAGCTAAGAGCCGGGTGTGCTGAGCTGCCCGTCAGCCCCGGGCAGGTCCCTGGGGAGAGCCCTGGGTGATGTCTGGGTCGGAGGCCTGCCCCATTCATTTCTGGGCCATCGTGGTGGGGACCCCTCCATATCCAGACTCACCTGGATCCTGCGCTGGCCCTCAGAAGAGTAGCACACCAGCCCTTCACTTGGGGAGGGGGCGTTGGTGTTCTTATTCATCAGCTTCTGTTCAGTATGTGGTATCTGGTTCTGCAATGACAGTGACCAGCAGCTGACCCGGCCTGGAAGTCTCAGAGCCCTGCCCAACCAGGAAAACTGCTTCCGTCCACTCGACCCTCTGCTGCCAGATCAGACCGGGACCTTGTTCAGCTCAGACACCTGGGTGGGAAAAGACGTACCCAGAGATCATGGGCTCTACCTCGGGCAGCAGGACCCTGCCCCAGCTCTCCACATCCCATCCAGCCAGCTTTGACCTGGGCTGTGGATGTTACCGGCCCCCCAGGACTCTGACCTGCTCTTGCTTGAGGCAGAAACCCATCCCCAACATGACTGCTCCACCTCCACCAGCCAGGAAGTGGCCGTGGGCCTACCTGGGTGGGATCTTAGTGGTGGCCCGGCCTGGGTGGGACTGTCCTGGTCTCCCTGTGTTACCTTTGGGTCTCTCTGGCCAAAAGGCCAGAGGCGCCTGGGGTGAGACCTGACCCAGTGTCGGCTCCATTGTTACAGCCCCTCCCTGTGGGCTTTCCAGGGGCTGTGGCCTCGGGATATTGGGATGCAGCAGAACATGCCTCTGTCTCCAACCAGGTGAGCTGAGTAGGGACTTCTCTACAGAATGGGTGCCTGGTGACCTCGGTTCCAATTTGTTGTGCTCTATTGCCAGGGAAGTAAGGTCACTTCCTGGAGCCCCCTTACCCAAGCCTCCTCCCTAAACAAAGCTCCCCAAGGGACTTTCTGGGCTGCCAATGGCTCACTTCCCACCCCATGCCATGTCCTTACACAGCAACACCAACTGAGAATTCCCCCATAGCCCTGGGGAGGCCTGGATGCAGCCAGGGCCGCAGCTCTGAGGACACAGCTGGGTTCATACCTGGCTCCCCCCACTCAGCAGTGCTGTCACCATGGACAAGCCACGTGCCTCTCAGTGTCTCCCGAATCCCCCATTGGCACAGTGGGGATCATTCTATCCTCTGCTTCCTAGAGAACCCATCCTGTCTCTAGACCAAGAAACCCCTACTGCACCTGTCACCTCCATGGGCTGGCATCACAGGGAGCTTGTGCACAGACTCAGCAAAGGAAGGACCCCACAGAGGGCTGGCAGAGTGCAGATCACATGCCACACAGGCCAGAGTCTGCCCTGGGGCCTGGAGAAAGTCACTTTCCTTGCTGCTTGCTTCCCAGCTCCCAGTCTTGGGGCTGAAATTAAATACAACTCTGACATAGTCCACTCTGGCATACAACCTCCTAGGTCATTCTGTCATGTTGACAAACAGGCCCAGTGTCCAATCTAGGCCTCTGTGGTGGGCTGCCCCACAATGGCTTCCTGTTTTTTGCCTTCTGGTCACACGTCCTTGTGTGATCCCCACACCCTTCCCTGGAGGGTCGATGGACATTGGGACCAGGTTCTGAGATGTAGACTGACTTGTGAAAATGTGCGTGATTTCCACTCCTTCCCAGCTCCAGTGTTTATTTTCCCTGTCTGTCTCTCAGTGCCTCTCTCTCTGTCTTGTCTCTCTCTGTTTCTCTGTCTCCCTCTGCTTCTCTGTGTTTCACTCTGTCTGTCTCTTTTCCTGGATGTATGTGTGTACATATTTATGTTTCTATTTGTATTTATGTGTATATGTGTGTATTTATGTGTGTGTATTGTTAGGGCCCAGGGAAGGTCACTTCTGAAAATCCCTTGATGACATATTGATTATTTTGAATTCATGTTACTGAAGAAAAATAATCTTTGAAAATTGTGCAAGATCTTTGGTGGGATCAGCCCTAAGGATCAGCACTGCTGGGGAATGGATGCACCTGTGGTACTTTGATGTGTCCTGTACCCTGTTCTCCCAGAGAGAAGCATCCATTTGCTCTTCTTTCCAGGCAACCTGCTGGGTCCTCTGCCCTCTCACATTGTCACCAGATCTGGTTGTCACCAGGCTAAATGCCTGTCAGTCTGACGTTGGCCAATGCTGTCTCCACAGTGTGTCCCTATGTCTGTGTCCTCACCTGACACACACTGGCCACCGGCACTGCCTCTCATTGGAACTGACTGTGTGTTTTGTTTCTTTTCAGAACACTGGATTTCAAGAGGTTTTTGGACCACAGGGATGTGAAGCCTTTCTCTGACCTTGAGTCATGAGGAATGCTTTTTCCAGGTTGTGGATTGTCTTTCCAGCTGTCTTTCTTGGCCTTTGTTTTCTGGTTTTGTTTGCATTTATTTTGCCACAGGAAGAGCTAAGCACCTCCCTTCTGGCTCTGGTTTCACACTTAGAACATCAGTTCCTACTATGAGATTATGCACAGAGTTACTAAAAGGGCTTCATTTAATACATCTCATCTTTAATCCACCTGGATTTTCCTCTCAAAATACAAAAATGCTAATTCACATAAAAACAAAAAAATTCACCCAACCCTGCTTAAGATATATGGGCATGCAAAAAAACAAAAACAAAAACAAAAACAGAAAAGCCACCATTTATATGATTTAATTGATAGGGAACCTCCAGGATAGGTAAAGACATAGAAAGAGACAGGGGATGAGGGCTTGTCACAGGCTGGGGGAGGGAGGACGTGGGGTGTGCTTTGGATACAAGCTTTTACTTTGAGGAAGACAATAGTCTGAAACCAGTGGTGTTGGTCTCACAGCATTGTTAATGCACCTAATGCACCTTAATTGCACAATTTAAAATGGGAAAAGGCTAAACTTTACTCATATACTTAAAATATAAAAATCGAATATACTATATTAGAAAAGAACAAACCTGACTTCATATTAGATCTGTTCTTTGGCTTTAACCCCATGCCCTCTTTTCTGGGCTTAGTCTTGCTAACTCTGCACCTTTTGTGAGACAATGTTGCCTTTACCTAAAATTTATAGGAAAGCCTATTTTCAAGTCTCTGATCTTTAAGGATCTTAAAACTTTTGCACTGATATAAAGACAACAAATTGCAGAATAGAAAATAAATTTTGTTTTGTTAGAGGTTTTACAGAGGCACTATGACCTGATCCATATAGACAGCTGCAGACCAAGATAAAGGCAGACTAATGTCCTGGAGAACAATCTTCCCCAAGTGAGACTTCAGGCTCATTTTTTGTAAAAATGGCAAGAGCTGTGGTTAGTTGTTTCAAACTTCTTTGTGTAGGATTTTTTGTTCTTGGAATCCTCTGCATCTCCCACGTGGGTCAGTTCATGGTGTCCCTATAAAACCTGTAACAGAGGGTTCTGCTTCAGGGAAACTGTGCTACTTACATATCTATGGGGAGGCAATCGCTCAAATTCGGTTTCCCAGCTCCTTTTTGCAAGAAAGGGCAGTTTGCGCTGAAAAACCAAGTTGGAGCGAGTGCCTCCACAAAGACATATAAGTAGCGTGTTTTTGATAGGACAGAATATCTGGGTTTACAACAAGCTAGGTGAAGGACAGCTTCCAAACACATTCAACACTCTACAGTGAGCATGGGGAAAGGTGTTTTTTCATCCAGCATAAAAGGCAGAGGGACTTTATATAAACACATATTCTGATTTCTCAGCAAGTTTCCAAAAGCCAGTTTCCAATTAAAAGCGGTTTGCAGTGGAAAACGGGGTTGGAGTGAGTGACAAACGATAGATATGTAAGAGGCGTAGATACCTTAGGTCAGAGACTCTGGGTTCCCAACAAGCTAGGTGAATGACGGTTTCCACACACACAGATCTCAGAAATGAGCATGTGGAGAGGCGTTCTTTCATCCAGCTTAAAACGCAAACTGCATGCAGAAACACTTACTCTGATTTCTCAGAATGCTTCCTAAAGCCACTTTCAAAGTAAAAGCAGATTTCCCTGAAAAAGCGCTTTGGAGGGAGTGTCACCCATTAGAAATGTAAGCAGTGTAGTTCCCCTAGGCTAAAAACACTGCGTTCCCAAACAAGGTAGGTGAAGGACGGCTCCAACACACATTCAGACCTCAAAAGACAGCATGTGGAGAGGCGTACTTTCATCCAGCAAAAAGGGCAGAGTGACATGTAGAAACACATTCTCAGGTTTCTCGGCAAGTTTACTAATGCCGGTTTCAAAGTAAAATCACCTTGCTGAGGAAAACCTCATTGGAGCAAATGCCTCCACTTAGATATGATAGTAGTGTAGTTCCCGAAGACCAGAAACTCTGGGTTTCCAGCAAGTTAGGTGAAAGATGGCTCCAACACACATTCAGCTGTCAGAAGTGAGCATGTGGAGAAGCGTTCTTTCATCAAGCACTGAAGGTTAAGTGACATACATAAACATTTTCTCTGATTTCTCAGCATGTTTCTCAAAGCCGGTTGCAAGTAAAAGCAATTTGCAGTGGAAAACCGAGTTGGTGCTAATACTTTCCCATATATATGAAAACAGTGTAGTTTCCCTAGTCCAGAAACTCTGGGTTCCCAAAAACCTAGGTGAAGGACGGCTTCCCACACACATACAGATCTGAAAACTGAGTATGTATAGAGGCAAGCCTTCATCCCGCATAAAAGGTAGAGTGACATGTAGAAACACAGTCTCTGATTTCTCAGCATATTTCCTAATGCCGGTTTCAAAGTAAAAGCGGTTTGCTGTGGAAAACCACATTGGAGCGAGTGCCTCCGCTTAGATATGTAAGTAGCTCAGTTCCCCTATACCAGAAACTCTGGGTTTCCAACAAGTTACGTGAAAGATTGCTCCAAAACACATTTATCTGTCAGAAGTGAGCATGTGGAGAGGCGTTCTTTCATCCAGCATTCAAGTTTAAGCAAAAACAGAAACACTTACACTGATTTCTCAGCTTGTTTCTCAAAGCTGATTTCAAGTAAAAGTGGTTTGTAGTGGAAAACCAAGTTGTTGCCAGTACGTCCCCATATATTTGAAAACAGCATAGTTTTCCTAGTCCAGAAAATCTGAGTTCCCAGCAACGTAGGTGAAAGACGGCTTCCACACATACACAGACATGAAAATAGAGCATGTGGAGAGGCATTCTTCCATCCAGCGTTGAAGTTCAAGTGACATACAGAAACACATTCTCTGATTTCTCAGCATATTTCCTTAGGCCAGTTTGAAAGTAAAACAAGTTTGCTGAGGAAAACAGAGTGGGAGCAAGTGCCTCTGCTTAGATATGTAAGCAGCGTAGTTCCCATAGACCAGCTCAGGTTTTCCAACAAGTTAGGTGAAGGACGGCCCTAATACACATTCAGATGTCAGAAGTGAGCTTGTAGAGAGGCGTTCTTTCATCCAGCATTGAAGGTTAAGTGATACAGAAACCCTTACTCTGATTTCTCAGCATGTATTTCAAAGCCAGTTTCGATTAAAGGGGTTTGCTGTGGAAAACCGAGTTGGTGCTAAAACGTTCCCATATATATGAAAGCAGTGTAGTTTCCCTAGTCCAGAAAATCTGGGTTCCCAACAAGCTAGGTGAAGAACGGCTTCCAAACACATACAGATCTAAAAATAGAGCATGTGGAGTGGTGTTCTTCAATCGAGCATTGAAGGTTAAGTGACATACAGAAACACATTCTTTGATTTCTCAACAAGTTTCCTTAGGCCAGTTTCAAACTAAAACAAGTTTGCTGAGGAAAACAGAGTTGGAGCGATTGCTTTTGCTTAGATGTGTAAGCAGCATAGTTCCCATAGACCAGGAACTATGGGTTTCCAACAAGTTAAGTGAAGAATGGATCTAACACACATTCAGATATCAGAAGTGAGCATGCGCAGAGGTGTTCTTTCATCCAGCATTGGAGGTAATGTGATATACAGAATCACTTACTCTGATTTCTCAGCTTGTTTCTCAAAGCCAATTTCAAGTAAAAGCTCTTTGCTGTGAAAAACCGAGTTGGTGCTAAAACGTTCCCATATATATGAAAGCAGTGTAGTTTCCCTAGTCCAGAAAATCTGAGTTCCCAACAAGGTAGGTGAAGGACGGCTTCCACACATACACAGATCTGAAATTAGAGCACGTAGAGAGGCTGTCTTTCATCCAGCATAAAAGGAAGAGTGACATGTAGAAATATATTCTCTGATTTCTCAGCATGTTTACTAATGCCAGTTTCAAAGTAAAAGCGCTGTGCTCTGGAAAACCAGGTTGGAGTGATTTCCTCTGTTTAGATATGTAAGTAGCGTTTGAAGTTCGTGCAGTTTTCACTGTAAAACCTAGTTGGAGCTTGTACCTTCCCATATATATGTATCTAGTGTAGTTTCCCACTGAAAAGAAACTGTGTGTTCCCAACAAGCTAGGTGATTGATGGCTTTCACACACATTTAACTCTCAGAATTGAGCATGTGGAGAGACTTTTGTTCATCTACCATAAAGGGAATGGGTTGCAGTAGAAACACTTACTCTGATTTCAAAGTATGTTCCTAGTGCCAGTTTGAAATTCATGCATTTTTCACTGTAAAAGTGAGTTGGATATAGAACCTCCCCATTTATATGTATGCATTGTAGTTTACAACTCAAAAGAAACTGTGTGTTCCCAACAAGGAAGGTGATTGAAGGCTGTCACAAACAATTAACTCTCAGAATTGAGCATGTGGAGAGACATTCGTTCATCTAGCATAAAGGGAATGGGTTGTAGTAGAAACATTTACTCTGGTTTCTCATGTTTCTTAGTGCAGGTATGAAGTTCATACAGTTTTCACTATAAAACCGAGTTGGAGCCAGTTCCTCCCCATATATGTTTATGTAGTGTAGTTTCCCACTGAAAAGAAACTGTGTATTCCCAACAAGCTAGGTGATTGACGGCTTTCACACACACTTAACACTGAGAATTGAGCATGTGGAAAGATGTTCGTTTATCTAGCATTAAGGGAATGGGTTGCAGTGGAAACACTTACACTGATTTCAAAGTATGTTCCTAGTGCGGGTTTGAAATTCATGAATTTTTCACTGTAAAAGCGAGTTGGAGATAGTACCTCCCCATATATATGTATGTAGTGTTATTGCCCACTAAAAAGAAACTGTGTGTTCCCAACAAGGTAGGTGATTGAAGGCTGTCACACACACTTAACCCTCAGAATTGAGCACGTGGAGAGATATTCATTCATCTAGCATAAAGAGAATATGTAGCACTAGAAAAACTTACCCTGGTTTCTCAGCATGATTCTCAAAGCCGGTTTCAAGTAAAAGCGGTTTGCTGTGAAATACCGAATTCGTGCTAGTACATCCCCATATATATGAAAGCAGCGTAGTTTACCTTGGACTGAAAATCTGGGTTTCCATCAAGCTAGGTGAATACGATTTCCACACTTATACAGTTCTGAAAATTGAGAATGTGGAGAGGCGTTCCTTCATCCAGCAGAGAAGGCAGAGGTATTCTAGACACACATTCTCTGAATTCCCAGCATGTTTCCTAATGCTGTTTTTAATGTAAAAGTGGTTTGCTGTGGAAAACTGCATTGGAGCGAGTGCCTCCCCTTAGATATGTAAGTTGCGTAGTTCCCCTATACCAGAAACTCTGGGTTACCAACAAGTTAGGTGTAGGATGGCTCCAACACAAATTCAGATGTAAGAAGAGAGCTTGTGGAGAGGCGTTCTTTCATCCAGCATTGAAGGTTAAGTGACATACAGAAACACTTACTCTGATTTCTCAGCATGATTCTCAATGCTGGCTTCAAGTAAAATGGGTTTGCAGTGAAAAGTGGGTTGGTGCTAATACATCCCCATATATATGAAAGCAGCATTGTTTCACTAGACAAGAATGTCTGGGTTCCTTACAAGCTAGGTGAAGGACGGCTTCCACACCGATACAAATCTGAAAATAAAGCATGTGTAGAGGCGATCTTTCATCCAGCATAAAATGCAGAGTGACATGTAGAAACACAGTCTCTGATTTCTCAGCATGTTTACTAATGCCTGTTTCAAAGTAAAAGAGGTTTGCTGTGGAAAACTGCATTTGAGTGATTGCCTCCTCTTAGATATATAAGTAGCGTTTGAAGTTCATGCAGTTTTCACTGTAAAACCCAGTGGAGCTTGTACCTACCCATATATATGTATCTAGTGTAGTTTCCCAATCAAAAGAAACTGTGTGTTCCCAACAAGCTAGGTGATTAACTGCTTTCACACACACTTAACACTCAGAATTGACCCTGCGGAGAGACGTTCGTTAATCTAGCATAAAGGGAATGGGTTGCAGCAGAAACACTTACTCTGGTTTCTCAGCATGTATCTCAAAGCCAGTTTTAAAGTAAAAGCAGGTTGCTGTGAAATAACGAGTTGGAGCTAGTATGTCCCCATATATATGAAAGCAGCATAGATTAAATTGGACTGAATCTCTGAGTTTCCAACAAGTTGTTGAAGGACGGCTTCCACACTCATACAGTTCTGTTAATTGAGCATGTGTAGATCCGTTCTTTCATACAGCATAAAATGTAGAGGGACTTCCAGACATATATCCTCTGATTTCTCAGCATGTTTCCTATCTCCATTTTCAATGTAAAAGCCGTTTGCTGTGGAAAACCATGTTGGAGCGAGTGCCTCCCCTTATATATGTAAGTAGAGTAGTTCCCCTATACCAGAAACCCTGGGTTTCCACCAAGTTAGGTGAAGGACGTCTCCAACACAAATTCAGATATCAGAAGTGAGCTTGTGGAGAGGCGTTGTTTCATCCAGCATTGAAGGTTAAGTGACATACAGAAACACTTACTCTGATTTCTCAGTGTATTTCTCAAAGCCAGTATCAAGTAAAAGTGGTTTCCAGTGATAAACTGAGTATGTGCTAATACGTCCCCATATATATGAAATCAGAGTAGTTTACCTTGTACTGAAACTCTGGGTTTCCAACAAGTTATGTGAAGGACGGCTTCCATACTCAGACATTTCTGAAAATGGAGCATGTGGAAACGCTTTCCTTCATCCAGCATAAAACTCAGAGGGACATCTAGACACACATTCCCTGTTTTCTCAGCATGTTTCCTGACGCCGGTCTCAATGTAAAAGCGGTTTGCTGTGGAAAACTGCGTTGGAGAGAGTGCCTCCCTTCAGATATGTAAGTAGTGTAGTTCCCCTATACCAGAAAATCTGAGTTTCCAACAAGTTAGGGGAAGGACTGCTACAGCACAAATTCAGATGTTAGAAGTGGGCTTGTGGAGATGCATCCTTTCATCCTGCATTGAAGGTTAGGTGACCTACAGAAACACTTACTCTGATTTCTCAGTATGTCCCTCTAACCCGGTTTCAAGTAAAAGCAGTTTGCAGTGAAAAACCGTGTTCATTCTAGTACATCCCCATATATATGAAAACAGCATAGTTTACCTTGGACTGGAACTCTCAGTTTCCAACAAGCTAGTTGAAGGACGGCTTCCACACTCATACAGTTCTCAAAATTGATCATGTGGAGAGGCATTCCTTCATGCAGCATAAAAGGCAGAGGGACTTATAGACACACATTCTCTGATTTCTCAGCATGCTTCCTAATGCCTGTTTCAATGTAAAAGCGATTTGCTTTGAACAAGATTACACTGTATAGCCCAGGGAAATATACACAAAATGTTATGATAGCTCACAGAGAAAAAAATGTGACAATGAGTGTGTATATGTCCATGAATGACTGAAAAATTGTGCTGAACACTGGAATTTGACACAACATTGTAAAGTGATTATAAATCAATAAAAATGATAAAAAATTCTAAGTTTAATTATGAAGCAAAAAAAAAAAAAAGCGGTTTGCTTTCAAAAACCG
Organism: Camelus dromedarius; assembly: GCF_036321535.1. NCBI lineage: Eukaryota > Metazoa > Chordata > Mammalia > Artiodactyla > Camelidae > Camelus > Camelus dromedarius. The sequence goes on along the minus strand of NC_087437.1, from coordinate 1,516,230 downwards.
CATTGGAGGGAGTGCCTCCCCTTACATATGTAAGTAGCATAGTTCCTCTATACCAGAAAATCTGAGTTTCCAACAAGTTAGGTGAAGAACGCCTCCCATACTCATATAGTTCTCAAGTTGAGCATGTGGAGTTGCATTCCTTCATCCAGCATAAAATGCAGAGGGACTTCTAGACACTCATTCTCTGATTTCTCAGCACGTTTCCATACTCCGTTTCAATGTAAAAGAGGTTTGCAGTAGAAAACCATGTTGGAGCGAGTGCCTCTCCTTATATATGTAAGTTGCGTATTTCCCCTATACCACAAACTCTGGGTTTCCAACAAGTTTGTTGAAGGACGTCTCCAACACAAATTCAGATATCAGAATTGAGCTTGTGGAGAGGCGTTCTTTCATCCAGCATTGAAGGTTAAGTGACATACTGAAACACTTACTCTGAATTCTCAGCATGTGTCTTAAAGCCGGTTTCAAGTAAAAGTGTTTTGCAGTTATAAACCGAGTTCAGGCTAGTATGTCTCCATATATATGAAAGCAGCATAGTTTATCTGGGACTGAATCTCTGGGTTTCTAACAAGGTAGGTGACGGACGGCTCACACGCTCATAAAATTCTGAAAATTGAGCATATGGGGAGGCGTTACTTCATGTAGCATAAAAGGCAGACGGACTTCTAGACACACATTCTCTGACTTCACAGCATGTTTCCTAATGCCGTTTTCAATGTAAAAGCGGTTTGCTGTGGGAAACCTCATGAGAGCGATTACCTCCCCTTAGATATATAAGTATCATAGTTCCCCTAGACACGAAACTCTCAGTTTCAATCAAATTAAGTGAAGGACGGCTCCAACACATATTAAGATCTTAGAAGTGAGCTTGTAGAGACGCGTTCTTTCATCCACCATTGAAGTTTAATTGACATATAGAAACATTTACTCTGATTCCTCAGCATGTTTCTCAAAACTCGTTTCAATTAAATGAAGTTTGGGGTTGAAAACCGTGCTGGTGCTTGTGTGTCCCCATATATATCAAAGCAGCATAGCTCCCATAGACATGAAATTCTAGTTTCCCAACAAGCTAGGTGAAGATCGGCTGCCAAATTCATACAGATCTGATAATTGATCGTGTGGAGTGGTGCTCTGTAATCCATCATATAAGGCAGAGTGATTTATAGAAATACTAAGTCTGATTTCACAGCATGATTCTTAATGCCAGTTTCAAGTAAAAGTGGTTTGCAATGGAAAAGCGCACTGGAGATTCTGCCTCCACTTAGATATGTAAGAAGAATAATTCCCAGGGGACAGATATTCTGGTTTCCTAAAAAACTTGGTGATGATTGCTTTCCACTTGCAAATTACACTCCATATATATATATGGGGAGGTACTAGCTCCAACGCGGTTTTACAGTGAAAACTGCAGGAACTTCAAACCGGAACAAGGAAACAGACTGAGAAACCAGAGTAAAATTTCTCCTGCAACCAGTTCCCTTTGTGCTAGATGAATGAAAGTCTCCCCTCATGCTCAGTTGTGAGAGATAAGTGTGTGTGAAACCCGTATTTAACCTACCTTGTTTGGAATACAAAGTTTATTTTCAGATGTAAACTACAATCCATACATATATTTGGGGATGTACTAGCTCCAAATCGGTTTTACAGTGAAAACTGCAGGAAATTCAAAACGGCACGAGGAAACAGACTGAGAAAGAAGAGTAAAAGTTTCCCGTGAAACACGTTCCTATGTGCTAGATGAACAAACATCTCTCCACATGCTCAGATCTCAGAGATAGGTGTCTTTGAATGCACTTCTTCATGTAGCTTGTTGGGAACACAAAGTCTCCTTTCATTGACAAACTACACTACATAAATTTATAAGGGGAGGTAATAGCTCCAAATCGTTTTTACAGTCAAAACTGCAAAAAATTCAAACCGGCACTAGGAAAAAGACTGAGAAAACAGAGTAAAATATTCTATTGCATACCATTCATTTTGTGCTAGATGAACGAACGTCTCCCAACATGCTCAGTTCTGAGAGATATATGTGTGTGAAAGCCGCCCTTCAAAGAGCTTGTTGGGAACACAAAGACACTATTCAGTTGCAAAAGACACTCCATATATATATATGGGGAGGTACTAGCACCAACTCGTTTTTACAGCGAAAAGTGCAAGAACTTCAAACGGACACTAGGAAACACACGGAAAACCAAATTAAATTTTCTCCTACAACCCGTTCCCTTTGTGCTACATGAACGAACGTCTCCCCAAATGCTCAGTTCTGAGAGATAAGATTGTGTGAATGCCGTCCTTCACCTAGCTTGTTGGGAAAACAAATTATCTCTTCAGGTGCAAACTACACTCCATACATATATATGGGGAGGTACTAGCTCGAATTCGGGCTCACAGGGAAAACTGCAGGAACTTCTGACTGGCACTAGGAAACTAACTGAGAAAACAGAGTACAAGTTTCTCTAGCAAAACGTTCCCTTTTGGTAGACGAACGAATGTCTCCCCACATGCTCACTTTTGAGAGACAAGTGTGTGTGAATGCCGTACTTCACAAAGCTTGTTGGGAACACAAAATTCTTTCAGTTGTAAATTACACTCCATTCATATATATAGGGAAGTATTGGCTCATACTCGGATTTACAGTGAAAACTGCAGGAAATCAAAACCGACACTAGGAAACAGACTGAGAAACCAGAGTAAAAGTTTCTCCTGCAAACCATTCCATTTGAGCTAGATGAACGAAAGTCTCCCCACATGCTCAGTTCTGAGAGTTATATGTGTGTGAAAGCCACCCTACACAGAGCTTGTTGGGAACACAAAGATTCTATTCAGTTGCAAAATACAATCCATATGTATGTATGGGGAGGTATTAGCACCAAATTTTCTTTACAGCGAAAATTGCTGGAACTTGAAACCAACACTAGGGAACACAATAAAACTAATTAAAATTTCTCCTGCAACCAGTTCTTGTTGTGCTACATGAACGAATGCCTCCCCAAATGCTCAGTTCTGAGAGTAAGTTTGTGTGAATTTCGTCCTTCACCTAGCTTGTTGGGAACACAAATTATCTCTTCAGGTGCAATCTACACTCCATACATATATATGGGGAGGTACTAGCTGCAAATCGGGTTCACAGTGAAAACTGCAGGAACTTCCCACCGGCACTAGGAAACTAACTGTGAAACCAGAGTACAAGTTTCCCCAGCAAAACTTTCACTTGTGCTACAGGAACGAACGTATCCCCACATGCTCAGTTTTGAGAGACATGTGTGTGTGAATGCCGTACTTCAAAAAGCTTGTTGGGAACACAAAGATTCTTTCAGCTGTAAACTACACCCATTCATATATATGGGGAAGTATTGGCTCATAATCGGATTTACAGGGAAAACGGCATGAAATCCAAACCGACACTAGGAAACAGAATGAGAAACCAGAGTAAAAGTTTCTCCTGCAAACCATTCCCTTTGTGCTAGATGAACGAATGTCTCCCCACATGCTCAGTTCTGAGAGTTATAAGTGTGTGAATGCCACCCTTCACACAGCTTGGTTGGGAACACAAAGATTGTATTCAGTTGCAAAATAAAATTCATATATATATATATATGGGGAGGTAGTAGCACCAAAATTTTTTTAACAGCGAAAATTGCTGGAACTTCAAACCAACACTAGGAAACACAATAAAACTAATTAAAATTTCTCCTGCAACCTGTTCCAGTTGTGCTACATGAACGAATGCCTCCCCAAATGCTCAGTTCTGAGAGATAATTTTGTGTGAATGCCGTCCTTCACCTAGCTTGTTGGGAACACAAAATTTCCCTTCAGGTGCAATCTATACTCCATACATATATATGGGGAGGTACTAGCTCCAACTCGTGTTCACAGTGAAAACTGCAGGATGTTCCGACCGGCACTAGGAAACAGACTGAGAAACCAGAGTAAAAGTTTCTCAGGCAAACCGTTCCCTTGTGCTACACGAACGAACGTATCCCCACATGCTCAGTTTTGAGAGACAAGTGTGTGTGAATGCCATACTTCACAATGCTTATTGGGAACACAAAGATTCTTTTCAGTTGTGAACTACACTCCATTCACATATATGGGGAGGAATTGGCTCATACTCAGTTTTACAGTGAAAACTGCAGGAACTTCAAACCGACACTAGGAAAAAGTCTGAGAATCCAGAGTAAAAATTTCACCTCAAACAATTCCATTTGTGCTAGATGAACGAACGTCTCTCCACAAACTCTCTGCTGAGAGATAAGTGTGTGTGAATGCCATCCTTCACCTTGCTTCTTGGGAACACAAAATTACTTTTAACAAGCAAACTGCCATCCATTCATTTTGTAGGGAAGAACCAGCTCCAACTCGTTTTTACAGCGAAAAATGCAGGAATTTCAAAACGGCACTAGGAAACAGACTGAGAAACCAGAGTAAATTTTCTCCTGCAAAACTTTCCTTTTGTGCTACATGAACTAAAGCCTATCCACATGCTGAGCACTGAAATATATGTGCGTGTGAAAGTCGTCCTTCAACAAGCTTGTTTTGAACATAGAGTTTCTCTTCAGGTGCAAACTACACTCCATAAATATATATGGGGAGGTTCTAGATCCAACTCGGTTTTACAGTGGAAACTACAGTAACTTAAACCCGGCACTAGGAAATAGACTGAGAAACCAAAGTAAAAGTTTCTTGCAACACGTTCCCATTGTGCTAGATGAACGAGAGTCTCCCTACATGCTCAGTTTAGAGAGATATATTTGTGTGAAACCCTCCCTTAAACTAGCTTTTTGGGAACACAAATACTCTTTACAGATGCAAACTACACTCCATATATATATATGGGGAAGTATTAGCTCCAACACGGTTTTACATTGAAAACTGCAAGAACTTCATCCCAGCACTAGGAAACTGACTGAGAAACCAGAGTAAATATTCCACATGCAATCCGTTCCCTTTTTGCTATTTGAACGAAAGTCTCCACACATGCTTAGTTCTGAGACATAATTGTGTGTGAAAGCAGTCCTTCAACTAGCTTGTTGGGAACACAAAGTTACTATTCTGTTGCAAACTACACTCCATATATTTTTATGGGGAGGCACTAGAACCAACTCGGTTTTACAGCGAACACTGCAGGATCTTCAGACCGGCACTAGGAAACAGACTGAGAATCCAGAGTAAAAGTTTCTCCAGCAAAACATTCCCATGTGCTAGACGAACGAACATCTCCCCTTATGCTCACTTTGAGAGATAAGTGTGTGTGAAAGGCGTACTTCACATAGCTAGTTGGGAACACAAAGTTTTTTTAATAAGCAAACTACAATCCATACATATATATGGGGAATTAATAACTTCAACTCGGTTTTAAAGTGAAAAGTGCAGGAATTTCCAACCGACACTAGGAAAAGACTGTGAAACAAGAGTAAAAATTTCCCATGCATCCCATTCGGTTTTGGTAGATGAATGAGTGTCTCCCGACATGCTATGTTCTGGAGACCTATGTGTGTGAAAGCCGTCCTTCATATAGCTTGTTGGGAACACAAAGATTCTATTCAGTTGCAAACTGCACTCCATATATATATATGGGGTATTACAAGCTCCAAATAGATTTTACAGTGAAAATTGCAGGAACTTCCAACCGGAAGTAGGAAACAGACTGAGAAACCAGAGAAATATTTTTCCATGCAACTCTTTCATTTTTGCTAGATGAACGAATGTCTCCCCACATGCTCAGTTCTGAGAGATAAATGTGTGAGAAACCCGTCCTTACCTAGCTTGTTGGGAACACAAAGTTTCTTTTCAGATGCAAACTACATACAATACATATATATGGGGTGGTATTTGTTCCAACTTGGTTTTACAGTGAAAACTAAAGGAATTTCAAACCGGCACTAAGAAAGAGACTGAGAAACAAGAGTAAAATTTCTCCTGAAACCCGTTCCATTTGTGCTAGATGAACGAAAGTCTATCCACATGCTCAGTTCTGAAAGATATATGTGTGTGAAAGCCGCCCTTCAAAGAGCTTGTTGGGAACACAAAGACACTATTCAGTTGCAAAAGACACTCCATATATATATATGAGGAGGTACTAGCATCAACTCTTTTTTACAGCGAAAACTGCAAGAACCTCAAACGGACACTAGGAAACACACTGAAAAACCAAATTAAATATTCTCCTACAACCCGTTCCATTTGTGCTACATGAACGAACGTCTCCCCAAATGCTCAGTTCTGAGATATAAGATTGTGTGAATGCCGTCCTTCACGTAGCTTGTTGGGAACACTAATTATCTCTTCAGGTGCAAACTACACTCCATACATATATATGGGGAGGTACTAGCTCGAATTCGTGCTCACAGTGAAAACTGCAGGAACTTCCGACTGGCACTAGGAAACTAACTGAGAAAACAGTGTACAGGTTTCTGTAGCAAAACGTTCCCTTTTGCTAGACGAACGAATGTCTCCCCACATGCTCACTTTTAAGAGACAAGTGTGTGTGAATGCCGTACTTCACAAAGCTTGTTGGGAACACAAAGATTCTTTCAGTTGTAAACTACACTCCATTCATATATATGGGGAAGTATTGGCCCATACTCGGATTTAAAGGGAAAACGGCATGAAATCCAAACCGACACTAGGAAACAGACTGAGAAACCAGAGTAAAAGTTTCTCCTGCAAACCATTCCCTATGTGCTAGATGAACGAAAGTCTCCCCACATGCTCAGTTCTGAGAGTTATATGTGTGTGAATGCCACCCTTCACACAGCTTGGTTGGGAACACAAAGATTCTATTCAGTTGCAAAATACAATCCATATATATGTATGGGGAGTTATTAGCACCAAAATTTTTTTACAGCGAAAATTGCTGGAACTTCAAACCAACACTGGGAAACACAATAAAACTAATTAAAATTTCTCCTGCTACCAGGTCCCGTTTTGCTACATGAACGAATGCCTCCCCAAATGCTCAGTTCTGAGAGATAAGTTTGTGTGAATGCCGTCCTTCACCTAGCTTGTTGGGAACACAAAATTTCTACTCAGGTGCAATCTACACTCCATACATATATATGGGGAGGTACTAGCTCCAACTCTTGTTCACAGTGAAAACTGCAGGAACTTCCCACCGGCACTAGGAAACTAACTGTGAAACCAGAGTAAAACTTTCTCCAGCCAGCCGTTCCCTTGTGCTACACGAACGAACGTATCCCCACATGCTCAGTTTTGAGAGACAAGTGTGTGTGAATGCCATAATTCACATAGCTTATTGGGAACACAAAGATTCTTTTCAGTTGTGAACTACACTCCATTCACATATATGGGGAGGAATTGGCTCATACTCGGTTTTACAGTGAAAACTGCAGGAACTTCAAACCGACACTAGGAAAAATTCTGAGAATCCAGAGTAAAAATTTCACCTCAAACCATTCCATTTGTGCTAGATGAACGAACGTCTCTCCACAAGCTCTGTGCTGAGAGATAAGTGTGTGTGAATGCCATCCTTCACCTTGCTTCTTGGGAACACAAAGTTACTTTTAAGAAGCAAACTGCCATCCATTCATTTTGTAGGGAAGAACCAGCTCTAACTCGTTTTTACAGTGAAAAATGCAGGAATTTCAAAACGGCACTAGGAAACAGACTGAGAAACCAGAGTAAATTTTCTCCTGCAAAACTTTCCTTTTGTGCTACATGAACTAAAGCCTATCCACATCCTCAGCACTGAAATATATGTGTGTGTGAAAGTCGTCCTACAACAAGCTTGTTGGGAACATAGAGTTTCTCTTCAGGTGCTATCTACACTCCATAAATATATATGGGGAGGTTCTAGATCCAACTCGGTTTTACAGAGAAAACTACAGTAACTTAAAACCGGCACTAGGATATAGACTGAGAAACCAAAGTAAAGATTCTTGAAACACGTTCAAATTGTGCTAGATGAACGAGAGTCTCTCTACATGCTCAGTTTAGAGAGGTAAGTTTGTGTGAAACCCTCCCTTAAACTAGCTTTTTGGGAACACAAATACTCTTTTCAAATGCAAACAACACTCCATATATATATATGGGGAAGTATTAGCTCCAACACGGATTTACAATGAAAACTGCAAGAACTTCATCCCAGCACTAGGAAACTGACTGAGAAACCAGAGTAAATATTCCACATGCAATCCGTTCCCTTTTTGCTATTTGAACGAAAGTCTCCACACATGCTTAGTTCTGAGACATAATTGTGTGTGAAAGCAGTCCTTCAACTAGCTTGTTGGGAACACAAAGTTACTATTCAGTTGCAAACTACATTCCATATATTTATATGTGGAAGTAGTAGAACCAACTCGGTTTTACAGCGAACACTGCAGGATCTTTAGACCGGCACTAGGAAACAGACTGAGAATCCAGAGTAAAATTTACTCCAGCAAAGCTTTCCCATGTGCTAGACGAACGAACGTCTCCCCTTATGCTCAGTTTGAGAGATAAGTGTGTGTGAAAGCCGTACTTCAAATAGCTAGTTGGGATCACAAAGTTTTTTTAAGAAGCAAATGACAATCCATACATATATATGGGGAATTAATAACTCCAACTCGGTTTTAAAGTGAAAAGTGCAGGAATTTCCAACCGACACTAGGAAAAGGCTGTGAAACAAGAGTAAAAATTTCCCATGCATCCCATTCTGTTTTGGTAGATGAATGAATGTCTCCCGACATGCTATGTTCTGGAGATCTATGTGTGCGAAAGCCGTCCTTCACATAGCTTGTTGGGAACACAAAGATTCTATTCAGTTGCAAACTACACTCCATATATACATATGGGGAAGTACTAGTTCCAAATCGGTTTTACAGTGAAAATTGCAGGAACTTACAACCGGAATTAGGAAACAGACTGAGAAACCAGAGTAATAGTTTTCCATGCAACTCGTTCATTTTTGCTAGATGAACGAATGTCTCCCCACATGCTCAGTTCTGAGAGATAAATATGTGTGAAACCCGTCCTTACCAAGCTTGTTGGGAACACAAAGTTTCTTTTCAGAAGCAAACTACATACAATATTTATATATGAGGTGGTATTTGTTCCAACTCGGTTTTATAGTGAAAACTAAAGGAATTTCAAACCAGCACTAAGAAAGAGACTGAGAAACAAGATTAAAATTTCTCCTGAAACCCGTTCCATTTGTGCTAGATGAACGAAAGTCTATCCACATGCTCAGTTCTGAAAGATATATGTGTGTGAAAGCCGCCCTTCAAAGAGCTTGTTGGGAACACAAAGACACTATTCAGTTGCAAAAGACACTCCATATATATATATGAGGAGGTACTAGCACCAACTCGTTTTTACAGCGAAAACTGCAAGAACTTCAAACGGACACTAGGAAACACACTGAAAAACCAAATTAAATTTTCTCCTACAACCCGTTCCCTTTGTGCTACATGAACGAACGTCTCCCCAAATGCTCAGTTCTGAGAGATAAGATTGTGTGAATGCCGTCCTTCACCTAGCTTGTTGAGAACACAAATTATCTATTCAGGTGCAAAATACACTCCATACATATATATGGGGAAGTACTAGCTAGATTTCAGGCTCACAGTGAAAACTGCAGGAACTTCCGTCCGGCAGTAGGAAACTAACTGTGAAACCAGAGTACAAGTTTCCCCAGCAAAACGTTCCCTTGTGCTACAGGAACGAAAGTCTCCCCACATGCTCAGTTCTGAGAGTTATATGTGTGTGAATGCCACCCTTCACACAGCTTGGTTGGGAACACAAAGATTCTATTCAGTTGCAAATTACAATCCATATATATGTATGGGGAGTTATTAGCACCAAAATTTTTTTACAGCGAAAATTGCTGGAACTTCAAACCAACACTGGGAAACACAATAAAACTAATTAAAATTTCTCCTGCTACCAGTTCCCGTTGTGCTACATGAACGAATGCCTCCCCAAATGCTCAGTTCTGAGAGATAAGTTTGTGTGAATGCCGTCCTTCACGTAGCTTGTTGGGAAGACAAATTATCTTTTCAGGTGCAAACTACACTCCATACATATATATGGGGAGGTACTAGCTCCAACTCGGGTTCAATGTGAAAACTGCAGGAACTTCCCACCGGCACTAGGAAACTGTGCAACCAGAGTAAAAGTTTATCCAGCAAACCGTTCCCTTGTGCTACACGAACGAACGTATCCCCACATGCTCAGTTTTGAGAGACAAGTGTTTGTGAATGCCATACTTCACATAGCTTATTGGGAAAACAAAGATTCTTTTCAGTTGTGAACTACACTCCATTCACATATATGGGGAGGAATTGGCTCATACTCGGTTTTACAGTGAAAACTGCTGGAACTTCAAACCGACACTAGGAAAAATTCTGAGAAACCAGAGTAAAAATTTCTCCTGCAAACCATTCCATTTGTGCTACATGAACGAACGTCTCTCCACAAGATAAGTGCTGAGAGATAATTGTGTGTGAAAGACGTCCTTCACCTAGCTTGCTGGGAACACAAAGTTTGTTTTCAATTGCAAACTCCACTCCATACATATTTATGGGGAAGTACTAGCTCCAACTGGGTTTTACAGTGAAAACTGCAGGAACTTCAATCAGGGACTAGGAAACAGACTGAGATACCAGATTAAATGTTTCCCTTGCAACCGGCTACCCTTGTGTTAGATGAAGAAACGTCTCTCCACATGCTCAGTTATGAGAAATAAGTTTGTGTGAAAGGCGTCCTTCACCTATCTTGTTGGGAACACAAAGTTTCTTTACAGTTGCAATCTCCAATCCATACATATATATGGGGAGGTACTAGCTCCAAATCGGTTTTACAGTGAAAACTGCAGGAACTTCAAAACGGCACTAGGAAACAGACTGAGAAAGCAGAGTAAAAGTTTCTCCTGCAACCTGTTCTATTTTTGATACATGAAGGAACGACTCTCCACATGCTAATTTGTGAGAGATATTTGTGTGTGAAAGCCGTCCTTCACATAGATTGTTGGGAACAGAAAGTTTGTTTTCAATTGCAAACTCCACTCCATACATATTTATGGGGATGTAGTAGCTCCAACTGTATTTTACAGTGAAAAGTGCAGGAACATCAAACCGGCACTAGGAAACAGACTGAGAAACCATAGTAAATGTTTCTCCTGCTACTCGTTCCCATTGTGGTATATGAACGAACGTGTCTCCACATGTTCAGTTCTGAGAGATAAATGTGTATGAAAGCCGTCCTTCATCTAGCTTGATGGGAACATCAAGTTCCTTTTCAGTTGCAAAATACACTCCATAAATATATATGTTGTGTTACTAGCTCGAACTCGTTTTTACAGTGAAAATCGCAGGAACTTCAAAACGGCACTAGGAAACACACTGAAAAACCAGAGTAAGTGTTTCACCTGCAATCCTTTCAGTTTTGGCTAGATGAACCATCGTCTCTCCACATGCTCAGTTCTCAGATAAGTGTGTGTGAAAGCCGTCTTTCACCTAGCTTGTTGGGAACACAAACTTTCTTTTCAGTTGCAAACTACACTCCATAAATATATAAGGGGAGTTACTAGTTCCAACACGGTTTTACAGTGAAAACTTTAGGAACTTCCAACTGGCACTAGGAAACACACTGTGAAACCAGAGTAAAAGTTTCTCCAGCAAACAGTTCCATTTGTGCTAGATGAACGATCGTCTCTCCACATGCTACGTTCCGAGAGATAAGTGGCTGTGAAAGCCGTTCTTAACCAGCTTGTTTGGAACACAATGTTTCTTTTCAGTTGCAAACTACACTCCATACATATATATGGGGAAGTACTAGTTCCAAATCGGTTTCACATTGAAAAATGCAGGAAATTCAAAAAGGCTCTAGGAAACAGACTGAGAAACCAGAGTAAAAGTTTCTCTTGCAACTCGTTCCCATTTTGCTAGATGAACGAACGTGTCTCCACATGTTCAGTTCTGAGAGATAAGTGTGTGTGAAAGCCGTCCTTCAACTAGCTTGTTGGGAACACAAAGTTTCTTTTCAGTTGCACACTACACTCCATATATATATATGGGGAGTTACTTGCTCCAACTCGGTTTTACAGTGAAAACTTCAGGAACTTCAAACCGGCACTAGGCAACAGACTGAGAAACCAGAGTAAAAGTTTCTTCTGCAAGCATTTCCATTTGTGCTAGATGAACGTACGTCTCTCCACATGCTCAATTGTGAGAGATATGTGTGTATGAAAGCCTTCCTTCAACCAGCTTTTTTGGAACACAAAGATTCTTTAAAGTTGCAAACTGCAATCCATACATATATATGAGGAGGTATTAGCTCCAACTCGTTTTTACAGTGAAAACTGCAGGAGCTTCAAAACGGCACTAGGAAACAGACTGAGAATCCAGAGGAATATATTCTCCTGCAACAAGTTACCTTTCTGCTAGATGAAAGAAAATCTCTCCACATGCTTATTTCTGAGATATAATTGTGCTTGAAACCCGTCCTTTACTTACCATGTTGGGAACAGAAAGTTTCTTTTCAGTTGCAAACTACACTCCATACATATATATAGGGAGGTACTAGCTCCAACTCATATTAACAGTGAAAACGGCAGGAACTTCAAAACGGCACTAGGAAACAGACTGAGAATCCAGAAGAATATTTTCTCCTGCAACCCGTTACATTTGTTCTAGATGAACAAAAGTCTCTCCACATGCTCAGTTCTGAGAGATAAGTTTGTGTGAAAGCCGTTCTTCACCTAGCTTGTTTGGAACACAAAGTTTCTTTTCAGTTGCAAACTACACTCCATACATATATATGGGGAAGTACTAGTTCCAAATCGGTTTCACATTGAAAAATGCAGGAAATTCAAACCGGCACTAGGAAACAGACTGAGAAACCAGAGTAAAAGTTTCTCCTGCAAGCATTTCCATTTGTGCTAGATGAACGTACGTCAATCCACATGCTCAATTGTGAGAGATATGTGTGTATGAAATCCGTCCTTCGTCTAGCTTGTTGGGAACACAAACTTTCTTTTCAGTTGCAAACTACACTCCATACATATATATGGGGAGGTACTAGCTCCAACTTGGATTTACAGTGAAAACTGCAGGAACTTCAAACCGGCACTAGGAAACACACTGTGAAACCAGAGTAAAAGTTTCTCCAGCAAACAGTTCCATTTGTGCTAGATGAACGATCGTCTCTCCTCATGCTCAGTTCTGAGAGATAAATGTCTGTGAAAGCCTTCCTTCACCAAGGTTGTTGGGAACACAAATATTCTTTCCACTTGCATCCTCCACTCAATACATATAAATGGGTTGGTACTAGCTCCAACACGAATTTACAGGGAAAACTGCAGGAACATCAAAACGGCACTAGGAAACTGAATGAGAATCCAGAGGAAAATTTTCTCCTGCCACCCGTTCCCTTTTTGCTAGATGAACGAAAGTCTCTCCACATGCTCAGTTCTGAGAAATAAGTGTGTGTGAAAGCCATTCTTCACCTAGCTTGATGGGAACACATAGTTTGTTTTCAATTGCAAACTCCACTCCATACATATTTATGGGGAAGTACTAGCTCTAACTGTGTTTTACAGTGAAAACTGCAGGAACTTCAAACAGGCACTAGGAAACAGACTGAGAAACCAGATTAAAAGTTTCTCTTGCAATCGGTTACCATTTTGTTAGAGGAAGAAACGTCTCTCCACATGCTCAGTTATGAGAAATAATTGTGTGTGAAAGGAGTCTTTAACATATCTTGTTGGGAACACAAAGTTTCTTTACAGTTGCAATCTCCATTCCATACATATATATGGGGAGGTACTAGCTCCAAATCGGTTTTACAGTGAAAACTGCAGGAACTTCAAACCAGCACTAGGAAACAGACTGAGAAACCAGAGAAAATGTTTTTCCTACAAAACGTTCCTTTTGTGGTAGATGAACGAACGTCTCTCCACATGCTCATTTCTTAGATATAAGTGTGTTTGAAACCCGTCCTTCACGTAGCATGTTGGGAACAGAAAGTTCCTTTTCAGTTGCAAACTACACTCCATACATATATATGGGGAAGTACTAGTTCCAAATCGGTTTTACAGTGAAAAATGCAGGAAAATCAAACCGGCAGTATGAAACAGACTGAGAATCCGGAGTAATAGTTTCTCCTGCAAACAGTTCCCTTTATGCAAATGAACGAACGTCTCTCCACATGCTACGTTCCGAGAGATAAGTGGCTGTGAAAGCCGTTCTTAACCAGCTTGTTTGGAACACAATGTTTCTTTTCAGTTGCAAACTACACTCCATACATATATATGGGGAAGTACTAGTTCCAAATCGGTTTCACATTGAAAAATGCAGGAAATTCAAACCGGCACTAGGAAACAGACTGAGAAACCAGAGTAAAAGTTTCTCCTGCAAGCATTTCCATTTGTGCTAGATGAACGTACGTCAATCCACATGCTCAATTGTGAGAGATATGTGTGTATGAAATCCGTCCTTCGTCTAGCTTGTTGGGAACACAAACTTTCTTTTCAGTTGCAAACTACACTCCATACATATATATGGGGAGGTACTAGCTCCAACTTGGATTTACAGTGAAAACTGCAGGAACTTCAAACCGGCACTAGGAAACACACTGTGAAACCAGAGTAAAAGTTTCTCCAGCAAACAGTTCCATTTGTGCTAGATGAACGATCGTCTCTCCTCATGCTCAGTTCTGAGAGATAAATGTCTGTGAAAGCCTTCCTTCACCAAGGTTGTTGGGAACACAAAGATTCTTTCCACTTGCATCCTCCACTCAATACATATAAATGGGTTGGTACTAGCTCCAACACGAATTTACAGGGAAAACTTCAGGAACTTCAAACCGGCACTAGGCAACAGACTGAGAAACCAGAATAAAAGTTTCTTCTGCAAGCATTTCCATTTGTGCTAGATGAACGTACGTCTCTCCACATGCTCAAATGTGAGAGATATGTGTGTATGAAAGCCTTCCTTCACCCAGCTTGTTTGGAACACAAAGATTCTTTACAGTTGCAAACTGCAATGCATACATATATATGAGGAGGTATTAGCACCAACTCGTTTTTACAGTGAAAACTGTAGGAGCTTCAAAACGGCACTAGGAAACAGACTGAGAATCCAGAAGAATATTTTCTCCTGCAACCCGTTACATTTGTTCTAGATGAACGAAAATCTCTCCACATGCTCAGTTCTGAGAGATAAGTTTGTGTGAAAGCCGTTCTTCACCTAGCTTGTTTGGAACACAAAGTTTCTTTTCAGTTGCAAACTACACTCCATACATATATATGGGGAAGTACTAGTTCCAAATCGGTTTCACATTGAAAAATGCAGGAAATTCAAACCGGCCCTAGGAAACAGACTGAGAAACCAGAGTAAAAGTTTCTCCTGCAAGCATTTCCATTTGTGCTAGATGAACGTACGTCAATCCACATGCTCAATTGTGAGAGATATGTGTGTATGAAATCCGTCCTTCGTCTAGCTTGTTGGGAACACAAACTTACTTTTCAGTTGCAAACTACACTCCATACATATATATGGGGAGGTACTAGATCCAACTCGGTTTTACAGTGAAAACTGCAGGAACTTCCAACCAGCACTAGGAAACAGACAGAGAAACAAGAGTAAAATTTCCCTGCAAACCGTTCCCTTTGTGCTAGTTGAACGAATGTCTCACCACATGCTCAGGTCTCAGAGATATGTGTGTGTAAAGCCGTCCTTCACTTTGCTTGTTGAGAACACAAAGTTTCTTTCAGGTACAAACACCACTCCATACATATATATGGGGAGGTACTAGATTCAACTCTGTTTTACAGTGAAAATTGCAGGAACTTCAAACCGGCACTAGGAAACAGACCGAGAAACCAGAGTCATAGTTTCTCCTGCAACCCGTTACATTTGTGCTAGATTTACGAACGTGTCTCCACATGTTCAATTCTGAGAGATAAGTGTGTGTGAAAACAGTCCTTCACCTAGCTTGTTGGGAAGACAAAGTCTCCTTTCAGTTGCAAACTCCTCCCCATAGATATATATGGGGAAGTACTTGCTCCAACTCGGTTTTACAGTGAAAACTGCAGGAACTTCCAACCGGCACTTGGAAACAGACTGAGAAACCAGAGTAAAATTTCCCTGCAACCCGTTCCTTTTATGCTAGAAGAACGAAAGTCTCTCCACATGCTCAGTTCCGAGAGATAAGTGTGTGTGAAAACCGTGCTTCACTTAGCTTGTTGGGAACACAAAGTTTCTTTTCAGGAACAAACACCAATCCATACATATAAATGGGGAGGTACTAGCTTCAAATTTGTTTTACAGTGAAAACTGCAGGAACTTCAATCCGGCACTAGGAAACATACTGAGAAACCAGAGTAAAAGTTTTTCCTACAACCCTTTTCCTTTGTGCTAGAAGAACGAACGTCTCTCCACATGCTCATTTCTGAGAGATAAATGTGTGTGAAAGCCGTCTTCACCTAGCTTGTTGGGAATACAAAGTCTCCTTTAATTTGCAATCTCCACTCCATACATATATATGGGGATGTACTAGCTCCTACTCGGTTTTACATTGAAAACTGCAGGACCATCAAAACGGCACTAGGAAACAGACTGAGAAACCAGAGAAAAATTTCACCTGCAACCCGTTATCTTTGTGCTAGATGAACGAACGTCTCTCCACATGCTCAGTTCTGAGAGATAAGTGTGTGTGAATGCAGTCATTCACCTATGTTGTTGGGAACACAATGTTTCTCTTCAGGTGCAAGGTCCACTCCATACATATATATGGGGTGGTCCTAGCTCCAAATCGGTTTTACAGTGAAAACTGCAGGAACATCAAACCGGCACTAGGAAACAGACTGAGAAACCAAGGTAATAGTTTCTACTGCAACCAGTTCCCTTTGTGCTAGATGAACGAACGTCTATCCACATGCTCAGTTCCGAGAGATAAATGTGTGTGAAAGTCGTCCTTCACCTAACTTGTTGGAATCACAAAGTCTCCTTTCAGTTGCAAACTCCACTCCATTCATATATATGGGTGGGTACAAGCTCCTACTCGGTTTTAAAGTGAAAACTGCAGGAAATTCAAATCAGCACTAGGAAAGAGACTGAGAAACCAAAGTAAAATTTCTCCTGCAACCCATTCCCATTGAGCTAGATGAACGAACGTCTCTCCACATGCTCAGTTCTGAGAGATAAGTGTGTGTGAAAGCCGTCCTTCACCTAGAATGTTCAGAACACAAAGTCTCCTTTCAGTTGAAAACTCCTATCCATACATATGTATGGGGAGGTACTAGCTACAACTCGTTTTACTGTGAAAACTGCAGGATCTTCAAACTGACACTAGGAAATACACTAAGAATCCAGAGTAAAATTTCTCCAGCAAAACGTTCCATTTGTGCTAGATGAACGAATGTCTCTCAACATGCTCAGTTCTGATAGATAAGTGTGTTGTGAAAGCCGTCCTTAACTTTGCTTGTTTGGAACACAAAGTTTCTTTTCAGGTACAAACAACAATCCACACAAATATATGGGGAGGTACTAGCTTCAACTCAATTTTACAGTGAAAACGGCAGGAACTTCAAACCGGCAGTAGGAAACAGACTGAGAATCCAGAGTAAAAGTTTCTCCTGCAACCAGTTCCCTTTGGGCTAGATGAACGAACGTCTCTCCACATGCTCAGTTCTGAGATATAAGTGTGTGTGAAAGCCGTCCTTCACATAGATTGTTCGGAACACAAAGTCTCCTTTCAGATGCAAACACCCCTCCATACATATATATGGGGAGGTACTAGCTCCAACTCGGTTTTACAGTGAAAACTGCAGGATATTCAAACCGGCACTAAGAAACACACTAAGAATCCGGAGTAAAATTTCTCCTGCAAAAAGTTCCCTTTGTGCTAGATGAACGTGTGTCTCTCCACATGCTCAGGTCTGAGAGATAAGTGTGTGTGAAAGCAGTCCTTCATTTAGCTTGTTGGGAACAAAAAGTCTCCTTTCAGTTGCAAACTCCACTCAATACTTATATATGGGGAGATACAAGCTCCAACTCCGTTTTACAGTGAAAACTGCAGGAACTTCAAATCGGCACTAGGAAACAGACTGAGAAACCAGAGTAAATTTTCTCCTGCTACCCGATCACTTTGTGCAAGATGAACGAACTTCTCTCCACATGATCACTTCTGAGAGATAAGTGTGTGTGAAAGCCGTCTTTCACCTAGCTTGTTGGGAACACAAAGTTTCATTTCAGTTGCCAACTCCACTCCATACATATATATGGGGAGGTACTAGCTCCAAATCTGTTTTACAGTGAAAAATGCAGGAACTTCAAAACGGAACTAGGAAACAGACTGAGAAACCACAGTAAATGTTTCACCTGCAACACATTCCCATTGTGCTAGATGAACGAACGTCACTCCACATGCTCAGTTCTGAGATATATGTGTGTGTGAAAGCCGTACTTCATAAAGATTGTTGGGAACATATAGTTTCTTTTCAGTTGCCAAATCCACTCCATACATATATATGGGGTGGTACTAGCTCCAAATCGGATTTACAGTGTAAACTGCAGGAAATTCAAACCGGCACTTGGATACAGACTGAGAAAGCAGAGTAAAAGTTTCTACTGCAAACAGTTCCCTTTGTGCTAGATGAAAGAAGGTCTCTCCACATGCTCACTTCTGAGAGATAAGTGTGTGTGAAACGGTCCTTCACCTAGAATGTTCGGAACAAAAAGTCTCCTTTCAGTTGCAAATACCCATCCATACATATATATGGGGAGGTACTAACTACAACACAGTTTACAGTGAAAACTGCAGGATCTTCAAACTGGCACTAGGAAACAAACTAAGAATCCAGAATAAAATTTCTCCAGCAAACCATTCCCTTTGTGCTACATGAACGGACGTCTCTCAACATGCTCAGTTGTGAGAGATATGTGTGTGTGAAAGCCGTCATTCAATTTGCTTGTTTTGAACACAAAGTTTCTTTTCAGGTAAAACACCACTCCATTCAAATATATGGGGAGGTACTAGTTCCAAGTCGGTTTTACAGTGAAAACTGCAGGATATTCAAACCGGCACTAGGAAACACACTAAGAATCCAGAGTAAATTTTCTCCTGCAAACCGTTCCCTTTGTGCTAGATGAACGAATGTCTCTCCACATGCTCAGTTCTGGGATATAAGTGTGTGTGAAAGCCGTCCTTCACTTTGCTTGTTTGGAAAACAAAATTTCTTTTCAGTTGCAAAATCCACTCCATATATATATATTGGGAGGTACTAGCTCCAACACTGTTTTACAGTGTAAAATGCAGGAACTTCAAACCGGCACTAGGAAACAGACTGAGAAACCAGAATAAAATTTTCTCCTGCAACCCGTTCTATTTGTGCTAGATGAACGAACGTCTCTCCACATGCTCAGTTCTGAGAGATAAGTGTGTGTGAAAGCCGTTCTTCACCTAGCTTGTTGGGAACACACAGTATTTTTTCAGATGCAAAATCATCTCCATTCATATATATGTGTACGTACTAGCTCCAAATCTCTTTTACAGTGAAAACTGCAGGAACTTCAAACCGGCACTAGGAAAAAGACTGAGAAACCAGAATAAAAGTTTCCCCTGCTACCGGATCACTTTGTGCTAGATGAACGAACGTCTCTGCACATGCTGAGTTCTGAGAGATTAGTGTGTGTGAATGCCGTCCTTCACCTAGCTTCTTGGGAACACAAAGTCTCCTTTCAGTTGCAAACTCCTCTCCATACATATATATCTGGAGGTACTAGCTCCAACTCGGTTTTATAGTGAAAAATGCAGGAACTTCAAACCGGCAGTAGGAAACAGACTGAGAAACCAGAGTAAAAGTTTCTCCTGCAAACCGTTCCCTTTGTGCTAGATGAACGAACGACTCTCCACATGCTCAGTTCTGAGAGATAAGTGTGTGTGAAAGCCGTCCTTCACCTAGCTTGTTGGGAACACAAAGTTTCTTTTCAGTTGCCAACTCCACTCCATAAATATATATGGGGAGGTACTAGCTCCAACACTGTTTTACAGTGAAAAATGCAGGAACTTCAAATCGGAACTAGGAAACAGACTGAGAATCCACAGTAACTGTTTCACCTTCAACGCATTCCCATTGTGCTAGAAGAACGATCGTCACTCCACATGCTCAGTTCTGAGATATAAGTGTGTGTGAAAGCCGTACTTCATAAAGATTGTTGGGAACATAAAGTTTCTTTTCAGTTGCCAAATCCACTCCATACATATATATGGGGACGTACTAGCTCCAAATCTGTTTTACAGTGAAAACTGCAGGAAATTCAAACCGGCACTTGGATACAGAATGAGAAACCAGAGTAAAAGTTTCTACTGCAACCAGTTACCTTTGGGCTAGATGAAAGAATGTCTCTCCACATGCTCAGTTCTGAGAGGATAATGTGTGTGAAAGCCGTTCTTCACATTGCTTGTTGGGAACACAAAGTTTCTTTACAGATGCAAACTCCAAACCATATATATATGGGGAGGTATTAGCTCCAACTCGGATTTACAGTGTAAACTGCAGGATATACAAACAGGCACTAGGAAACAGAGTGAGAAACCAGAGTAAAATTTCCCTGCAAACCGTTCCCTTTGTGCTAGATGAACGATTGTCTCTCCACATGCTCAGTTCTGAGAGATAAGTGTGTGTGAAAGCCGTCCTTCACTTTGCTTGTTTGGAACACAAAGTTTCTTTTCAGGTACAAACAACACTCCATACATATATATGAAAAGATAATAGCCTCAACTCGGTTTTACAGTGAAAAAAGCAGGAACTTCAAATCGTCACTGGGAAAGAGACTGAGAAACCAAAGTTAAACTTACTAATGCAACCCGATCTCTTTGTGCTAGATGAACGAACGTCTCTCCACATGCTCAGTACTGAGAGATAATGTGTGTGAAAGCCGTCCTTCAACCAGCTTGTTGGGAACACAAAGAATTTTTTAAGATGCAAAATCATCTCCATTTATATATATGTGTACGTACTATCTCCAAATCTCTTTTACAGTGAAAACTGCAGGAACTTCAAACCGGCACTAGGAAACAAACTGAGAAACCAGAATAAAAGTTTTCCCTGCTACCCGATCACTTTGTGCTAAATGAACGAACGTCTCTGCACATGCTCATTTCTGAGAGATTAGTGTGTGTGAAAGCTTTACTTCACCTAGCTTGTTGGGAACACAAAGTATCCTTTCAGTTGCAAACTCCCCTCCTTACATATATATGGTGAGGTACTAGCTACAACTCGTTTTTACAGTGAAAACTACAGGATCTTCAAACCGGCACTAGGAAACACACTAAGAATCCAGAGTAAAATTTCTCCTGCAAACCGTTCCCTTTGTGCTAGATGAAGGAATGTCACTCCACATGCTCAGTTCTGTGAGATAAGTGTGTGTGAAAGCCGTCCTTCACTTTGCTTGTTTGGAAAACAAAATTTCTTTTCAGTTGCAAAATCCACTCCATATATATATATGGGGAGGTACTAGCTCCAACACGGTTTTACAGTGTAAAATGCAGGAACTTCAAACCGGCACTAGGAAACAGACTGAGAAACCAGAGTAAAATTTTCTCCTGCAACCCGTTCCATTTGTGCTAGATGAACGAACGTCTCTCCACATGCTCAGTTCTGAGAGATAAGTGTGTGTGAAAGCCGTCCTTCACCCAGCTTGTTGGGAACACAAAGTATTTTTTCAGATGCAAAATCTTCTCCATTCATGTATATGTGTAGGTACAAGAACCAAATCTGTTTTACAGTGAAAACTGCAGGAACTTCAAACCGGCACTAGGAAACAGACTGAGAAACCAGAGTAAAAGTTTCTCCTGCAACCCGTTCCCTTTGTGCTAGATGAACGAATGTCTCTCTAAATGCGCATTTCTGAGAGAAAAATGTGTGTGAAAGCCGTCCTTCACCTGGCTTGTTGGGAACATAAAGTTTCCTTTCAGTTGCTAACTCCACTCAATACATATATATGGGGAGGAACAATCTCCAACTCGGTTTTACAGTGAAAACTGCAGGAACTTCAAATCGGCACTAGGAAACAGACTGAGAAACCAGAGTAAAAGTTTCTCTTGCAACCCGTTACCTTTTTGATAGATGAACGAACGTCTCTCCACATGCTCAGTTCTGAGAGATAAGTGTGTGTGAATGCAGTCCTACACCTAACTTGTTGACAACAAATTTCTTTTCAGGTGCCAACTCCACTCCATTCATATATATGGGGAGGTAATAGCTCCAACTAGGTTTTACAGTGAAAACTGCAGGAACGATTAACCGGCACTAGTAAACAGACTGTGAAACCAGAGTAAAAGTTTCTCCTGCAAACAGTTCCCTTTGTGCTAGATGAACGAACGTCTCTCCACATGCTCTGTTCTGGGAGATAAAAGTGTGTGAAAGCCTTCCTTCAACTAGTATGTTGGGAAGACAAAGTTTCATTTCTGTTGCAAACTGCAACCCATATATATATATGAGGAGTTACTAGGCCCAAATCGGTTTTACTGTGAAAACTGCATTAACCTCTAACCGGCACTAGGAAACAGACTGAGAAACCAGAGTAAAAGTTTCTCTTGCAACACGTTCATTTTGTGCTAGATGAACGAACGTCTCTCCACATGCTCAGTTCTGAGAGAGAAGTGTGTGTGAAAGCTGTCCTTCACCTAGCTTTTAGGGAACTCAAAATTTCTTTTAATGTGCCAACTCCACTCCATACATATATATGGGGAGATAAAATCTCCAAATCGGTTTTACAGTGAAAACTGCAGGAACCTCAAACCGGCACTAGGAAACAGACTGCGAAACCAGAGTAAAAGTTTCTCCTGCCACCCGTTCCCTTTGTGCTAGATGAACGAACGTCTCTACACATGCTCAGTTCTGAGAGATAAGTGTGTGTGAAAGCCGTCCTTCACCTAGCATGTTGGGAACACAAAGTCTCCTTTCAGTTGCAAAATCCACACCATACATATATATGGGGAGGTACTAGCTCCAAGTCGGTTTTACAGTGAAAACTGCAGGAACTTCAAATCGGCACTAGGAAATAGACTGAGAAACCAGAGTAAAAGTTTCTAATGCAACCCGTTCCCTTTGTGCTAGATGAACGAACGTCTCTCCACATGCTCATTTCGGAGAGATATTTGTGTGTGAAAGCCGTCCTTCACCTAGCTTGTTGGGAACACATAGTTTCTTTTCAGTTGCCAATGCCACTCCATACATATATATGGGGAGGTACAAGCTCCAACTCAGTTTTACAGTGAAAATTGCAGGAAATTGAAATCGTCACTAGGAAACAGACTGAGAAACCAGAGTAAAAGTTTCTAATGCAACCCGATCCCTTTGTGCTTGGTGATCGAACTTTACTTCACATTCATATTTCTGAGAGATAAAAGTGTGTGAAAGCCGAACTTCACCTAGTATGTTGGGAAAACAAAGTTTCCTTTCAGTTGCAAACAGCTCTCCATAAATATATATATGGGGAGGTACTAGCTCCAACTCGGTTTTACAGTGAAAAATGCAGGAACTTCAAACCAGCACTAGGAAACAGACTGAGAAACCAGAGTAAAAGTTTCTCCTGCAACCCGTTCCCTTTGTGCTAGATGAACGAATGTCTCTCCAAATGCGCATTTCTGAGAGAAAAATGTGTGTGAAAGCCGTCCTTCACCTGGCTTGTTGGGAACATAAAGTTTCCTTTCAGTTGCTAACTCCACTCAATACATATATATGGGGAGGAACAATCTCCAACTCGGTTTTACAGTGAAAACTGCAGGAACTTCAAATCGGCACTAGGAAACAGACTGAGAAACCAGAGTAAAAGTTTCTCTTGCAACCCGTTCCCTTTGTGCTAGATGAACGAACGTCTCTCCACATGCTCTGTTCTGGGAGAAAAAAGTGTGTGAAAGCCTTCCTTCAACTAGTATGTTGGGAAGACGAAGTTTCATTTCTGTTGCAAACTGCAACCCATATATATATATGGGGAGTTACTAGGCCCAAATCGGTTTTACTGTGAAAACTGCATTAACCTCTAACCGGCACTAGGAAACATACTGAGAAACCAGAGTAAAAGTTTCTCTTGCAACACGTTCATTTTGTGCTAGATGAACGAATGTCTCTCCACACGCTCAGTTCTGAGAGAGAAGTGTGTATGAAAGCTGTCCTTCACCTAGCTTTTAGGGAACTCAAAATTTCTTTTAATGTGCCAACTCCACTCCATACATATATATGGGGAGATAAAATCTCCAAATCGGTTTTACAGTGAAAACTGCAGGAACCTCAAACCGGCACTAGGAAATAGACTGCGAAACCAGAGTAAAAGTTTCTCCTGCAACCCGTTCCCTTTGTGCTAGATGAACGAACGTCTCTCCACATGCTCAATTCTGAGAGATAAGTGTGTGTGAAAGCCGTACTTCAGCTAGCTTGTTGGGAACACAAAGTCTCCGTTAAGATGCAAACTCCTCTCCTTACATATATATGGGGATGTACAAGCTTCAACTCGGTTTTACAGTGAAAATTGCAGGAACTTCATACCGGCACTAGGAAACAGACTGAGAAACCACAGTAAAAGTTTCTCCTGCAACCCGTTCCCTTTGTGCTAGATGAACGAACGTCTCTCCACATGCTCAGTTCTGAGAGATAAGTGTGTGTGAAAGCCGTCCTTCACCTAGCATGTTGGGAACACAAAGTCTCCTTTCAGTTGCAAAATCCACACCATACATATATATGGGGAGGTACAAGCTCCAACTCAGTTTTACAGTGAAAATTGCAGGAAATTGAAATCGTCACTAGGAAACAGACTGAGAAACCAGAGTAAAAGTTTCTACTGCAACCCGATCCCTTTGTGATCGAACTTTACTTCACATTCATATTTCTGACAGATAAATCTGTGTGAAAGCCGAACTTCACCTAGTATTTTGGGAAAACAAATTTTCCTTTAAGTTGCAAACAGCTCTCCATACATATATATGGGGAGGTACTAGCTCCAACTCGGTTTTACGGTGAAAAATGCAGGAAATTCAAACCAGCACTAGGAAACAGATTGAGAAACCAGAGTAAAATTTTCTCCTGCAACCCGTTCCCTTTATGCTAGATGAACGAACGTCTCTCCACATGCTCAGGTCTGAGACGTAAGTGTGTGTGAAAAACGTCCTTCACCTAGCTTGTTGGGAACACAAAGTTTCTTTTCAGTTGCAAACTACTATCCATACATATATATTGGGTGGTAGAATCTCCAACTCGATTTTGCAGTGAAAACTGCAGGAACTTCAAACCGACACTAGGAAACAGACTGAGAAACTAAATTAAAATTTCTCCTGCAAACCGTTCCATTTGTGCTAGATGAACGAACGTCTCTCCACATGCTCAGTTCTGAGACGTAAGTGTGTGTAAAAAACGTCCTTCACCTAGCTTGTTGGGAACACAAAGTTTCTTTTCAGTTGCAAACTCCTATCCATACATATTTATTGGGTGGTAGAATCTCCAACTCGGTTTTACAGTGAAAACTGCAGGAACTTCAAACCGACACTAGGAAACAGACTGAGAAACTAAATTAAAATTTCTCCTGCAAACCGTTCCATTTGTGCTAGATGAACGAACGTCTCTCCACATGCTCAGTTCTGAGATAGAAGTGTGTGTGAAAGCTGTCCTTCACCTAGATTATTGGGAACTCAAAATTTCTTTTAATGTGCCAACTCCACTCCATACATATATATGGGGAGATAATATCTATAAATCTGTTTTACAGTGAAAAATCCAGGAACCTCAAACCGGCACTAGGAAACAGACTGCGAAACCAGAATAAAAGTTTCTCCTGCCACCCGTTCCTTTGTGCTAGATGAACGAACGTCTCTCCACATGCTCAGTTCTGAGAGATAAGTGTGTGTGAAAGCCGTACTTCAGCTAGCTTGTTGGGAACACAAAGTCTCCGTTAAGATGCAAACTCCTCTCCTTACATATATATGGGGATGTACAAGCTCCAAGTCGGTTTTACAGTGAAAACTGCAGGAACTTCATACCGGCACTAGGAAACAGACTGAGAAACCAGAGTAAAATTTCTCCTGCAACCCGTTCCCTTTGTGCTAGATGAACGAACGTCTCTCCACATGCTCAGTTCTGAGAGATAAGTGTGTGTGAAAGTCGTCCTTCACCTAGCATGTTGGGAACACAAAGTCTCCTTTCAGTTGCAAAATCCACACCATACATATATATGGGGAGGTACTAGCTCCAAGTCGGTTTTACAGTGAAAACTGCAGGAACTTCAAACCGGCACTAGGAAACAGACTGAGAAACCAGAGTAAAAGTTTCTCCTGCAACCCGTTCCCTTTTTGCTAGATGAACGAATATCTCTCCATATGCTCAGTTCTGAGAGATAAGTGTTTGTGAAAGCAGTCCTTCACCTAGCTTGTGGGGAACACAAAGATTATTTTCATTTGCAAATTTCACTCCATACATATATATGGTGTAGTACTTGCTCCAACTCGCTTTTACTGCGAAAAATGCAGGAATTTCAAACTGGCACTATGAAACAGACTGAGAAACCAGAGTAAAAGTTTCTCCTGGAAACCGATCCGTTTGTGCTAGATGAACGAACGTCTCTCAACATGCTCAGTTCTGAGGGATAGTTTGTGTGAAATCCATACTTCACCTTGCTTGTTGGGAACACAAAGTCTCCTTTCAGTTAAAATCTGCTCTCCATACATATATATGGTTAGGTAATAGATCCAACTCCGTTTTACAGTGAAATCTGCAGGAACTTCAAACCAGCACTAGGAAACAAACTGAGAACCCAGAGTAAAAGTTTCTCCTGCAACCCGTTCCCTTTGTGCTAGATGAACGAACGTCTCTCCACATGCTTAGTTCTGAGAGATATTTGTGTGTGAAAGCCGTCCTTCACCTAGCTTGTTGGGAACACATAGTTTCTTTTCAGTTGCCAATGCCACTCCATACATATATATGGGGAGGTACAAGCACCAACTCAGTTTTACAGTGAAAATTGCAGGAAATTCAAATCGTCACTAGGAAACAGACTGAAAAACCAGAGTATAAGTTTCTCCTGCAACCCGTTCCCTTTGTGCTAGATGAACGAACGTCTCTCCACATGCTCATTTCTGAGAGATATTTGTGTGTGAAAGCCGTCCTTCACCTAGCTTGTTGGGAACACATAGTTACTTTTCAGTTGCCAACGCCACTCCATACATATATATGGGGAGGTACAAGCTCCAACTTAGTTTTACAGTGAAAATTGCAGGAAATTCAAATCGTCACTAGGAAACAGACTGAGAAAGCAGAGTAAAAGTTTCTACTGAAACCCGATCCCTTTGTGCTTGGTGATCGAACGTTACTCCACATTCTCATTTCTGAGAGATAAATGTGTGTGAAAGCCGAACTTCACCTAGTATGTTGGGAAAACAAAGTTTCCTTTAAGTTGCAAACAGCTCTCCATACATATATATGGGGAGGTACTAGCTCCAACTCGGTTTTACAGTGAAAACTGCAGGAACTTCAAACCAGCACTAGGAAACAGACTGAGAAACCAGAGTAAAATTTTCTCCTGCAACCCGTTCCCTTTATGCTAGATGAACGAAAGTCTCTCCACATGCTCATTTCTGAGACATAAGTGTGTGTGAAAGCCATCCTTCACCTAGCTTGTTGGGAACACAAAGTTTCTTTTCAGTTGCAAACTCCTATCCATACATATATATTGGGTGGTAAAATCTCTAACTCGGTTTTACAGTGAAAACTGCAGGAACTTCAAACCGGCACTAGGAAACAGAGTGAGAAACAAAAGTAAAATTTCTCCTGCAAACCGTTCCATTTGTGCTAGATGAACGAACGTCTCTCCACATGCACAGTTCTGAGATATATGTGTGTGTGTTGGCCGTATTTAACGTAGCTTGTTGGGAATACAAAGTCTCATTTCAGTTGCAAATTTCTCTCCATACGTATATATGGGTAGGTACTAGCTCCAAATCGTTTTTACAGTGAAAACTGCAGGAACTTCAAACAGGCACTACGAAAATGACTGAGAAATCAGAGTAAAAGTTTCTCCTGCAACCCGTTCCATTTGTGCTAGATGAACGAACGTCTCTCCACATGCTGTGTTCTGAGAGATAACAGTGTGTGAAAGCCGTCCTTCAACTAGTTTGTTGGGAACACAAAGTTTCTTTTCATATGCAAACTCCACTCCATACACATATATGGGGAGGTAATATCTCCAACTCGTTTTTGTAGTGTAAACTGCAGGATCATCAAACCGGCACTAGGAAAGAGACTGAGAAACCAGAGTAAAAGTTTCTCCTGCAACCCGTTCCCTTTGTGCTAGATGAACGAATGACTCTCCATATGCTCAGTTCTGAGAGATAAGTGTGTGTGAAAGCCGTACTTCACCTAGCTTGTTGGGAACACAAAGTTCCTTTTCAGCTGCAAATTCCACTCCATACATATATATGGTGTGGTACTAGCTCCAACTCGATTTTACAGTGAAAACTGCAGGAACTTAAAACTGGCACTAGGAAAAAGACTGAGAAACCAGAATAAAAGTTTCTCCTGCAACCCGATCCCTTTGAGCTATATGAACAAACGTCTCTACACATGCTCATTTCGGAGAGATAAATGTGTGTGAAAGCCGTCCTTCACCTAGGTTGTTGGGAACACAAAGTTTCCTTTCAGGTGCAAATTCCACTCCATACATATATATGGGGAGGTAATAGCTCCAACTCGGTTTTACAGTGAAAACTGCAGGAACTTCAAACCGGCACTAGGAAACCGACTGAGAAACTAGAGTAAATGTTTCTACTGCAAACCTTTCCCTTTGTGCTAGATGAACGAAATTCTCTCCACATGCTCAGTTCTGAGAGATAAATGTGTGTGAAAGCCGTCCTTCAACTATCTTGTTGTGAACACAAAGTTTCTTTTCAGTTGCAAAATCCACTCCATACATACATATGGGGAGGAACTATCTCCAACTCATTTTTACAGTGAAACCTGCAGGAACTTCAAACCGGCACTAGGAAAATGACTGAGAAACCAGAGTAAAATTTCTACTGCAACCCGTTCCCTTTGTGCTAGATGAACGAAAGTCTCTCAACATGCTCATTTCTGAGTGAAAAATGTGTGTGAAAGCCGTCCTTCACCTGGCTTGTTGGGAACATAAAGTTTCCTTTCTGTTGCAAAATCCCCTCAATACATATATATGGGGAGGAACTATCTCCAAATCGGTTTTACAGTGAAAACTGCAGGAACTTCAAATTGGCACTAGGAAACAGACTAAGAAACCAGAGTAAACTTTCCCTTGCAACCCGTTCCCTTTCTGAAAGATGAAAGAACGTCTCTCCACATGCTAAGTTCTGGGCGATAAGTGTGTGTGAATGCAGTCCTACACATAGCTTGCTGACAACACAGTTTCTTTTCAGGTGCCATCTCCACACCATACATATATATGGGGAGGTAATAGCTCAAACTCGGTTTTACAGTGAAAACTGCAGGAACGACAAACCGGCACTAGTAAACAGACTGTGAAACCAGAGTAAAAGTTTCCCCCGCAACCCGTTCCCTTTGTGCTAGATGAACGAACGTCTCTCCACATGCTCAGTTCTGAGAGATAAATGTGTGTGAAAGCCTTCCTTCACCTAGAATGTTGGGAAGACAAAGATTCATTTCTGTTGCAAACTGCAATCCATATATATATATGGGGATTTACTAGCTCCAAATCGGTTTTACTGTGAAAACTGCAGGAACCTCAAACCGGCACTAGGAAACAGACTGAGAAACCAGAGTAAAAGGTTCTCTTGCAACACGTTCCCTTTGTGCTAGATGAACGAACATCTCTCCACATGCTCAGTTCTGAGAGATAAGTGTGTGTGAAAGCTGTCCTTCAATTAGCTTGTTGGGAACACAAAATTTCTTTTCATGAGCCAACTCCAATCCATACATATATATGGGGTGATAATAGCTCCAACTCGGTTTTCCAGTGAAAAAAGCAGGAAATTAAAATCATCACTGGGAAACAGACTGAGAAACCAGAGTAAAGTTTCTACTGCAAACCTATCCCTTTGTGTTTGGTGATCAAACGTTACTCCACATGCTTAATTCTGAGACATAAATGTGTGTGAAAGCCGTCCTTCACCTAGTATGTAGGGAACACAATGTTTCCTTTCAGTTGCAAACTCCTCTCCATACATATATATGAGGAGGTACAAGCTCCTACTCGGTTTTACACTGAAAACTGCAGGAACTTCACACCGGCACTAGGAAACAGACTGAGAATCCAGAGTAAAAGTTTCTACTGCAACCCGATCCATTTGTGCTAGATGAACGAAAGTCTCTTAATATTCACAGTTCTGAGAGATAATGTGTGTGAAAGCCGTCCTTCACCTAGCTTGTTGGGAACACAAAGTTTCTTTTCATGTGCAAACTCCACTCCATACACATATATGGGGAGGTAATAACTCCAAATCTGTTTTACAGTGAAAAATGAAGGAACCTCAAACCGGCACTAGGAAAGAGACTGAGAAACCAGAGTAAAAGTTTCTCCTGCAACCCGTTCCCTTTGTGCTAGATGAACGAATGACTCTCCATATGCTCAGTTCTGAGAGATAAGTGTGTGTGAAAGCCGTACTTCACCTAGCTTGTTGGGAACACAAAGTTCCTTTTCAGCTGCAAATTCCACTCCATACATATATATGGTGTGGTACTAGCTCCAACTCGATTTTACAGTGAAAACTGCAGGAACTTAAAACTGGCACTAGGAAAAAGACTGAGAAACCACAATAAAAGTTTCTCCTGCAACCCGATCCCTTTGAGCTATATGAACAAACGTCTCTACACATGCTCATTTCGGAGAGATAAATGTGTGTGAAAGCCGTCCTTCACCTAGGTTGTTGGGAACACAAAGTTTCCTTTCAGGTGCAAATTCCACTCCATACATATATATGGGGAGGTAATAGCTCCAACTCGGTTTTACAATGAAAACTGCAGGAACTTCAAACCGGCACTAGGAAACCGACTGAGAAACTAGAGTAAATGTTTCTACTGCAAACCTTTCCCTTTGTGCTAGATGAACGAAATTCTCTCCACATGCTCAGTTCTGAGAGATAAATGTGTGTGAAAGCCTTCCTTCACCTAGAATGTTGGGAAGACAAAGATTCATTTCTGTTGCAAACTGCAATCCATATATATATATGGGGATTTACTAGCTCCAAATCGGTTTTACTGTGAAAACTGCAGGAACCTCAAACCGGCACTAGGAAACAGACTGAGAAACCAGAGTAAAAGGTTCTCTTGCAACACGTTCCCTTTGTGCTAGATGAACGAACATCTCTCCACATGCTCAGTTCTGAGAGATAAGTGTGTGTGAAAGCTGTCCTTCAATTAGCTTGTTGGGAACACAAAATTTCTTTTCATGAGCCAACTCCAATCCATACATATATATGGGGTGATAATAGCTCCAACTCGGTTTTCCAGTGAAAAAAGCAGGAAATTAAAATCATCACTGGGAAACAGACTGAGAAACCAGAGTAAAGTTTCTACTGCAAACCTATCCCTTTGTGCTTGGTGATCAAACGTTACTCCACATGCTTAATTCTGAGACATAAATGTGTGTGAAAGCCGTCCTTCACCTAGTATGTAGGGAACACAATGTTTCCTTTCAGTTGCAAACTCCTCTCCATACATATATATGAGGAGGTACAAGTTCCTACTCGGTTTTACACTGAAAACTGCAGGAACTTCACACCGGCACTAGGAAACAGACTGAGAATCCAGAGTAAAAGTTTCTACTGCAACCCGATCCCTTTGTGCTAGATGAACGAAAGTCTCTTAATATTCACAGTTCTGAGAGATAATGTGTGTGAAAGCCGTCCTTCACCTAGCTTGTTGGGAACACAAAGTTTCTTTTCATGTGCAAACTCCACTCCATACACATATATGGGGAGGTAATAACTCCAACTCTGTTTTACAGTGAAAAATGAAGGAACCTCAAACCGGCACTAGGAAACAGACTGAGAAAGCAGAGTAAAAGTTTCTCCTGCAACCCGTTCCATTTGTGCTAGATGAACGATCGTCTCTCCACATGCTAATTTCTGAGAGATAAGTGTGTGTGAAAGTCGTCCTTCAGCTAGCTTGTTGGGAACACAAATTCTCCGTTAAGATGCAAACTCCTCTCCTTATATATATATGGGGATGTACAAGCTCCAACTCGTTTTTACAGTGAAAATTGCAGGAACTTCAAACCGGCACTAGGAAACAGACTGAGAAACCAGAGTAAAAGTTTCTCCTGCAACCCATTCCATTTGTGCTAGATGAACGAACGTCTCCACATGCTCAGTTCTGAGAGATAAGTGTGTGTGAAAGCCGTACTTCACCTAACTTTTTGGGAACACAAAGTCTCCTTTCAGTTGCAAAATCCACACCATAAATATATATGGGGAGGTACTAACTCCAAGTCGGTTTTACAGTGAAAAATGCAGGAACTTCAAATCGGCACTAGGAAATAGACTGAGAAACCAGAGAAAAAGTTTCTCCTGCAACAGGTTCCATTTGGGCTAGATGAACGAAAGTCTCTCCACATGCTCATTTCTGAGAGATATTTGTGTGTGAAAGCCGACCTTCACCTAGCTTGTTGGGAACACATAGTTTCTTTTCAGTTGCCAACGCCACTTCATACATATATATGGGAAGTACAAGCTCCAACTCGGTTTTACAGTCAAAAATGTGGGAAATTCAAATCGTCACTAGGAAACAGACTGAGAGACCAGAGTAAAAGTTTCTACTGCAACCCGATCCCTTTGTGCTTGGTGATCGAACGTTATTCCACATTCTTATTTCTGAGGGAGTAATGTGTGTGAAAGCCGAACTTCATCTAGTATGTTGGGAAAACAAAGTTTCCATTCAGTTGCAAACAGCTCTCCATAAATATATATGGGGAGATCCTAGCTCCAACTCGGTTTTACAGTGAAAACTGCAGGAACTTCAAACCAGCATTAGGAAACAGACTGAGAAACCAGAGTAAAATTTTCTCCTGCAACCCGTTCCCTTTATGCTAGATGAACGAACGTCTCTCCACATGCTCAGTTCTGAGACATAAGTGTGTGTGAAAGCCGTACTTCACCTAGCTTGTTGGGAACACAAAGTTTGTTTTCAGTTCAAACTCCACTCCATACATATATATGGGGAGGTACTAGCTCCAACTCGGTTTTACAGTGAAAACTGCAGGAACTTCAATCCGGCACTAGGAAACAGACTGGGAAACCTGAGTAAAAGATTCTCCTGCAACCCGTTCCCTTTGTGCTAAATGAACGAACGTCTCTTCACATGCTCAGTTCTGAGAGATAAGTGTGTGTGAAAGCCGTCCTTCACCTATCTTGTTGGGAACACAAAGTTTCTTTTCAGATTTAAACTCCACTCCATACGTTTATATGGGGAGGTACTAGCTCCAAATCGATTTTACAGTGAAAACTGCAGGAACTTCAAACCGGCACTAGGAAACAGACTGAGAAACCAGAGTAAAAGTTTCTCCTTCAACCCGTTCCCTTTGTGTTAGATGAAGGAAGGTCTCTCCACATGCTAAATTCTGAGAGATAAATGTGTGTGAAAGCCATCCTTCACCTAGCTTGTTGGGAACACAAAGTTTCTTTTCAGTTGCAAACTCCTATCCATACATATATATTGGGTGGTAGAATCTCCAACTCGGTTTAACAGTGAAAACTGCAGGAACTTCAAACCGGCACTGGGAAACAGACTGAGAAACAAAATTAAAATTTCTCCTGCAAACTGTTCCATTTGTACTAGATGAACGAACGTCTCTCCACATGCACAGTTCTGAGATATATGTGTGTGTGTTGGCCGTCTTTAATGCAGCTTGTTGGGAATACAAAGTCTCCTTTCAGTTGCAAATTTCTCTCCATACATATATATGGGGAGGTACTAGCTCCAAATCTGTTTTACAGTGAAATCTGCAGGAACTTCAAACCGGCAGTAGGAAAATGAATGAGAAACCAGAGTAAAAGTTTCTCCTGCAACCCGTTCCCTTTGTGCTAGATGAACGAAAGTCTCTAAATATTCGCAGTTCTGAGAGATAATGTGTGTGAAAGCCATCCTTCATCTACCTTGTTGGGAACACAAATTTTCTTTTCATGTGCAAACTCCACTCCATACACATATATAGGGAGGTAATAACTCCAACTCGGTTTTATAGTGTAAACTGCAGGAACTTCAAACCGGCCCTAGGAAACAGACTGAGAAACCAGAGTAAAAGTTTCTCCTGCAACCCATTCCCTTTGTGCTAGATGAACGAATGTCTCTCCAAATGCTCATTTCTGAGAGAAAAATGTGTGTGAAAGCCGTCCTTCACCTGGCTTGTTGGGAACATAAAGTTTCCTTTCAGTTGCAAACTCCACTCAATACATATATATGGGGAGGAACGATCTCCAAATCGGTTTTACAGTGAAAACTGAAGGAACTTCAAACCGGCACTAGGAAACAGACTGAGAAACCAGAGTAAAATTTCTCCTGCAACCCGTTCCCTTTGTGCTAGATGAACGAATGTCTCTCCACATGCTCAGTTCTGAGAGATAAGTGTTTGTGAAAGCTGTCCTACACATAGCTTGTTGGGAACACAAAGATTATTTCCATTTACAAATTCCACTCCATATATATATATGGTGTGGTACTAGCTCCAACTCGCTTTTACTGCGAAAAATGCAGGAACTTCAAACAGGCACTAGGAAACAGACTGAGAAACCAGAGTAAAAGTTACTCCTGGAAACCGATCCGTTTGTGCTAGATGAACGAACGTCTCTCCACATGCTCAGTTCTGAGGGATAGTGTGTGTGAAATCCGTACTTCACCTTGCTTGTTGGGAACACAAAGTCTTTTTTCAGTTGAAAACTGCTCTCCATACATATATATGGGTATGTACTAGATCCCACTCGGTTTTACAGTGAAAACTGCAGGAAAATCAAACCAGCACTAGGAAACAGACTGAGAAACCAGAGTAAAAGTATCTACTGCAAACATTTCCCTTTGTGCTAGATGAACGAACTTCTCTCCACATGCTCAGTTCTGAGAGATAAGTGTGTGTGAAAGCCGTCATTCAACTAGCTTGTTGGGAACACAAAGTTTCTTTTCAGTTGCAAACTCCTATCCATACATATATATAGGGTGGTAAAATCTCCAACTCGGTTTTACAGTGAAAACTGCAGGAACTTCAAACCGGCACTAGGAAACAGACTGAGAAACAAAAGTAAAATTTCTCCTGCAAACCGTTCCATTTGTGCTAGATGAACGAACGTCTCTCCACATGCACAGTTCTGAGATATATGTGTGTGTGATTGCCGTCTTTAACGTAGCGTGTTGGGAATACAATGTCTCCTTTCAGTTGCAAATTTCTCTCCATACATATATATGGGGAGGTACTAGCTCCAAATTTGTTTTACAGTGAAAACTGCAGGAACTTCAAACCGGCACTAGGAAAATGACTGAGAAACCAGAGTAAAAGTTTCTCCTGCAACCCGTTCCATTTGTGCTAGATGGACGAAAGTCTCTAAACATTCACAGTTCTGAGAGATAAGTGTGTGTGAAAGCGGTCCTTCACCTAGCTTGTTGGGAACACAAAGTTTCTTTTCATGTGCAAACTCCACTCCATACACTTATATGGGAAGGTAATAACTCAAACTCCGTTTTATAGTGTAAACTGCAGGAACATCAAACCGGCACTAGGAAACAGACTGAGAAACCAGAGTAAAATTTTCTCCTGCAACCCATTCCATTTGTGCTAGATGAACGAAATTCTCTCCACATGCTCAGTTCTGAGAGATAAGTGTGTGTGAAAGCCGTACTTCACCTAACTTTTTGGGAACACAAAGTCTCCTTTCAGTTGCAAAATCCACACCATATATATATATGGGGAGGTATTAGCTCCAAGTCGGGTTTACAGTGAAAAATGCAGGAACTTCAAATCGGCACTAGGAAATAGACTGAGAAACCAGAGAAAAAGTTTCTCCTGCAACAGGTTCCATTTGGGCTAGATGAACGAAAGTCTCTCCACATGCTCATTTCTGAGAGATATTTGTGTGTGAAAGCCGACCTTCACCTAGCTTGTTGGGAACACATAGTTTCTTTTCAGTTGCCAACGCCACTTCATACATATATATGGGAAGTACAAGCTCCAACTCGGTTTTACAGTGAAAAATGTGGGAAATTCAAATCGTCACTAGGAAACAGACTGAGAGACCAGAGTAAAAGTTTCTACTGCAACCCGATCCCTTTGTGCTTGGTGATCGAACGTTATTCCACATTCTTATTTCTGAGGGAGTAATGTGTGTGAAAGCCGAACTTCATCTAGTATGTTGGGAAAACAAAGTTTCCATTCAGTTGCAAACAGCTCTCCATAAATATATATGGGGAGATACTAGCTCCAACTCGTTTTTATAGTGAAAACTGCAGGAACTTCCAACCAGCACTAGGAAACAGACTGAGAAACCAGAGTAAAATTTTCTCCTGCAACCCGTTCTCTTTATGCTAGATGAACGAACGTCTCTCCACATGCTCAGTTCTGAGACATAAGTGTGTGTGAAAGCCGTACTTCACCTAGCTTGTTGGGAACACAAAGTTTCTTTTCAGTTCAAACTCCACTCCATACATATATATGGGGAGGTACTAGCTCCAACTCGGTTTTACAGTGAAAACTGCAGGAACTTCAAACCGGCACTAGGAAACAGACTGGGAAACCTGAGTAAAAGATTCTCCTGCAACCCGTTCCCTTTGTGCTAAATGAACGAACGTCTCTTCACATGCTCAGTTCTGAGAGATAAGTGTGTGTGAAAGCCGTCCTTCACCTATCTTGTTGGGAACACAAAGTTTCTTTTCACTTTTAAACTCCACTCCATACGTTTATATGGGGAGGTACTAGCTCCAAATCGATTTTACAGTGAAAACTGCAGGAACTTCAAACCGGCACTAGGAAACAGACTGAGAAACCAGAGTAAAAGTTTCTCCTTCAACCCGTTCCCTTTGTGTTAGATGAAGGAAGGTCTCTCCACATGCTAAATTCTGAGAGATAAATGTGTGTGAAAGCCATCCTTCACCTAGCTTGTTGGGAACACAAAGTTTCTTTTCAGTTGCAAACTCCTATCCATACATATATATAGGGTGGTAAAATCTCCAACTCGGTTTAACAGTGAAAACTGCAGGAACTTCAAACCGGCACTGGGAAACAGACTGAGAAACAAAATTAAAATTTCTCCTGCAAACTGTTCCATTTGTACTAGATGAACGAACGTCTCTCCACATGCACAGTTCTGAGATATATGTGTGTGTGTTGGCCGTCTTTAACGCAGCTTGTTGGGAATACAAAGTCTCCTTTCATTTGCAAATTTCTCTCCATACATATATATGGGGAGGTACTAGCTCCAAATCTGTTTTACAGTGAAATCTGCAGGAACTTCAAACCGGCAGTAGGAAAATGACTGAGAAACCAGAGTAAAAGTTTCTCCTGCAACCCGTTCCCTTTGTGCTAGATGAACGAAAGTCTCTAAATATTCGCAGTTCTGAGAGATAATGTGTGTGAAAGCCATCCTTCACCTACCTTGTTGGGAACACAAATTTTCTTTTCATGTGCAAACTCCACTCCATACACATATATAGGGAGGTAATAACTCCAACTCGGTTTTATAGTGTAAACTGCAGGAACTTCAAACCGGCCCTAGGAAACAGACTGAGAAACCAGAGTAAAAGTTTCTCCTGCAACCCATTCCCTTTGTGCTAGATGAACGAATGTCTCTCCAAATGCTCATTTCTGAGAGAAAAATGTGTGTGAAAGCCGTCCTTCACCTGGCTTGTTGGGAACATAAAGTTTCCTTTCAGTTGCAAACTCCACTCAATACATATATATGGGGAGGAACGATCTCCAAATCGGTTTTACAGTGAAAACTGAAGGAACTTCAAACCGGCACTAGGAAACAGACTGAGAAACCAGAGTAAAATTTCTCCTGCAACCCGTTCCCTTTGTGCTAGATGAACGAATGTCTCTCCACATGCTCAGTTCTGAGAGATAAGTGTTTGTGAAAGCTGTCCTACACATAGCTTGTTGGGAACACAAAGATTATTTCCATTTACAAATTCCACTCCATATATATATATGGTGTGGTACTAGCTCCAACTCGCTTTTACTGCGAAAAATGCAGGAACTTCAAACAGGCACTAGGAAACAGACTGAGAAACCAGAGTAAAGTTACTCCTGGAAACCGATCCGTTTGTGCTAGATGAACGAACGTCTCTCCACATGCTCAGTTCTGAGGGATAGTGTGTGTGAAATCCATACTTCACCTTGCTTGTTGGGAACACAAAGTCTTTTTTCAGTTGAAAACTGCTCTCCATACATATATATGGGTATGTACTAGATCCCACTCGGTTTTACAGTGAAAACTGCAGGAAAAT
Organism: Camelus dromedarius; assembly: GCF_036321535.1. NCBI lineage: Eukaryota > Metazoa > Chordata > Mammalia > Artiodactyla > Camelidae > Camelus > Camelus dromedarius. Next base: position 1,477,838 of record NC_087437.1, on the reverse strand, counting down.
CAAACCAGCACTAGGAAACAGACTGAGAAACCAGAGTAAAAGTATCTACTGCAAACATTTCCCTTTGTGCTAGATGAACGAACTTCTCTCCACATGCTCAGTTCTGAGAGATAAGTGTGTGTGAAAGCCGTCATTCAACTAGCTTGTTGGGAACACAAAGTTTCTTTTCAGTTGCAAACTCCTATCCATACATATATATAGGGTGGTAAAATCTCCAACTCGGTTTTACAGTGAAAACTGCAGGAACTTCAAACCGGCACTAGGAAACAGACTGAGAAACAAAAGTAAAATTTCTCCTGCAAACCGTTCCATTTGTGCTAGATGAACGAACGTCTCTCCACATGCACAGTTCTGAGATATATGTGTGTGTGATTGCCGTCTTTAACGTAGCGTGTTGGGAATACAATGTCTCCTTTCAGTTGCAAATTTCTCTCCATACATATATATGGGGAGGTACTAGCTCCAAATTTGTTTTACAGTGAAAACTGCAGGAACTTCAAACCGGCACTAGGAAAATGACTGAGAAACCAGAGTAAAAGTTTCTCCTGCAACCCGTTCCATTTGTGCTAGATGGACGAAAGTCTCTAAACATTCACAGTTCTGAGAGATAAGTGTGTGTGAAAGCGGTCCTTCACCTAGCTTGTTGGGAACACAAAGTTTCTTTTCATGTGCAAACTCCACTCCATACACTTATATGGGAAGGTAATAACTCAAACTCCGTTTTATAGTGTAAACTGCAGGAACATCAAACCGGCACTAGGAAACAGACTGAGAAACCAGAGTAAAATTTTCTCCTGCAACCCATTCCATTTGTGCTAGATGAACGAAATTCTCTCCACATGCTCAGTTCTGAGAGATAAGTGTGTGTGAAAGCCGTACTTCACCTAACTTTTTGGGAACACAAAGTCTCCTTTCAGTTGCAAAATCCACACCATATATATATATGGGGAGGTATTAGCTCCAAGTCGGGTTTACAGTGAAAAATGCAGGAACTTCAAATCGGCACTAGGAAATAGACTGAGAAACCAGAGAAAAAGTTTCTCCTGCAACAGGTTCCATTTGGGCTAGATGAACGAAAGTCTCTCCACATGCTCATTTCTGAGAGATATTTGTGTGTGAAAGCCGACCTTCACCTAGCTTGTTGGGAACACATAGTTTCTTTTCAGTTGCCAACGCCACTTCATACATATATATGGGAAGTACAAGCTCCAACTCGGTTTTACAGTGAAAAATGTGGGAATTTCAAATCGTCACTAGGAAACAGACTGAGAGACCAGAGTAAAAGTTTCTACTGCAACCCGATCCCTTTGTGCTTGGTGATCGAACGTTATTCCACATTCTTATTTCTGAGGGAGTAATGTGTGTGAAAGCCGAACTTCATCTAGTATGTTGGGAAAACAAAGTTTCCATTCAGTTGCAAACAGCTCTCCATAAATATATATGGGGAGATACTAGCTCCAACTCGTTTTTATAGTGAAAACTGCAGGAACTTCCAACCAGCACTAGGAAACAGACTGAGAAACCAGAGTAAAATTTTCTCCTGCAACCCGTTCTCTTTATGCTAGATGAACGAACGTCTCTCCACATGCTCAGTTCTGAGACATAAGTGTGTGTGAAAGCCGTACTTCACCTAGCTTGTTGGGAACACAAAGTTTCTTTTCAGTTCAAACTCCACTCCATACATATATATGGGGAGGTACTAGCTCCAACTCGGTTTTACAGTGAAAACTGCAGGAACTTCAAACCGGCACTAGGAAACAGACTGGGAAACCTGAGTAAAAGATTCTCCTGCAACCCGTTCCCTTTGTGCTAAATGAACGAACGTCTCTTCACATGCTCAGTTCTGAGAGATAAGTGTGTGTGAAAGCCGTCCTTCACCTATCTTGTTGGGAACACAAAGTTTCTTTTCAGTTTTAAACTCCACTCCATACGTTTATATGGGGAGGTACTAGCTCCAAATCGATTTTACAGTGAAAACTGCAGGAACTTCAAACCGGCACTAGGAAACAGACTGAGAAACCAGAGTAAAAGTTTCTCCTTCAACCCGTTCCCTTTGTGTTAGATGAAGGAAGGTCTCTCCACATGCTAAATTCTGAGAGATAAATGTGTGTGAAAGCCATCCTTCACCTAGCTTGTTGGGAACACAAAGTTTCTTTTCAGTTGCAAACTCCTATCCATACATATATATAGGGTGGTAAAATCTCCAACTCGGTTTAACAGTGAAAACTGCAGGAACTTCAAACCGGCACTGGGAAACAGACTGAGAAACAAAATTAAAATTTCTCCTGCAAACTGTTCCATTTGTACTAGATGAACGAACGTCTCTCCACATGCACAGTTCTGAGATATATGTGTGTGTGTTGGCCGTCTTTAACGCAGCTTGTTGGGAATACAATGTCTCCTTTCATTTGCAAATTTCTCTCCATACATATATATGGGGAGGTACTAGCTCCAAATCTGTTTTACAGTGAAATCTGCAGGAACTTCAAACCGGCAGTAGGAAAATGACTGAGAAACCAGAGTAAAAGTTTCTCCTGCAACCCGTTCCCTTTGTGCTAGATGAACGAAAGTCTCTAAATATTCGCAGTTCTGAGAGATAATGTGTGTGAAAGCCATCCTTCACCTACCTTGTTGGGAACACAAATTTTCTTTTCATGTGCAAACTCCACTCCATACACATATATAGGGAGGTAATAACTCCAACTCGGTTTTATAGTGTAAACTGCAGGAACTTCAAACCGGCCCTAGGAAACAGACTGAGAAACCAGAGTAAAAGTTTCTCCTGCAACCCATTCCCTTTGTGCTAGATGAACGAATGTCTCTCCAAATGCTCATTTCTGAGAGAAAAATGTGTGTGAAAGCCGTCCTTCACCTGGCTTGTTGGGAACATAAAGTTTCCTTTCAGTTGCAAACTCCACTCAATACATATATATGGGGAGGAACGATCTCCAAATCGGTTTTACAGTGAAAACTGAAGGAACTTCAAACCGGCACTAGGAAACAGACTGAGAAACCAGAGTAAAATTTCTCCTGCAACCCGTTCCCTTTGTGCTAGATGAACGAATGTCTCTCCACATGCTCAGTTCTGAGAGATAAGTGTTTGTGAAAGCTGTCCTACACATAGCTTGTTGGGAACACAAAGATTATTTCCATTTACAAATTCCACTCCATATATATATATGGTGTGGTACTAGCTCCAACTCGCTTTTACTGCGAAAAATGCAGGAACTTCAAACAGGCACTAGGAAACAGACTGAGAAACCAGAGTAAAGTTACTCCTGGAAACCGATCCGTTTGTGCTAGATGAACGAACGTCTCTCCACATGCTCAGTTCTGAGGGATAGTGTGTGTGAAATCCATACTTCACCTTGCTTGTTGGGAACACAAAGTCTTTTTTCAGTTGAAAACTGCTCTCCATACATATATATGGGTATGTACTAGATCCCACTCGGTTTTACAGTGAAAACTGCAGGAAAATCAAACCAGCACTAGGAAACAGACTGAGAAACCAGAGTAAAAGTATCTACTGCAAACATTTCCCTTTGTGCTAGATGAACGAACTTCTCTCCACATGCTCAGTTCTGAGAGATAAGTGTGTGTGAAAGCCGTCATTCAACTAGCTTGTTGGGAACACAAAGTTTCTTTTCAGTTGCAAACTCCTATCCATACATATATATAGGGTGGTAAAATCTCCAACTCGGTTTTACAGTGAAAACTGCAGGAACTTCAAACCGGCACTAGGAAACAGACTGAGAAACAAAAGTAAAATTTCTCCTGCAAACCGTTCCATTTGTGCTAGATGAACGAACGTCTCTCCACATGCACAGTTCTGAGATATATGTGTGTGTGATTGCCGTCTTTAACGTAGCGTGCTGGGAATACAATGTCTCCTTTCAGTTGCAAATTTCTCTCCATACATATATATGGGGAGGTACTAGCTCCAAATTTGTTTTACAGTGAAAACTGCAGGAACTTCAAACCGGCACTAGGAAAATGACTGAGAAACCAGAGTAAAAGTTTCTCCTGCAACCCGTTCCATTTGTGCTAGATGGACGAAAGTCTCTAAACATTCACAGTTCTGAGAGATAAGTGTGTGTGAAAGCGGTCCTTCACCTAGCTTGTTGGGAACACAAAGTTTCTTTTCATGTGCAAACTCCACTCCATACACTTATATGGGAAGGTAATAACTCAAACTCCGTTTTATAGTGTAAACTGCAGGAACATCAAACCGGCACTAGGAAACAGACTGAGAAACCAGAGTAAAATTTTCTCCTGCAACCCATTCCATTTGTGCTAGATGAACGAAATTCTCTCCACATGCTCAGTTCTGAGAGATAAGTGTGTGTGAAAGCCGTACTTCACCTAACTTTTTGGGAACACAAAGTCTCCTTTCAGTTGCAAAATCCACACCATATATATATATGGGGAGGTATTAGCTCCAAGTCGGGTTTACAGTGAAAAATGCAGGAACTTCAAATCGGCACTAGGAAATAGACTGAGAAACCAGAGAAAAAGTTTCTCCTGCAACAGGTTCCATTTGGGCTAGATGAACGAAAGTCTCTCCACATGCTCATTTCTGAGAGATATTTGTGTGTGAAAGCCGACCTTCACCTAGCTTGTTGGGAACACATAGTTTCTTTTCAGTTGCCAACGCCACTTCATACATATATATGGGAAGTACAAGCTCCAACTTGGTTTTACAGTGAAAAATGTGGGAAATTCAAATCGTCACTAGGAAACAGACTGAGAGACCAGAGTAAAAGTTTCTACTGCAACCCGATCCCTTTGTGCTTGGTGATCGAACGTTATTCCACATTCTTATTTCTGAGGGAGTAATGTGTGTGAAAGCCGAACTTCATCTAGTATGTTGGGAAAACAAAGTTTCCATTCAGTTGCAAACAGCTCTCCATAAATATATATGGGGAGATACTAGCTCCAACTCGTTTTTACAGTGAAAACTGCAGGAACTTCCAACCAGCACTAGGAAACAGACTGAGAAACCAGAGTAAAATTTTCTCCTGCAACCCGTTCTCTTTATGCTAGATGAACGAACGTCTCTCCACATGCTCAGTTCTGAGACATAAGTGTGTGTGAAAGCCGTACTTCACCTAGCTTGTTGGGAACACAAAGTTTCTTTTCAGTTCAAACTCCACTCCATACATATATATGGGGAGGTACTAGCTCCAACTCGGTTTTACAGTGAAAACTGCAGGAACTTCAAACCGGCACTAGGAAACAGACTGGGAAACCTGAGTAAAAGATTCTCCTGCAACCCGTTCCCTTTGTGCTAAATGAACGAACGTCTCTTCACATGCTCAGTTCTGAGAGATAAGTGTGTGTGAAAGCCGTCCTTCACCTATCTTGTTGGGAACACAAAGTTTCTTTTCACTTTTAAACTCCACTCCATACGTTTATATGGGGAGGTACTAGCTCCAAATCGATTTTACAGTGAAAACTGCAGGAACTTCAAACCGGCACTAGGAAACAGACTGAGAAACCAGAGTAAAAGTTTCTCCTTCAACCCGTTCCCTTTGTGTTAGATGAAGGAAGGTCTCTCCACATGCTAAATTCTGAGAGATAAATGTGTGTGAAAGCCATCCTTCACCTAGCTTGTTGGGAACACAAAGTTTCTTTTCAGTTGCAAACTCCTATCCATACATATATATAGGGTGGTAAAATCTCCAACTCGGTTTAACAGTGAAAACTGCAGGAACTTCAAACCGGCACTGGGAAACAGACTGAGAAACAAAATTAAAATTTCTCCTGCAAACTGTTCCATTTGTACTAGATGAACGAACGTCTCTCCACATGCACAGTTCTGAGATATATGTGTGTGTGTTGGCCGTCTTTAACGCAGCTTGTTGGGAATACAAAGTCTCTTTTCATTTGCAAAATTCTCTCCATACATATATATGGGGAGGTACTAGCTCCAAATCTGTTTTACAGTGAAATCTGCAGGAACTTCAAACCGGCAGTAGGAAAATGACTGAGAAACCAGAGTAAAAGTTTCTCCTGCAACCCGTTCCCTTTGTGCTAGATGAACGAAAGTCTCTAAATATTCGCAGTTCTGAGAGATAATGTGTGTGAAAGCCATCCTTCACCTACCTTGTTGGGAACACAAATTTTCTTTTCATGTGCAAACTCCACTCCATACACATATATAGGGAGGTAATAACTCCAACTCGGTTTTATAGTGTAAACTGCAGGAACTTCAAACCGGCCCTAGGAAACAGACTGAGAAACCAGAGTAAAAGTTTCTCCTGCAACCCATTCCCTTTGTGCTAGATGAACGAATGTCTCTCCAAATGCTCATTTCTGAGAGAAAAATGTGTGTGAAAGCCGTCCTTCACCTGGCTTGTTGGGAACATAAAGTTTCCTTTCAGTTGCAAACTCCACTCAATACATATATATGGGGAGGAACGATCTCCAAATCGGTTTTACAGTGAAAACTGAAGGAAGTTCAAACCGGCACTAGGAAACAGACTGAGAAACCAGAGTAAAATTTCTCCTGCAACCCGTTCCCTTTGTGCTAGATGAACGAATGTCTCTCCACATGCTCAGTTCTGAGAGATAAGTGTTTGTGAAAGCTGTCCTACACATAGCTTGTTGGGAACACAAAGATTATTTCCATTTACAAATTCCACTCCATATATATATATGGTGTGGTACTAGCTCCAACTCGCTTTTACTGCGAAAAATGCAGGAACTTCAAACAGGCACTAGGAAACAGACTGAGAAACCAGAGTAAAGTTACTCCTGGAAACCGATCCGTTTGTGCTAGATGAACGAACGTCTCTCCACATGCTCAGTTCTGAGGGATAGTGTGTGTGAAATCCATACTTCACCTTGCTTGTTGGGAACACAAAGTCTTTTTTCAGTTGAAAACTGCTCTCCATACATATATATGGGTATGTACTAGATCCCACTCGGTTTTACAGTGAAAACTGCAGGAAAATCAAACCAGCACTAGGAAACAGACTGAGAAACCAGAGTAAAAGTATCTACTGCAAACATTTCCCTTTGTGCTAGATGAACGAACTTCTCTCCACATGCTCAGTTCTGAGAGATAAGTGTGTGTGAAAGCCGTCATTCAACTAGCTTGTTGGGAACACAAAGTTTCTTTTCAGTTGCAAACTCCTATCCATACATATATATAGGGTGGTAAAATCTCCAACTCGGTTTTACAGTGAAAACTGCAGGAACTTCAAACCGGCACTAGGAAACAGACTGAGAAACAAAAGTAAAATTTCTCCTGCAAACCGTTCCATTTGTGCTAGATGAACGAACGTCTCTCCACATGCACAGTTCTGAGATATATGTGTGTGTGATTGCCGTCTTTAACGTAGCGTGTTGGGAATACAATGTCTCCTTTCAGTTGCAAATTTCTCTCCATACATATATATGGGGAGGTACTAGCTCCAAATCTGTTTTACAGTGAAAACTGCAGGAACTTCAAACCGGCACTAGGAAAATGACTGAGAAACCAGAGTAAAAGTTTCTCCTGCAACCCGTTCCATTTGTGCTAGATGGACGAAAGTCTCTAAACATTCGCAGTTCTGAGAGATAAGTGTGTGTGAAAGCGGTCCTTCACCTAGCTTGTTGGGAACACAAAGTTTCTTTTCATGTGCAAACTCCACTCCATACACTTATATGGGTAGGTAATAACTCAAACTCCGTTTTATAGTGTAAACTGCAGGAACATCAAACCGGCACTAGGAAACAGACTGAGAAACCGGAGTGAAAGTTTCTCCTGCAACCCGTTCACTTTGTGCTAGATGAACGAACGTCTCTCCACATGCTCAGTTCTGAGAGATAAGTGTGTGTGAAAGCTGACCTTCAACTAGCTTGTTGGAAACACAAAATTTCTTTTCATGTGCCAACTCCAATCCATACATATATATGCGGAGATAATAGCTCCAACTCGGTTTTACAGTGAAAAAAGCAGGTACTTCAAATCGTCACTGGGAAACAGACTGAGAAACCAGAGTAAATGTTTCTACTGCTACTCGATCCCTTTGTGCTTGGTGATCGAAATTTACTCCACATGCTTATTTCTGAGAGATAAATGTGTGTGAAAGAAGTCCTTCACCAAGTATGTTGGGAACACAAAGTTTCCTTTCAGTTGCAAACTCCTCTCCATACATATATATGGGGAGGTACAAGCTCCTACTCGGTTTTACAATGAAAACTGCAGGAACTTCAAACCGGCACTAGGAAACAGACTGAGAAACCAGAGTAAATGTTTCTCCTGCAACCCGTTCCATTTGTGCTAGATGAACGAACTTCTCTCCACATGCTCAGTTCTGAAAGATAGTGTGTGTGAAAGCCGTACTTCACCTTGCTTGTTGGGAACACAAAGTCTCTTTTCAGTTGCAATCTGCTCTCCATATATATATATGGGGAGGTACTAGCTCCAAGTCGGTTTTACAGTGAAAACTGCATGAACTTCAAATCGGCACTAGGAAAGAATCTGAGAAAACAGAGTAAAAGTTTCTAAAACAACCCAATCCCATTGTGCTAGATGAACGAACGTCTCGCCACATGCTCAGTTCTGAGAGAAAATTGTGTGTGAAAGCCGTCCTTCACCTAGCTTGTTGGGAACCCATAGTTTCTTTTCAGTTGCCAACGCCACTCCATACACATATATGGGGAGGTACAAGCTCCAACTCGGTTTTACAGTGAAAAAAGCAGGAACTTCAAATCGTCACTAGGAAACAGACAGAGAAACCAGAGTAAAAGTTTCTAATGCAAACCTTTCCCATTGTGATAGATGAAAGAGCGTCTCTCCACATGCTCAGTTCTGAGAGATAAGTGTGTGTGAAAGCCGTCCTTCAACTAGCTTGTTGGGAACACAAAGTTTCTTTTCAGTTACCAACTCCTCTCCATACATATATATGGGGAGTTACTAGCTCCAATTAGTATTTACAGTGAAAACTGCAGGAACTTGAACCCGGCAATAGGAAACACACTGAGAAACCAGAGAAAAATTTTCTACAGCAACTCGATCCCTTTGTGCTAGAGGAACGAACGTCTCCCACATGCTCATTTCTGAGAGATAAATGTGTGTGAAAGCCTTTCTTCACCTAGTATATGGGAAACAAAAAGTTTCCTTTGTGTTGAAAATTCTAATCCATATATATAAATGGGGAGGTTGTAGCTCCAAATCGGTTTTACAGTGAGAACTGCAGGAACATCAAACCGGCACTAGAAAACAGACTGAGAAACTAGAGTAAAAGGTTATCCTGCAACACGTTCCCTTTTTGCTAGATGAACGAACGTCTCTCCCCATGCTCAGTTCTGAGAGATAAGTGTGTGTGAAAGCAGTCCTTCAACTAGCTTGTTGGGAACACAAAGTTTCTTTTCAGTACCAAACTCCACTCCATACATATATATGGGGAGGTACTAACTCCAACTCGGTTTTACAGTGAAAACTGAAGGAACTCTAAACCGGCACTAGGAAACAGACTGAGAATCCAGAGTAAAAGTTTCTCCTGCAACCCGTTCACTTTGTGCTAGATGAACGAACGTCTCTCCACATGCTCAGTTCTGAGAAATAAGTGTGTGTGAAAGCCGTCCTTCACCTAACTTGTTGGGAACACAAAGTCTGCTTTCAGTTGCAAAATCCACACCATACATATATATGGGGAGGTACTAGCTCCAAGTCGGTTTTACACTGAATATTTCAGGAACTTCAAATCGGCACTAGGAAATAGACTGTGAAACCAGAATAATAGTTTCCCTACAACACATTCACATTGTGCTAGATGAACGGAAGTCTCTCCACATGCTCAGTTCTGAGGGATAGTGTGTGTGAAATCCGTACTTCACCTTGCTTGTTGGGAACACAAAGTCTTCTTTCAGTTGAAAACTGCTCTCCATACATATATATGGGTATGTACTAGACCCACTCTGTTTTACAGTGAAAACTGCAGGAAATTCAAACCAGCACTAGGAAACCGACTGAGAAACCAGAGTAAAAGTATCTACTGCAAACCTTTCCCTTTGTGCTAGATGAACGAACTTCTCTCCACATGCTCAGTTCTGAGAGATAAGTGTGTGTGAAAGCCGTCATTCAACTAGCTTGTTGGGAACACAAAGTTTATTTTCAGTTGCAAACTCCTATCCATACATATATATAGGGTGGTAAAATCTCCAACTCGGTTTTACAGTGAAAACTGCAGGAACTTCAAACCGGCACTAGGAAACAGACTGAGAAACAAAAGTAAAATTTCTCCTGCAAACCGTTTCATTTGTGCTAGATGAACGAACGTCTCTCCACATGCACAGTTCTGAGATATATGTGTGTGTGATTGCCGTCTTTAACGTAGCGTGTTGGGAATACAATGTCTCCTTTCAGTTGCAAATTTCTCTCCATACATATATATGGGGAGGTACTAGCTCCAAATCTGTTTTATAGTGAAAACTGCAGGAACTTCAAATCGGCACTAGGAAAATGACTGAGAAACCAGAGTAAAAGTTTCTCCTGCAACCCGTTCCATTTGTGCTAGATGGACGAAAGTCTCTAAACATTCGCAGTTCTGAGAGATAAGTGTGTGTGAAAGCGGTCCTTCACCTAGCTTGTTGGGAACACAAAGTTTCTTTTCATGTGCAAACTCCACTCCATACACTTATATGGGTAGGTAATAACTCAAACTCCGTTTTATATTGTAAACTGCAGGAACATCAAACCGGCACTAGGAAACAGACTGAGAAACCAGAGTGAAAGTTTCTCCTGCAACCCGTTCACTTTGTGCTAGATGAACGAACGTCTCTCCACATGCTCAGTTCTGAGAGATAAGTGTGTGTGAAAGCTGAACTTCAACTAGCTTGTTGGAAACACAAAATTTCTTTTCATGTGCCAACTCCAATCCATACATATATATGCGGAGATAATAGCTCCAACTCGGTTTTACAGTGAAAAAACAGGTACTTCAAATCGTCACTGGGAAACAGACTGAGAAACCAGAGTAAATGTTTCTACTGCAACTCGATCCCTTTGTGCTTGGTGATCGAAATTTACTCCACATGCTTATTTCTGAGAGATAAATGTGTGTGAAAGAAGTCCTTCACCAAGTATGTTGGGAACACAAAGTTTCCTTTCAGTTGCAAACTCCTCTCCATACATATATATGGGGAGGTACAAGCTCCTACTCGGTTTTACAATGAAAACTGCAGGAACTTCAAACCGGCACTAGGAAACAGACTGAGAAACCAGAGTAAATGTTTCTCCTGCAACCCGTTCCATTTGTGCTAGATGAACGAACTTCTCTCCACATGCTCAGTTCTGAAAGATAGTGTGTGTGAAAGCCGTACTTCACCTTGCTTGTTGGGAACACAAAGTCTCTTTTCAGTTGCAATCTGCTCTCCATATATATATATGGGGAGGTACTAGCTCCAAGTCGGTTTTACAGTGAAAACTGCATGAACTTCAAATCGGCACTAGGAAAGAATCTGAGAAAACAGAGTAAAAGTTTCTAAAACAACCCAATCCCATTGTGCTAGATGAACGAACGTCTCGCCACATGCTCAGTTCTGAGAGAAAATTGTGTGTGAAAGCCGTCCTTCACCTAGCTTGTTGGGAACCCATAGTTTCTTTTCAGTTGCCAACGCCACTCCATACACATATATGGGGAGGTACAAGCTCCAACTCGGTTTTACAGTGAAAAAAGCAGGAACTTCAAATCGTCACTAGGAAACAGACAGAGAAACCAGAGTAAAAGTTTCTAATGCAAACCTTTCCCATTGTGATAGATGAAAGAGCGTCTCTCCACATGCTCAGTTCTGAGAGATAAGTGTGTGTGAAAGCCATCCTTCAACTAGCTGTTGGGAACACAAAGTTTCTTTTCAGTTACCAACTCCACTCCATACATATATATGGGGAGTTACTAGCTCCAATTAGTATTTACAGTGAAAACTGCAGGAACTTGAACCCGGCAATAGGAAACACACTGAGAAACCAGAGAAAAATTTTCTACAGCAACTCGATCCCTTTGTGCTAGAGGAACGAACGTCTCCCACATGCTCATTTCTGAGAGATAAATGTGTGTGAAAGCCTTTCTTCACCTAGTATATGGGAAACAAAAAGTTTCCTTTGTGTTGAAAATTCTAATCCATATATATAAATGGGGAGGTTGTAGCTCCAAATCGGTTTTACAGTGAGAACTGCAGGAACATCAAACCGGCACTAGAAAACAGACTGAGAAACTAGAGTAAAAGGTTATCCTGCAACACGTTCCCTTTTTGCTAGATGAACGAACGTCTCTCCCCATGCTCAGTTCTGAGAGATAAGTGTGTGTGAAAGCAGTCCTTCAACTAGCTTGTTGGGAACACAAAGTTTCTTTTCAGTACCAAACTCCACTCCATACATATATATGGGGAGGTACTAACTCCAACTCGGTTTTACAGTGAAAACTGAAGGAACTCTAAACCGGCACTAGGAAACAGACTGAGAATCCAGAGTAAAAGTTTCTCCTGCAACCCGTTCACTTTGTGCTAAATGAACGAACGTCTCTCCACATGCTCAGTTCTGAGAAATAAGTGTGTGTGAAAGCCGTCCTTCACCTAGCTTGTTAGGAAAACAAAGTTTCTTTTCAGTACCAAACTCCACTCCATACATATATATATGGGGAGGTACTAACTCCAACTCGGTATTACAGTGAAAACTGCAGGAACTTCAAACCGGCACTAGGAAACAGACTGAGAAACAAAAGTAAAATTTCTCCTGCAAACCGTTCCATTTGTGCTAGATGAACGAACGTCTCTCCACATGCACAGTTCTGAGATATATGTGTGTGTGATTGCCGTCTTTAACGTAGCGTGTTGGGAATACAATGTCTCCTTTCAGTTGCAAATTTCTCTCCATACATATATATGGGGAGGTACTAGCTCCAAATCTGTTTTACAGTGAAATCTGTAGGAACTTCAAACCGGCACTAGGAAAATGACTGAGAAACCAGAGTAAAAGTTTCTCCTGCAACCCGTTCCATTTGTGCTAGATGGACGAAAGTCTCTAAACATTCGCAGTTCTGAGAGATAAGTGTGTGTGAAAGCGGTCCTTCACCTAGCTTGTTGGGAACACAAAGATTCTTTTCATGTGCAAACTCCACTCCATACACTTATATGGGTAGGTAATAACTGAAACTCCTTTTTATAGTGTAAACTGCAGGAACATCAAACCAGCACTAGGAAACAGACTGAGAAACCAGAGTGAAAGTTTCTCCTGCAACCCGTTCACTTTGTGCTAGATGAACGAACGTCTCTCCACATGCTCAGTTCTGAGTGATAACTGTGTGTGAAAGCTGACCTTCAACTAGCTTGTTGGAAACACAAAATTTCTTTTCATGTGCCAACTCCAATCCATACATATATATGCGGAGATAATAGCTCCAACTCGGTTTTACAGTGAAAAAAGCAGGTACTTCAAATCGTCACTGGGAAACAGACTGAGAAACCAGAGTAAATGTTTCTACTGCAACTCGATCCCTTTGGCTTGGTGATCGAAAGTTACTCCACATGCTTATTTCTGAGAGATAAATGTGTGTGAAAGAAGTCCTTCACCAAGTATGTTGGGAACACAAAGTTTCCTTTCAGTTGCAAACTCCTCTCCATACATATATATGGGGAGGTACAAGCTCCTACTCGGTTTTACAATGAAAACTGCAGGAACTTCAAACCGGCACTAGGAAACAGACTGAGAAACCAGAGTAAAAGTTTCTCCTGCAACCCGTTCCCTTTGTGCTAGATGAACGAACGTCTCTCCACAAGCTCATTTCTGAGAGATAAGTGTGTGTGAAAGCAGTACTTCAGCTAGCTTGTTGGGAAAACAAAGTCTCCGTTAAGATGCAAACTCCTCTCCTTACATATATATGGGGATGTACAAGCTCCAACTCGGTTTTACAGTGAAAATTGCAGGATCTTCAAACCGGCACTAGGAAACAGACTGAGAAACCAGAGTAAAAGTTTCTCCTTCTTCCCGTTCCCTTTGTGCTAGATGAACGAACGTCTCTCCACATGCTCAGTTCTGAGAGATAAGTGTGTGTGAAAGCCGTTCTTCACCTAACTTGTTGGGAACACAAAGTCTGCTTTCAGTTGCAAAATCCACACCATACATATATATGGGGAGGTACTAGCTCCAAGTCGGTTTTACACTGAAATTTTCAGGAACTTCAAATCGGCACTAGGAAATAGACTGAGAAACCAGAATAAAAGTTTCTCCTACAACACATTCACATTGTGCTAGATGAACGAAAGTCTCTCCACATGCTCAGTTCTGAGAGATATTTGTGTGTGAAAGCCGTCCTTCACCTAGCTTGTTGGGAACACATAGATTCTTTTCAGTTGCCAACGCCACTCCATACATATATATGGGGAGATACAAGCTCCAACTCGGTTTTACAGTGAAAATTGCAGGAAATTGAAATCGTCACTAGGAAACAGACTGAGAAACCAGAGTAAAAGTTTCTACGGCAACCCGATCCCTTTGTGCTTGGTGATCGAACGTTACTCCACATTCTTATTTCTGAGAGATAAATGTGTTTGAACGCCGAACTTCACCTAGTATGTTGGGAAAACAAAGTTTCCTTTCAGTTGCAAACAACTCTCCATACATATATATGGGGAGGTACTAGCTCCAAATCGGTTTTACAGTGAAAACTGCAGGAAATTCAAACCAGCACTAGGAAACAGACTGAGAAACCAGAGTAAAATTTTCTCCTGCAACCCGTTCCCTTTATGCTAGATGAACGAACGTCTCTCCACATGCTCAGTTCTGAGACATAAGTGGGTGTGAAAGCCGTCCTTCACCTAGCTTGTTGGGAACACAAAGTTTCTTTTCAGTTGCAAACTCTTATCCATACATATATATTGGGTGGTAAAATCTCCAACTCGGTTTTACAGTGAAAACTGCAGGAACTTCAAACCGGCACAAGGAAACAGACTGAGAAACAAAAGTAAAATTTCTCCTGCAAACCGTTCCATTTGTGCTAGATGAACGAACGTATCTCCACATGCACAGATCTGAGATATAAGTGTGTGTGATGGCCGTCTTTAACGTAGCTTGTTGGGAATACAAAGTCTCCTTTCAGTTGCAAATTTCTCTCCATACATATATATGGGGAGGTACTTGCTCCAAATCTGTTTTACAGTGAAAACTGCAGGAACTTCAAACCAGCACTAGGAAACCGACTGAGAAACCAGAGTAAATGTTTCTACTGCAAACCTTTCCCTTTGTGCTAGATGAACGAAATTCTCTACACATGCTCAGTTCTGAGAGATAAGTGTGTGTGAAAGCCGTCCTTCAACTAGCTTGTTGTGAACACAAAGTTTCTTTTCAGTTGCAAAATCCACTCCATACATATATATGGGGAGGAACTATCTCCAACTCATTTTTACAGTGAAAACTGCAGGAACTTCAAACCGGCACTAGGAAAATGACTGAGAAACCAGAGTAAAAGTTTCTACTGCAACCCGTTCCCTTTGTGCTAGATGAACGAAAGTCTCTCCACATGCTCATTTCTGAGTGAAAAATATGTGTGAAAGCCGTACTTCACCTGGCTTGTTGGGAACATAAAGTTTCCTTTCTGTTGCAAACTCCCCTCAATACATATATATGGGGAGGAACTATCTCCAAATCGGTTTTACAGTGAAAACTGCAGGAACTTCAAATCGGCACTAGGAAACAGAGTAAGAAACCAGAGTAAAACTTTCTCTTGCAACCCGTTCCCTTTCTGAAAGATGATAGAACGTCTCTCCATATGCTAAGTTCTGAGCGATAAGTGTGTGTGAATGCAGTCCTACACATAGCTTGCTGACAACACAGTTTCTTTTCAGGTGCCATCTCCACACCATACATATATATGGGGAGGTAATAGCTCAAACTCGGTTTTACAGTGAAAACTGCAGGAACGACAAACCGGCACTAGTAAACAGACTGTGAAACCAGAGTAAAAGTTTCTCCCGCAACCCGTTCCCTTTGTGCTAGATGAACGAACGTCTCTCCACATGCTCAGTTCTGAGAGGTAAGTGTGTGTGAAAGCCGTCCTTCACCTAGCTTGTTGGGAACACAAAGATTCTTTTCACTTGCAGACACCAATCCATAATATATTTGGGAAGGTACTAGCTCCAACACGGTTTAACAGTGAAAACTGCAGGAACTTCAAACCGGCACTAGGAAACAGACTGAGAAACCAGAGTAAAAGTTTCTCCTACAAAACTTTCCATTTGTGCTAGATGAACGAAAGTCTCTCCACATGCTCAGTTCTGAGAGATAAATGTGTGTGAAAGCCTTCCTTCACCTAGAATGTTGGGAAGACAAAGATTCATTTCTGTTGCAAACTGCAATCCATATATATATATGGGGATTTACTAGCTCCAAATCGGTTTTACTGTGAAAACTGCAGGAACCTCAAACCGGCACTAGGAAACAGACTGAGAAACCAGAGTAAAAGGTTCTCTTGCAACACGTTCCCTTTGTGCGAGATGAACGAACATCTCTCCACATGCTCAGTTCTGAGAGATAAGTGTGTGTGAAAGCTGTCCTTCAATTAGCTTGTTGGGAACACAAAATTTCTTTTCATGAGCCAAATCCAATCCATACATATATATGGGGTGATAATAGCTCCAACTCGGTTTTACAGTGAAAAAAGCAGGAAATTAAAATCATCACTGGGAAACAGACTGAGAAACCAGAGTAAAGTTTCTACTGCAAACCGATCCCTTTTTGCTTGGTGATCAAACGTTACTCCACATGCTTAATTCTGAGAGATAAATGTGTGTGAAAGCCGTCCTTCACCTAGTATGTAGGGAACACAATGTTTCCTTTCAGTTGCAAACTCCTCTTCATACATATATATGAGGAGGTACAAGCTCCTACTCGGTTTTACACTGAAAACTGCAGGAACTTCACACTGGCACTAGGAAACTGACTGAGAATCCAGAGTAAAAGTTTCTACTGAAACCCGATCCCTTTGTGCTAGATGAACGAAAGTCTCTTAATATTCGCAGTTCTGAGAGATAATGTGTGTGAAAGCCGTCCTTCACCTAGCTTGTTGGGAACACAAAGTTTCTTTTCATGTGCAAACTCCACTCCATACACATATATGGGGAGGTAATAACTCCAACTCTGTTTTACAGTGAAAAATGAAGGAACCTCAAACCGGCACTAGGAAACAGACTGAGAAACCAGAGTAAAAGTTTCTCCTGCAAACCGTTCCCTTTGTGCTAGATGAACGATCGTCTCTCCACATGCTAAGTTCTGAGGGATAAGTGTGTGTGAAAGCCGTCCTTCAGCTAGCTTGTTGGGAACACAAATTCTCCGTTAAGATGCAAACTCCTCTCCTTATATATATATGGGTATGTACAAGTTCCAACTCGTTTTTACAGTGAAAATTGCAGGAACTTCAAACCGGCACTTGGAAACAGACTGAGAAACCAGAGTAAAAGTTTCTCCTGCAACCCGTTCCCTTTGTGCTAGATGAACGAACGTCTCTTCACATGCTCAGTTCTGAGAGATAAGTGTGTGTGAAAGCCGACC
Organism: Camelus dromedarius; assembly: GCF_036321535.1. NCBI lineage: Eukaryota > Metazoa > Chordata > Mammalia > Artiodactyla > Camelidae > Camelus > Camelus dromedarius. The sequence goes on along the minus strand of NC_087437.1, from coordinate 1,460,308 downwards.
TTCACCTAGCTTGTTGGGAACACATAGTTTCTTTTCAGTTGCCAACGCCACTCCATACATATATATGGGAAGTACAAGCTCCAACTCGGTTTTACAGTGAAAACTGCAGGAACTTCAAACCAGCACTAGGAAACAGACTGAGAAACCAGAGTAAAAGTTTCTCCTGCAACGCATTCCCTTTGTGCTAGATGAACGAACGTCTCTTCAGATGCTCAGTTCTGAGAGATAAGTGTGTGTGAAAGCCGTACTTCACCTAACTTTTTGGGAACACAAAGTCTCCTTTCAGTTGCAAAATCCACACCATAAATATATATGGGGAGGTACTAGCTCCAAGTCGGGTTTACAGTGAAAACTGCAGGAACTTCAAATCGGCACTAGGAAATAGACTGAGAAACCAGAATTAAAGTTTCTCCTACAACACATTCCCATTGTGCTAGATGAACGAAAGTCTCTCCACATGCTCATTTCTGAGAGATATTTGTGTGTGAAAGCCGACCTTCACCTAGCTATTTGGGAACACATAGTTTCTTTTCAGTTGCCAACGCCACTCCATACATATATATGGGAAGTACAAGCTCCAACTCGGTTTTACAGTGAAAAATGTGGGAAATTCAAATCGTCACTAGGAAACAGACTGAGAGACCAGAGTAAAAGTTTCTACTGCAACCCGATCCATTTGTGCTTGGTGATCGAACGTTATTCCACATTCTTATTTCTGAGAGAGTAATGTGTGTGAAAGCCGAACTTCACCTAGTATGTTGGGAAAACAAAGTTTCCATTCAGATGCAAACAGCTCTCCATAAATATATATGGGGAGATACTAGCTCCAACTCGGTTTTACAGTGAAAACTGCAGGAACTTCAAACCAGCACTAGGAAACAGACTGAGAAACCACAGTAAAATTTTCTCCTGCAACCCGTTCCCTTTGTGCTAGATGAACGAATGTCTCTCCACATGCTCAGTTCTGAGAGATAAGTGTTTGTGAAAGCTGTCCTACACCTAGCTTGTTGGGAACACAAAGATTATTTCCATTTACAAATTCCACTCCATATATATATATGGTGTGGTACTAGCTCCAACTCGCTTTTACTGCGAAAAATGCAGGAACTTCTAACCGGCACTAGGAAACAGACTGAGAAACCAGAGTAAAAGTTACTCCTGGAAACCGATCCGTTTGTGCTAGATGAACGAACGTCTCTCCACATGCTCAGTTCTGAGGGATAGTGTGTGTGAAATCCGTACTTCACCTTGCTTGTTGGGAACACAAAGTCTTCTTTCAGTTGAAAACTGCTCTCCATACATATATATGGGCATGTACTAGATCCCACTCTGTTGTACAGTGAAAACTGCAGGAAATTCAAACCAGCACTAGGAAACCGACTGAGAAACCAGAGTAAAAGTATCTACTGCAAACCTTTCCCTTTGTGCTAGATGAACGAACTTCTCTCCACATGCTCAGTTCTGAGAGATAAGTGTGTGTGAAAGCCGTCATTCAACTAGCTTGTTGGGAACACAAAGTTTATTTTCAGTTGCAAACTCCTATCCATACATATATATAGGGTGGTAAAATCTCCAACTCGGTTTTACAGTGAAAACTGCAGGAACTTCAAACCGGCACTAGGAAACAGACTGAGAAACAAAAGTAAAATTTCTCCTGCAAACCGTTCCATTTGTGCTAGATGAACGAACGTCTCTCCACATGCACAGTTCTGAGATATATGTGTGTGTGATTGCCGTCTTTAACGTAGCGTGTTGGGAATACAATGTCTCCTTTCAGTTGCAAATTTCTCTCCATACATATATATGGGGAGGTACTAGCTCCAAATCTGTTTTACAGTGAAAACTGCAGGAACTTCAAACCGGCACTAGGAAAATGACTGAGAAACCAGAGTAAAAGTTTCTCCTGCAACCCGTTCCACTTGTGCTAGATGGACGAAAGTCTCTAAACATTCGCAGTTCTGAGAGATAAGTGTGTGTGAAAGCGGTCCTTCACCTAGCTTGTTGGGAACACAAAGTTTCTTTTCATGTGCAAACTCCACTCCATACACTTATATGGGTAGGTAATAACTCAAACTCCGTTTTATAGTGTAAACTGCAGGAACATCAAACCGGCACTAGGAAACAGACTGAGAAACCAGAGTGAAAGTTTCTCCTGCAACCCGTTCACTTTGTGCTAGATGAACGAACGTCTCTCCACATGCTCAGTTCTGAGAGATAAGTGTGTGTGAAAGCTGACCTTCAACTAGCTTGTTGGAAACACAAAATTTCTTTTCATGTGCCAACTCCAATCCATACATATATATGCGGAGATAATAGCTCCAACTCGGTTTTACAGTGAAAAAAGCAGGTACTTCAAATCGTCACTGGGAAACAGACTGAGAAACCAGAGTAAATGTTTCTACTGCAACTCGATCCCTTTGTGCTTGGTGATCGAAATTTACTCCACATGCTTATTTCTGAGAGATAAATGTGTGTGAAAGAAGTCCTTCACCAAGTATGTTGGGAACACAAAGTTTCCTTTCAGTTGCAAACTCCTCTCCATACATATATATGGGGAGGTACAAGCTCCTACTCGGTTTTACAATGAAAACTGCAGGAACTTCAAACCGGCACTAGGAAACAGACTGAGAAACCAGAGTAAATGTTTCTCCTGCAACCCGTTCCATTTGTGCTAGATGAACGAACTTCTCTCCACATGCTCAGTTCTGAAAGATAGTGTGTGTGAAAGCCGTACTTCACCTTGCTTGTTGGGAACACAAAGTCTCTTTTCAGTTGCAATCTGCTCTCCATATATATATATGGGGAGGTACTAGCTCCAACTCGGTTTTACAGTGAAAACTGCATGAACTTCAAATCGGCACTAGGAAAGAATCTGAGAAAACAGAGTAAAAGTTTCTAAAACAACCCAATCCCATTGTGCTAGATGAAAGAACGTCTCGCCACATGCTCAGTTCTGAGAGAAAATTGTGTGTGAAAGCCGTCCTTCACCTAGCTTGTTGGGAACCCATAGTTACTTTTCAGTTGCCAACGCCACTCCATACACATATATGGGGAGGTACAAGCTCCAACTCGGTTTTACAGTGAAAAAAGCAGGAACTTCAAATCGTCACTAGGAAACAGACAGAGAAACCAGAGTAAAAGTTTCTAATGCAAACCTATCCCATTGTGATAGATGAAAGAGCGTCTCTCCACATGCTCAGTTCTGAGAGATAAGTGTGTGTGAAAGCCGTCCTTAAACTAGCTTGTTGAGAACACAAAGTTTGTTTTCAGTTACCAACTCCACTCCATACATATATATGGGGAGTTACTAGCTCCAATTAGTATTTACAGTGAAAACTGCAGGAACTTGAACCCGGCAATAGGAAACACACTGAGAAACCAGAGAAAAATTTTCTACAGCAACTCGATCCCTTTGTGGTAGAGGAACGAACGTCTCCCACATGCTTATTTCTGAGAGATAAATGTGTGTGAAAGCCTTTCTTCACCTAGTATATGGGGAACAAAAGGTTTCCTTTGTGTTGAAAACTCTAATCCATATATATAAATGGGGAGGTTGTAGCTCCAAATCGGTTTTACAGTGAGAACTGCAGGAACATCAAACCGGCACTAGAAAACAGACTGAGAAACTAGAGTAAAAGGTTATCCTGCAACACGTTCCCTTTTTGCTAGATGAACGAACGTCTCTCCCCATGCTCAGTTCTGAGAGATAAGTGTGTGTGAAAGCAGTCCTTCAACTAGCTTGTTGGGAACACAAAGTTTCTTTTCATTACCAAACTCCACTCCATACATATATATGGGGAGGTACTAACTCCAACTCGGTTTTACAGTGAAAACTGAAGGAACTCTAAACCGGCACTAGGAAACAGACTGAGAATCCAGAGTAAAAGTTTCTCCTGCAACCCGTTCACTTTGTGCTAGATGAACGAACGTCTCTCCACATGCTCAGTTCTGAGAGATAACTGTGTGTGAAAGCTGACCTTCAACTAGCTTGTTGGAAACACAAAATTTCTTTTCATGTGCCAACTCCAATCCATACATATATATGCGGAGATAATAGCTCCAACTCGGTTTTACAGTGAAAAAAGCAGGTACTTCAAATCGTCACTGGGAAACAGACTGAGAAACCAGAGTAAATGTTTCTACTGCAACTCGATCCCTTTGGCTTGGTGATCGAAAGTTACTCCACATGCTTATTTCTGAGAGATAAATGTGTGTGAAAGAAGTCCTTCACCAAGTATGTTGGGAACACAAAGTTTCCTTTCAGTTGCAAACTCCTCTCCATACATATATATGGGGAGGTACAAGCTCCTACTCGGTTTTACAATGAAAACTGCAGGAACTTCAAACCGGCACTAGGAAACAGACTGAGAAACCAGAGTAAAAGTTTCTCCTGCAACCCGTTCCCTTTGTGCTAGATGAACGAACGTCTCTCCACAAGCTCATTTCTGAGAGATAAGTGTGTGTGAAAGCAGTACTTCAGCTAGCTTGTTGGGAAAACAAAGTCTCCGTTAAGATGCAAACTCCTCTCCTTACATATATATGGGGATGTACAAGCTCCAACTCGGTTTTACAGTGAAAATTGCAGGATCTTCAAACCGGCACTAGGAAACAGACTGAGAAACCAGAGTAAAAGTTTCTCCTTCTTCCCGTTCCCTTTGTGCTAGATGAACGAACGTCTCTCCACATGCTCAGTTCTGAGAGATAAGTGTGTGTGAAAGCCGTTCTTCACCTAACTTGTTGGGAACACAAAGTCTGCTTTCAGTTGCAAAATCCACACCATACATATATATGGGGAGGTACTAGCTCCAAGTCGGTTTTACACTGAAATTTTCAGGAACTTCAAATCGGCACTAGGAAATAGACTGAGAAACCAGAATAAAAGTTTCTCCTACAACACATTCACATTGTGCTAGATGAACGAAAGTCTCTCCACATGCTCAGTTCTGAGAGATATTTGTGTGTGAAAGCCGTCCTTCACCTAGCTTGTTGGGAACACATAGATTCTTTTCAGTTGCCAACGCCACTCCATACATATATATGGGGAGATACAAGCTCCAACTCGGTTTTACATGGAAATTGCAGGAAATTGAAATCGTCACTAGGAAACAGACTGAGAAACCAGAGTAAAAGTTTCTACGGCAACCCGATCCCTTTGTGCTTGGTGATCGAACGTTACTCCACATTCTTATTTCTGAGAGATAAATGTGTTTGAACGCCGAACTTCACCTAGTATGTTGGGAAAACAAAGTTTCCTTTCAGTTGCAAACAACTCTCCATACATATATATGGGGAGGTACTAGCTCCAAATCGGTTTTACAGTGAAAACTGCAGGAAATTCAAACCAGCACTAGGAAACAGACTGAGAAACCAGAGTAAAATTTTCTCCTGCAACCCGTTCCCTTTATGCTAGATGAACGAACGTCTCTCCACATGCTCAGTTCTGAGACATAAGTGGGTGTGAAAGCCGTCCTTCACCTAGCTTGTTGGGAACACAAAGTTTCTTTTCAGTTGCAAACTCTTATCCATACATATATATTGGGTGGTAAAATCTCCAACTCGGTTTTACAGTGAAAACTGCAGGAACTTCAAACCGGCACAAGGAAACAGACTGAGAAACAAAAGTAAAATTTCTCCTGCAAACCGTTCCATTTGTGCTAGATGAACGAACGTATCTCCACATGCACAGATCTGAGATATAAGTGTGTGTGATGGCCGTCTTTAACGTAGCTTGTTGGGAATACAAAGTCTCCTTTCAGTTGCAAATTTCTCTCCATACATATATATGGGGAGGTACTTGCTCCAAATCTGTTTTACAGTGAAAACTGCAGGAACTTCAAACCAGCACTAGGAAACCGACTGAGAAACCAGAGTAAATGTTTCTACTGCAAACCTTTCCCTTTGTGCTAGATGAACGAAATTCTCTACACATGCTCAGTTCTGAGAGATAAGTGTGTGTGAAAGCCGTCCTTCAACTAGCTTGTTGTGAACACAAAGTTTCTTTTCAGTTGCAAAATCCACTCCATACATATATATGGGGAGGAACTATCTCCAACTCATTTTTACAGTGAAAACTGCAGGAACTTCAAACCGGCACTAGGAAAATGACTGAGAAACCAGAGTAAAAGTTTCTACTGCAACCCGTTCCCTTTGTGCTAGATGAACGAAAGTCTCTCCACATGCTCATTTCTGAGTGAAAAATATGTGTGAAAGCCGTACTTCACCTGGCTTGTTGGGAACATAAAGTTTCCTTTCTGTTGCAAACTCCCCTCAATACATATATATGGGGAGGAACTATCTCCAAATCGGTTTTACAGTGAAAACTGCAGGAACTTCAAATCGGCACTAGGAAACAGAGTAAGAAACCAGAGTAAAACTTTCTCTTGCAACCCGTTCCCTTTCTGAAAGATGATAGAACGTCTCTCCATATGCTAAGTTCTGAGCGATAAGTGTGTGTGAATGCAGTCCTACACATAGCTTGCTGACAACACAGTTTCTTTTCAGGTGCCATCTCCACACCATACATATATATGGGGAGGTAATAGCTCAAACTCGGTTTTACAGTGAAAACTGCAGGAACGACAAACCGGCACTAGTAAACAGACTGTGAAACCAGAGTAAAAGTTTCTCCCGCAACCCGTTCCCTTTGTGCTAGATGAACGAACGTCTCTCCACATGCTCAGTTCTGAGAGGTAAGTGTGTGTGAAAGCCGTCCTTCACCTAGCTTGTTGGGAACACAAAGATTCTTTTCACTTGCAGACACCAATCCATAATATATTTGGGAAGGTACTAGCTCCAACACGGTTTAACAGTGAAAACTGCAGGAACTTCAAACCGGCACTAGGAAACAGACTGAGAAACCAGAGTAAAAGTTTCTCCTACAAAACTTTCCATTTGTGCTAGATGAACGAAAGTCTCTCCACATGCTCAGTTCTGAGAGATAAATGTGTGTGAAAGCCTTCCTTCACCTAGAATGTTGGGAAGACAAAGATTCATTTCTGTTGCAAACTGCAATCCATATATATATATGGGGATTTACTAGCTCCAAATCGGTTTTACTGTGAAAACTGCAGGAACCTCAAACCGGCACTAGGAAACAGACTGAGAAACCAGAGTAAAAGGTTCTCTTGCAACACGTTCCCTTTGTGCGAGATGAACGAACATCTCTCCACATGCTCAGTTCTGAGAGATAAGTGTGTGTGAAAGCTGTCCTTCAATTAGCTTGTTGGGAACACAAAATTTCTTTTCATGAGCCAAATCCAATCCATACATATATATGGGGTGATAATAGCTCCAACTCGGTTTTACAGTGAAAAAAGCAGGAAATTAAAATCATCACTGGGAAACAGACTGAGAAACCAGAGTAAAGTTTCTACTGCAAACCGATCCCTTTTTGCTTGGTGATCAAACGTTACTCCACATGCTTAATTCTGAGAGATAAATGTGTGTGAAAGCCGTCCTTCACCTAGTATGTAGGGAACACAATGTTTCCTTTCAGTTGCAAACTCCTCTTCATACATATATATGAGGAGGTACAAGCTCCTACTCGGTTTTACACTGAAAACTGCAGGAACTTCACACTGGCACTAGGAAACTGACTGAGAATCCAGAGTAAAAGTTTCTACTGAAACCCGATCCCTTTGTGCTAGATGAACGAAAGTCTCTTAATATTCGCAGTTCTGAGAGATAATGTGTGTGAAAGCCGTCCTTCACCTAGCTTGTTGGGAACACAAAGTTTCTTTTCATGTGCAAACTCCACTCCATACACATATATGGGGAGGTAATAACTCCAACTCTGTTTTACAGTGAAAAATGAAGGAACCTCAAACCGGCACTAGGAAACAGACTGAGAAACCAGAGTAAAAGTTTCTCCTGCAAACCGTTCCCTTTGTGCTAGATGAACGATCGTCTCTCCACATGCTAAGTTCTGAGGGATAAGTGTGTGTGAAAGCCGTCCTTCAGCTAGCTTGTTGGGAACACAAATTCTCCGTTAAGATGCAAACTCCTCTCCTTATATATATATGGGTATGTACAAGTTCCAACTCGTTTTTACAGTGAAAATTGCAGGAACTTCAAACCGGCACTTGGAAACAGACTGAGAAACCAGAGTAAAAGTTTCTCCTGCAACCCGTTCCCTTTGTGCTAGATGAACGAACGTCTCTTCACATGCTCAGTTCTGAGAGATAAGTGTGTGTGAAAGCCGACCTTCACCTAGCTTGTTGGGAACACATAGTTTCTTTTCAGTTGCCAACGCCACTCCATACATATATATGGGAAGTACAAGCTCCAACTCGGTTTTACAGTGAAAACTGCAGGAACTTCAAACCAGCACTAGGAAACAGACTGAGAAACCAGAGTAAAAGTTTCTCCTGCAACGCATTCCCTTTGTGCTAGATGAACGAACGTCTCTTCAGATGCTCAGTTCTGAGAGATAAGTGTGTGTGAAAGCCGTACTTCACCTAACTTTTTGGGAACACAAAGTCTCCTTTCAGTTGCAAAATCCACACCATAAATATATATGGGGAGGTACTAGCTCCAAGTCGGGTTTACAGTGAAAACTGCAGGAACTTCAAATCGGCACTAGGAAATAGACTGAGAAACCAGAATTAAAGTTTCTCCTACAACACATTCCCATTGTGCTAGATGAACGAAAGTCTCTCCACATGCTCATTTCTGAGAGATATTTGTGTGTGAAAGCCGACCTTCACCTAGCTATTTGGGAACACATAGTTTCTTTTCAGTTGCCAACGCCACTCCATACATATATATGGGAAGTACAAGCTCCAACTCGGTTTTACAGTGAAAAATGTGGGAAATTCAAATCGTCACTAGGAAACAGACTGAGAGACCAGAGTAAAAGTTTCTACTGCAACCCGATCCATTTGTGCTTGGTGATCGAACGTTATTCCACATTCTTATTTCTGAGAGAGTAATGTGTGTGAAAGCCGAACTTCACCTAGTATGTTGGGAAAACAAAGTTTCCATTCAGATGCAAACAGCTCTCCATAAATATATATGGGGAGATACTAGCTCCAACTCGGTTTTACAGTGAAAACTGCAGGAACTTCAAACCAGCACTAGGAAACAGACTGAGAAACCACAGTAAAATTTTCTCCTGCAACCCGTTCCCTTTGTGCTAGATGAACGAATGTCTCTCCACATGCTCAGTTCTGAGAGATAAGTGTTTGTGAAAGCTGTCCTACACCTAGCTTGTTGGGAACACAAAGATTATTTCCATTTACAAATTCCACTCCATATATATATATGGTGTGGTACTAGCTCCAACTCGCTTTTACTGCGAAAAATGCAGGAACTTCTAACCGGCACTAGGAAACAGACTGAGAAACCAGAGTAAAAGTTACTCCTGGAAACCGATCCGTTTGTGCTAGATGAACGAACGTCTCTCCACATGCTCAGTTCTGAGGGATAGTGTGTGTGAAATCCGTACTTCACCTTGCTTGTTGGGAACACAAAGTCTTCTTTCAGTTGAAAACTGCTCTCCATACATATATATGGGCATGTACTAGATCCCACTCTGTTGTACAGTGAAAACTGCAGGAAATTCAAACCAGCACTAGGAAACCGACTGAGAAACCAGAGTAAAAGTATCTACTGCAAACCTTTCCCTTTGTGCTAGATGAACGAACTTCTCTCCACATGCTCAGTTCTGAGAGATAAGTGTGTGTGAAAGCCGTCATTCAACTAGCTTGTTGGGAACACAAAGTTTATTTTCAGTTGCAAACTCCTATCCATACATATATATAGGGTGGTAAAATCTCCAACTCGGTTTTACAGTGAAAACTGCAGGAACTTCAAACCGGCACTAGGAAACAGACTGAGAAACAAAAGTAAAATTTCTCCTGCAAACCGTTCCATTTGTGCTAGATGAACGAACGTCTCTCCACATGCACAGTTCTGAGATATATGTGTGTGTGATTGCCGTCTTTAACGTAGCGTGTTGGGAATACAATGTCTCCTTTCAGTTGCAAATTTCTCTCCATACATATATATGGGGAGGTACTAGCTCCAAATCTGTTTTACAGTGAAAACTGCAGGAACTTCAAACCGGCACTAGGAAACAGACTGAGAAACCAGAGTAAAAGTTTCTCCTGCAACCCCTTCCACTTGTGCTAGATGGACGAAAGTCTCTAAACATTCGCAGTTCTGAGAGATAAGTGTGTGTGAAAGCGGTCCTTCACCTAGCTTGTTGGGAACACAAAGTTTCTTTTCATGTGCAAACTCCACTCCATACACTTATATGGGTAGGTAATAACTCAAACTCCGTTTTATAGTGTAAACTGCAGGAACATCAAACCGGCACTAGGAAACAGACTGAGAAACCAGAGTGAAAGTTTCTCCTGCAACCCGTTCACTTTGTGCTAGATGAACGAACGTCTCTCCACATGCTCAGTTCTGAGAGATAAGTGTGTGTGAAAGCTGACCTTCAACTAGCTTGTTGGAAACACAAAATTTCTTTTCATGTGCCAACTCCAATCCATACATATATATGCGGAGATAATAGCTCCAACTCGGTTTTACAGTGAAAAAAGCAGGTACTTCAAATCGTCACTGGGAAACAGACTGAGAAACCAGAGTAAATGTTTCTACTGCAACTCGATCCCTTTGTGCTTGGTGATCGAAATTTACTCCACATGCTTATTTCTGAGAGATAAATGTGTGTGAAAGAAGTCCTTCACCAAGTATGTTGGGAACACAAAGTTTCCTTTCAGTTGCAAACTCCTCTCCATACATATATATGGGGAGGTACAAGCTCCTACTCGGTTTTACAATGAAAACTGCAGGAACTTCAAACCGGCACTAGGAAACAGACTGAGAAACCAGAGTAAATGTTTCTCCTGCAACCCGTTCCATTTGTGCTAGATGAACGAACTTCTCTCCACATGCTCAGTTCTGAAAGATAGTGTGTGTGAAAGCCGTACTTCACCTTGCTTGTTGGGAACACAAAGTCTCTTTTCAGTTGCAATCTGCTCTCCATATATATATATGGGGAGGTACTAGCTCCAACTCGGTTTTACAGTGAAAACTGCATGAACTTCAAATCGGCACTAGGAAAGAATCTGAGAAAACAGAGTAAAAGTTTCTAAAACAACCCAATCCCATTGTGCTAGATGAAAGAACGTCTCGCCACATGCTCAGTTCTGAGAGAAAATTGTGTGTGAAAGCCGTCCTTCACCTAGCTTGTTGGGAACCCATAGTTACTTTTCAGTTGCCAACGCCACTCCATACACATATATGGGGAGGTACAAGCTCCAACTCGGTTTTACAGTGAAAAAAGCAGGAACTTCAAATCGTCACTAGGAAACAGACAGAGAAACCAGAGTAAAAGTTTCTAATGCAAACCTATCCCATTGTGATAGATGAAAGAGCGTCTCTCCACATGCTCAGTTCTGAGAGATAAGTGTGTGTGAAAGCCGTCCTTAAACTAGCTTGTTGAGAACACAAAGTTTGTTTTCAGTTACCAACTCCACTCCATACATATATATGGGGAGTTACTAGCTCCAATTAGTATTTACAGTGAAAACTGCAGGAACTTGAACCCGGCAATAGGAAACACACTGAGAAACCAGAGAAAAATTTTCTACAGCAACTCGATCCCTTTGTGGTAGAGGAACGAACGTCTCCCACATGCTTATTTCTGAGAGATAAATGTGTGTGAAAGCCTTTCTTCACCTAGTATATGGGGAACAAAAGGTTTCCTTTGTGTTGAAAACTCTAATCCATATATATAAATGGGGAGGTTGTAGCTCCAAATCGGTTTTACAGTGAGAACTGCAGGAACATCAAACCGGCACTAGAAAACAGACTGAGAAACTAGAGTAAAAGGTTATCCTGCAACACGTTCCCTTTTTGCTAGATGAACGAACGTCTCTCCCCATGCTCAGTTCTGAGAGATAAGTGTGTGTGAAAGCAGTCCTTCAACTAGCTTGTTGGGAACACAAAGTTTCTTTTCATTACCAAACTCCACTCCATACATATATATGGGGAGGTACTAACTCCAACTCGGTTTTACAGTGAAAACTGAAGGAACTCTAAACCGGCACTAGGAAACAGACTGAGAATCCAGAGTAAAAGTTTCTCCTGCAACCCGTTCACTTTGTGCTAGATGAACGAACGTCTCTCCACATGCTCAGTTCTGAGAAATAAGTGTGTGTGAAAGCCGTCCTTCACCTAGCTTGTTAGGAAAACAAAGATTCTTTTCAGTACCAAACTCCACTCCATACATATATATAGGGAGGTACTAACTCCAACTCGGTATTACAGTGAAAACTGCAGGAACTTCAAACCGGCACTAGGAAACAGACTGAGAAACAAAAGTAAAATTTGTCTTGCAAACCGTTCCATTTGTGCTAGATGAACGAACGTCTCTCCACATGCACAGTTCTGAGATATATGTGTGTGTGATTGCCGTCTTTAACGTAGCGTGTTGGGAATACAATGTCTCCTTTCAGTTGCAAATTTCTCTCCATACATATATATGGGGAGGTACTAGCTCCAAATCTGTTTTACAGTGAAAACTGCAGGAACTTCAAACCGGCACTAGGAAACAGACTGAGAAACCAGAGTAAAAGTTTCTCCTGCAACCCGTTCCCTTTGTGCTAGATGAACGAACGTCTCTCCACAAGCTCATTTCTGAGAGATAAGTGTGTGTGAAAGCAGTCCTTCAGCTAGCTTGTTGGGAAAACAAAGTCTCCGTTAAGATGCAAACTCCTCTCCTTACATATATATGGGGATGTACAAGCTCCAACTCGGTTTTACAGTGAAAATTGCAGGATCTTCAAACCGGCACTAGGAAACAGACTGAGAAACCAGAGTAAAAGTTTCTCCTGCTTCCCGTTCCCTTTGTGCTAGATGAACGAACGTCTCTCCACATGCTCAGTTCTGAGAGATAAGTGTGTGTGAAAGCCGTTCTTCACCTAACTTGTTGGGAACACAAAGTCTGCTTTCAGTTGCAAAATCCACACCATACATATATATGGGGAGGTACTAGCTCCAAGTCGGTTTACACTGAAAATTTCAGGAACTTCAAATCGGCACTAGGAAATAGACTGAGAAACCAGAATAAAAGTTTCTCCTACAACACATTCACATTGTGCTAGATGAACGAAAGTCTCTCCACATGCTCAGTTCTGAGAGATATTTGTGTGTGAAAGCCGTCCTTCACCTAGCTTGTTGGGAACACATAGATTCTTTTCAGTTGCCAACGCCACTCCATACATATATATGGGGAGATACAAGCTCCAACTCGGTTTTACAGTGAAAATTGCAGGAAATTGAAATCGTCACTAGGAAACAGACTGAGAAACCAGAGTAAAAGTTTCTACGGCAACCCGATCCCTTTGTGCTTGGTGATCGAACGTTACTCCACATTCTTATTTCTGAGAGATAAATGTGTTTGAACGCCGAACTTCACCTAGTATGTTGGGAAAACAAAGTTTCCTTTCAGTTGCAAACAACTCTCCATACATATATATGGGGAGGTACTAGCTCCAAATCGGTTTTACAGTGAAAACTGCAGGAAATTCAAACCAGCACTAGGAAACAGACTGAGAAACCAGAGTAAAATTTTCTCCTGCAACCCGTTCCCTTTATGCTAGATGAACGAACGTCTCTCCACATGCTCATTTCTGAGACATAAGTGGGTGTGAAAGCCGTCCTTCACCTAGCTTGTTGGGAACACAAAGTTTCTTTTCAGTTGCAAACTCTTATCCATACATATATATTGGGTGGTAAAATCTCCAACTCGGTTTTACAGTGAAAACTGCAGGAACTTCAAACCGGCACAAGGAAACAGACTGAGAAACAAAAGTAAAATTTCTCCTGCAAACCGTTCCATTTGTGCTAGATGAACGAACGTATCTCCACATGCACAGATCTGAGATATAAGTGTGTGTGATGGCCGTCTTTAACGTAGCTTGTTGGGAATACAAAGTCTCCTTTCAGTTGCAAATTTCTCTCCATAATTATATATGGGGAGGTACTTGCTCCAAATCTGTTTTACAGTGAAAACTGCAGGAACTTCAAACCAGCACTAGGAAACCGACTGAGAAACCAGAGTAAATGTTTCTACTGCAAACCTTTCCCTTTGTGCTAGATGAACGAAATTCTCTCCACATGCTCAGTTCTGAGAGATAAGTGTGTGTGAAAGCCGTCCTTCAACTAGCTTGTTGTGAACACAAAGTTTCTTTTCAGTTGCAAAATCCACTCCATACATATATATGGGGAGGAACTATCTCCAACTCATTTTTACAGTGAAAACTGCAGGAACTTCAAACCGGCACTAGGAAAATGACTGAGAAACCAGAGTAAAAGTTTCTACTGCAACCCGTTCCCTTTGTGCTAGATGAACGAAAGTCTCTCCACATGCTCATTTCTGAGTGAAAAATATGTGTGAAAGCCGTACTTCACCTGGCTTGTTGGGAACATAAAGTTTCCTTTCTGTTGCAAACTCCCCTCAATACATATATATGGGGAGGAACTATCTCCAAATCGGTTTTACAGTGAAAACTGCAGGAACTTCAAATCGGCACTAGGAAACAGACTAAGAAACCAGAGTAAAACTTTCTCTTGCAACCCGTTCCCTTTCTGAAAGATGAAAGAACGTCTCTCCATATGCTAAGTTCTGAGCGATAAGTGTGTGTGAATGCAGTCCTACACATAGCTTGCTGACAACACAGTTTGTTTTCAGGTGCCATCTCCACACCATACATATATATGGGGAGGTAATAGCTCAAACTCGGTTTTACAGTGAAAACTGCAGGAACGACAAACCGGCACTAGTAAACAGACTGTGAAACCAGAGTAAAAGTTTCTCCTGCAACCCGTTCCCTTTGTGCTAGATGAACGAACGTCTCTCCACATGCTCAGTTCTGAGAGATAAATGTGTGTGAAAGCCTTCCTTCACCTAGAATGTTGGGAAGACAAAGATTCATTTCTGTTGCAAACTGCAATCCATATATATATATGGGGATTTACTAGCTCCAAATCGGTTTTACTGTGAAAACTGCAGGAACCTCAAACCGGCACTAGGAAACAGACTGAGAAACCAGAGTAAAAGGTTCTCTTGCAACACGTTCCCTTTGTGCTAGATGAACGAACATCTCTCCACATGCTCAGTTCTGAGAGATAAGTGTGTGTGAAAGCTGTCCTTCAATTAGCTTGTTGGGAACACAAAATTTCTTTTCATGAGCCAACTCCAATCCATACATATATATGGGGTGATAATAGCTCCAACTCGGTTTTACAGTGAAAAAAGCAGGAAATTAAAATCATCACTGGGAAACAGACTGAGAAACCAGAGTAAAGTTTCTACTGCAAACAGATCCCTGTTTGCTTGGTGATCAAACGTTACTCCACATGCTTAATTCTGAGAGATAAATGTGTGTGAAAGCCGTCCTTCACCTAGTATGTAGGGAACACAATGTTTCCTTTCAGTTGCAAACTCCTCTTCATACATATATATGAGGAGGTACAAGCTCCTACTCGGTTTTACACTGAAAACTGCAGGAACTTCACACCGGCACTAGGAAACTGACTGAGAATCCAGAGTAAAAGTTTCTACTGAAACCCGATCCCTTTGTGCTAGATGAACGAATGTCTCTTAATATTCGCAGTTCTGAGAGATAATGTGTGTGAAAGCCGTCCTTCACCTAGCTTGTTGGGAACACAAAGTTTCTTTTCATGTGCAAACTCCACTCCATACACATATATGGGGAGGTAATAACTCCAACTCTGTTTTACAGTGAAAAATGAAGGAACCTCAAACCGGCACTAGGAAACAGACTGAGAAACCAGAGTAAAAGTTTCTCCTGCAAACCGTTCCCTTTGTGCTAGATGAACGATCGTCTCTCCACATGCTAAGTTCTGAGAGATAAGTGTGTGTGAAAGCCGTCCTTCAGCTAGCTTGTTGGGAACACAAATTCTCCGTTAAGATGCAAACTCCTCTCCTTATATATATATGGGTATGTACAAGCTCCAACTCGTTTTTACAGTGAAAATTGCAGGAACTTCAAACCAGCACTAGGAAACAGACTGAGAAACCAGAGTAAAAGTTTCTCCTGCAACCCGTTCCCTTTGTGCTAGATGAACGAACGTCTCTTCACATGCTCAGTTCTGAGAGATAAGTGTGTGTGAAAGCCGTACTTCACCTAACTTTTTGGGAACACAAAGTCTCCTTTCAGTTGCAAAATCCACACCATAAATATATATGGGGAGGTACTAGCTCCAAGTCGGGTTTACAGTGAAAACTGCAGGAACTTCAAATCGGCACTAGGAAATAGACTGAGAAACCAGAATTAAAGTTTCTCCTACAACACATTCCCATTGTGCTAGATGAATGAAAGTCTCTCCACATGCTCATTTCTGAGAGATATTTGTGTGTGAAAGCCGACCTTCACCTAGCTTGTTTGGAACACATAGTTTCTTTTCATTTGCCAACGCCACTCCATACATATATATGGGAAGTACAAGCTCCAACTCGGTTTTACAGTGAAAAATGTGGGAAAATCAAATCGTCACTAGGAAACAGACTGAGAGACCAGAGTATAATTTCTACTGCAACCCGATCCATTTGTGCTTGGTGATCGAACGTTATTCCACATTCTTATTTCTGAGAGAGTAATGTGTGTGAAAGCCGAACTTCACCTAGTATGTTGGGAAAACAAAGTTTCCATTCAAATGCAAACAGCTCTCCATAAATATATATGGGGAGATACTAGCTCCAACTCGGTTTTACAGTGAAAACTGCAGGAACTTCAAACCAGCACTAGGAAACAGACTGAGAAACCAGAGTAAAATTTTCTCCTGCAACCCGTTCCCTTTGTGCTAGATGAACGAAAGTCTCTAAATATTCGCAGTTCTGAGAGATAATGTGTGTGAAAGCCATCCTTCACCTACCTTGTTGGGAACACAAATTTTCTTTTCATGTGCAAACTCCACTCCATACACATATATGGGGAGGTTATAACTCCAACTCGGTTTTATAGTGTAAACTGCAGGAACTTCAAACCGGCCCTAGGAAACAGACTGAGAAACCAGAGTAAAAGTTTCTCCTGCAACCCATTCCCTTTGTGCTAGATGAACGAATGTCTCTCCAAATGCTCATTTCTGAGAGAAAAATGTGTGTGAAAGCCGTTTTTCACCAGGCTTGTTGGGAACATAAAGATTCCTTTCAGTTGCAAACTCCACTCAATACATATATATGGGGAGGAACTATCTCCAACTCGGTTTTACAGTGAAAACTGCAAGAACTTCAAACCGGCACTAGGAAACAGACTGAGAAACCACAGTAAAAGTTTCTCCTGCAACCCGTTCCCTTTGTGCTAGATGAACGAATGTCTCTCCACATGCTCAGTTTTGAGAGATAAGTGTTTGTGAAAGCTGTCCTACACCTAGCTTGTTGGGAACACAAAGATTATTTCCATTTACAAATTCCACTCCATATATATATATGGTGTGGTACTAGCTCCAACTCGCTTTTACTGCGAAAAATGCAGGAACTTCAAACCGGCACTAGGAAACAGACTGAGAAACCAGAGTAAAAGTTACTCCTGGAAACCGATCCGTTTGTGCTAGATGAACGAACGTCTCTCCACATGCTCAGTTCTGAGGGATAGTGTGTGTGAAATCCGTACTTCACCTTGCTTGTTGGGAACACAAAGTCTTCTTTCAGTTGAAAACTGCTCTCCATACATATATATGGGTATGTACTAGATCCCACTCTGTTTTACAGTGAAAACTGCAGGAAATTCAAACCAGCACTAGGAAACAGACTGAGAAACCAGAGTAAAAGTATCTACTGCAAACCTTTCCCTTTGTGCTAGATGAACGAACTTCTCTCCACATGCTCAGTTCTGAGAGATAAGTGTGTGTGAAAGCCGTCCTTCACCTAGCTTGTTGGGAACACATAGATTCTTTTCAGTTGCCAACGCCACTCCATACATATATATGGGGAGATACAAGCTCCAACTCGGTTTTACAGTGAAAATTGCAGGAAATTCAAATCGTCACTAGGAAACAGACTGAGAAACCAGAGTAAAAGTTTCTACGGCAACCCGATCCCTTTGTGCTTGGTGATCGAACGTTACTCCACATTCTTATTTCTGAGAGATAAATGTGTTTGAACGCCGAACTTCACCTAGTATGTTGGGAAAACAAAGTTTCCTTTCAGTTGCAAACAACTCTCCATACATATATATGGGGAGGTACTAGCTCCAAATCGGTTTTACAGTGAAAACTGCAGGAAATTCAAACCAGCACTAGGAAACAGACTGAGAAACCAGAGTAAAATTTTCTCCTGTAACCCGTTCCCTTTATGCTAGATGAACGAACGTCTCTCCACATGCTCAGTTCTGAGACATAAGTGGGTGTGAAAGCCGTCCTTCACCTAGCTTGTTGGGAACACAAAGTTTCTTTTCAGTTGCAAACTCTTATCCATACATATATATTGGGTGGTAAAATCTCCAACTCGGTTTTACAGTGAAAACTGCAGGAACTTCAAACCGGCACAAGGAAACAGACTGAGAAACAAAAGTAAAATTTCTCCTGCAAACCGTTCCATTTGTGCTAGATGAACGAACGTATCTCCACATGCACAGATCTGAGATATAAGTGTGTGTGATGGCCGTCTTTAACGTAGCTTGTTGGGAATACAAAGTCTCCTTCCAGTTGCAAATTTCTCTCCATAATTATATATGGGGAGGTACTTGCTCCAAATCTGTTTTACAGTGAAAACTGCAGGAACTTCAAACCAGCACTAGGAAACCGACTGAGAAACCAGAGTAAATGTTTCTACTGCAAACCTTTCCCTTTGTGCTAGATGAACGAAATTCTCTCCACATGCTCAGTTCTGAGAGATAAGTGTGTGTGAAAGCCGTCCTTCAACTAGCTTGTTGTGAACACAAAGTTTCTTTTCAGTTGCAAAATCCACTCCATACATATATATGGGGAGGAACTATCTCCAACTCATTTTTACAGTGAAAACTGCAGGAACTTCAAACCGGCACTAGGAAAATGACTGAGAAACCAGAGTAAAAGTTTCTACTGCAACCCGTTCCCTTTGTGCTAGATGAACGAAAGTCTCTCCACATGCTCATTTCTGAGTGAAAAATATGTGTGAAAGCCGTACTTCACCTGGCTTGTTGGGAACATAAAGTTTCCTTTCTGTTGCAAACTCCCCTCAATACATATATATGGGGAGGAACTATCTCCAAATCGGTTTTACAGTGAAAACTGCAGGAACTTCAAATCGGCACTAGGAAACAGACTAAGAAACCAGAGTAAAACTTTCTCTTGCAACCCGTTCCCTTTCTGAAAGATGAAAGAACGTCTCTCCATATGCTAAGTTCTGAGCGATAAGTGTGTGTGAATGCAGTCCTACACATAGCTTGCTGACAACACAGTTTGTTTTCAGGTGCCATCTCCACACCATACATATATATGGGGAGGTAATAGCTCAAACTCGGTTTTACAGTGAAAACTGCAGGAACGACAAACCGGCACTAGTAAACAGACTGTGAAACCAGAGTAAAAGTTTCTCCTGCAACCCGTTCCCTTTGTGCTAGATGAACGAACGTCTCTCCACATGCTCAGTTCTGAGAGATAAATGTGTGTGAAAGCCTTCCTTCACCTAGAATGTTGGGAAGACAAAGATTCATTTCTGTTGCAAACTGCAATCCATATATATATATGGGGATTTACTAGCTCCAAATCGGTTTTACTGTGAAAACTGCAGGAACCTCAAACCGGCACTAGGAAACAGACTGAGAAACCAGAGTAAAAGGTTCTCTTGCAACACGTTCCCTTTGTGCTAGATGAACGAACTTCTCTCCACATGCTCAGTTCTGAGAGATAAGTGTGTGTGAAAGCCGTCATTCAACTAGCTTGTTGGGAACACAAAGTTTATTTTCAGTTGCAAACTCCTATCCATACATATATATAGGGTGGTAAAATCTCCAACTCGGTTTTACAGTGAAAACTGCAGGAACTTCAAACCGGCACTAGGAAACAGACTGAGAAACAAAAGTAAAATTTCTCCTGCAAACCTTTCCATTTGTGCTAGATGAACGAACGTCTCTCCACATGCACAGTTCTGAGATATATGTGTGTGTGATTGCCGTCTTTAACGTAGCGTGTTGGGAATACAATGTCTCCTTTCAGTTGCAAATTTCTCTCCATACATATATAAGGGGAGGTACTAGCTCCAAATCTGTTTTACAGTGAAAACTGCAGGAACTTCAAACCGGCACTAGGAAAATGACTGAGAAACCAGAGTAAAAGTTTCTCCTGCAACCCGTTCCATTTGTGCTAGATGGACGAAAGTCTCTAAACATTCGCAGTTCTGAGAGATAAGTGTGTGTGAAAGCGGTCCTTCACCTAGCTTGTTGGGAACACAAAGTTTCTTTTCATGTGCAAACTCCACTCCATACACTTATATGGGTAGGTAATAACTCAAACTCCGGTTTATAGTGTAAACTGCAGGAACATCAAACCGGCACTAGGAAACAGACTGAGAAACCAGAGTGAAAGTTTCTCCTGCAACCCGTTCACTTTGTGCTAGATGAACGAACGTCTCTCCACATGCTCAGTTCTGAGAGATAAGTGTGTGTGAAAGCTGACCTTCAACTAGCTTGTTGGAAACACAAAATTTCTTTTCATGTGCCAACTCCAATCCATACATATATATGCGGAGATAATAGCTCCAACTCGGTTTTACAGTGAAAAAAGCAGGTACTTCAAATCGTCACTGGGAAACAGACTGAGAAACCAGAGTAAATGTTTCTACTGCAACTCGATCCCTTTGTGCTTGGTGATCGAAATTTACTCCACATGCTTATTTCTGAGAGATAAATGTGTGTGAAAGAAGTCCTTCACCAAGTATGTTGGGAACACAAAGTTTCCTTTCAGTTGCAAACTCCTCTCCATACATATATATGGGGAGGTACAAGCTCCTACTCGGTTTTACAATGAAAACTGCAGGAACTTCAAACCGGCACTAGGAAACAGACTGAGAAACCAGAGTAAATGTTTCTCCTGCAACCCGTTCCATTTGTGCTAGATGAACGAACTTCTCTCCACATGCTCAGTTCTGAAAGATAGTGTGTGTGAAAGCCGTACTTCACCTTGCTTGTTGGGAACACAAAGTCTCTTTTCAGTTGCAATCTGCTCTCCATATATATATATGGGGAGGTACTAGCTCCAAGTCGGTTTTACAGTGAAAACTGCATGAACTTCAAATCGGCACTAGGAAAGAATCTGAGAAAACAGAGTAAAAGTTTCTAAAACAACCCAATCCCATTGTGCTAGATGAACGAACGTCTCGCCACATGCTCAGTTCTGAGAGAAAATTGTGTGTGAAAGCCGTCCTTCACCTAGCTTGTTGGGAACCCATAGTTTCTTTTCAGTTGCCAACGCCACTCCATACACATATATGGGGAGGTACAAGCTCCAACTCGGTTTTACAGTGAAAAAAGCAGGAACTTCAAATCGTCACTAGGAAACAGACAGAGAAACCAGAGTAAAAGTTTCTAATGCAAACCTTTCCCATTGTGATAGATGAAAGAGCGTCTCTCCACATGTTCAGTTCTGAGAGATAAGTGTGTGTGAAAGCCGTCCTTCAACTAGCTTGTTGGGAACACAAAGTTTCTTTTCAGTTACCAACTCCACTCCATACATATATATGGGGAGTTACTAGCTCCAATTAGTATTTACAGTGAAAACTGCAGGAACTTGAACCCGGCAATAGGAAACACACTGAGAAACCAGAGAAAAATTTTCTACAGCAACTCGATCCCTTTGTGCTAGAGGAACGAACGTCTCCCACATGCTCATTTCTGAGAGATAAATGTGTGTGAAAGCCTTTCTTCACCTAGTATATGGGGAACAAAAGGTTTCCTTTGTGTTGAAAACTCTAATCCATATATATAAATGGGGAGGTTGTAGCTCCAAATCGGTTTTACAGTGAGAACTGCAGGAACATCAAACCGGCACTAGAAAACAGACTGAGAAACTAGAGTAAAAGGTTATCCTGCAACACGTTCCCTTTTTGCTAGATGAACGAACGTCTCTCCCCATGCTCAGTTCTGAGAGATAAGTGTGTGTGAAAGCCGTCCTTCAACTAGCTTGTTGGGAACACAAAGTTTCTTTTCAGTACCAAACTCCACTCCATACATATATATGGGGAGGTACTAACTCCAACTCGGTTTTACAGTGAAACCTGAAGGAACTCTAAACCGGCACTAGGAAACAGACTGAGAATCCAGAGTAAAAGTTTCTCCTGCAACCCGTTCACTTTGTGCTAGATGAACGAACGTCTCTCCACATGCTCAGTTCTGAGAAATAAGTGTGTGTGAAAGCCGTCCTTCACCTAGCTTGTTAGGAAAACAAAGTTTCTTTTCAGTACCAAACTCCACTCCATACATATATAAGGGGAGGTACTAACTCCAACTCGGTATTACAGTGAAAACTGCAGGAACTTCAAACCGGCACTAGGAAACAGACTGAGAAACAAAAGTAAAATTTCTCTTGCAAACCGTTCCATTTGTGCTAGATGAACGAACGTCTCTCCACATGCACAGTTCTGAGATATATGTGTGTGTGATTGCCGTCTTTAACGTAGCGTGTTGGGAATACAATGTCTCCTTTCAGTTGCAAATTTCTCTCCATACATATATATGGGGAGGTACTAGTTCCAAATCTGTTTTACAGTGAAATCTGCAGGAACTTCAAACCGGCACTAGGAAAATGACTGAGAAACCAGAGTAAAAATTTCTCCTGCAACCCGTTCCATTTGTGCTAGATGGACGAAAGTCTCTAAACATTCGCAGTTCTGAGAGATAAGTGTGTGTGAAAGCGGTCCTTCACCTAGCTTGTTGGGAACACAAAGTTTCTTTTCATGTGCAAACTCCACTCCATACTCTTATATGGGTAGGTAATAACTCAAACTCATTTTTATAGTGTAAACTGCAGGAACATCAAACCAGCACTAGGAAACAGACTGAGAAATCAGAGTGAAAGTTTCTCCTGCAACCCGTTCACTTTGTGCTAGATGAACGAACGTCTCTCCACATGCTCAGTTCTGAGAGATAACTGTGTGTGAAAGCTGACCTTCAACTAGCTTGTTGGAAACACAAAATTTCTTTTCATGTGCCAACTCCAATCCATACATATATATGCGGAGATAATAGCTCCAACTCGATTTTACAGTGAAAAAAGCAGGTACTTCAAATCGTCACTGGGAAACAGACTGAGAAACCAGAGTAAATGTTTCTACTGCAACTCGATCCCTTTGGCTTGGTGATCGAAAGTTACTCCACATGCTTATTTATGAGAGATAAATGTGTGTGAAAGAAGTCCTTCACCAAGTATGTTGGGAACACAAAGTTTCCTTTCAGTTGCAAACACCTCTCCATACATATATATGGGGAGGTATAAGCTCCTACTCGGTTTTACAATGAAAACTGCAGGAACTTCAAACCGGCACTAGGAAACAGACTGAGAAACCAGAGTAAAAGTTTCTCCTGCAACCCGTTCCCTTTGTGCTAGATGAACGAACGTCTCTCCACAAGCTCATTTCTGAGAGATAAGTGTGTGTGAAAGCAGTCCTTCAGCTAGCTTGTTGGGAACACAAAGTCTCCGTTAAGATGCAAACACCTCTCCTTACATATATATGGGGATGTACAAGCTCCAACCCGGTTTTACAGTGAAAATTGCAGAATCTTCAAACCGGCACTAGGAAACAGACTGAGAATCCAGAGTAAAAGTTTCTCCTGCTTCCCGTTCCCTTTGTGCTAGATGAACGAACGTCTCTCCACATGCACAGTTCTGAGATATATGTGTGTGTGATTGCCGTCTTTAACGTAGCGTGTTGGGAAAACAATGTCTCCTTTCAGTTGCAAATTTCTCTCCATACATATATATGGGGAGGTACTAGTTCCAAATCTGTTTTACAGTGAAATCTGCAGGAACTTCAAACCGGCACTAGGAAAATGACTGAGAAACCAGAGTAAAAGTTTCTCCTGCAACCCGTTCCATTTGTGCTAGATGGACGAAAGTCTCTAAACATTCGCAGTTCTGAGAGATAAGTGTGTGTGAAAGCGGTCCTTCACCTAGCTTGTTGGGAACACAAAGTTTCTTTTCATGTGCAAACTCCACTCCATACTCTTATATGGGTAGGTAATAACTCAAACTCATTTTTATAGTGTAAACTGCAGGAACATCAAACCAGCACTAGGAAACAGACTGAGAAATCAGAGTGAAAGTTTCTCCTGCAACCCGTTCACTTTGTGCTAGATGAACGAACGTCTCTCCACATGCTCAGTTCTGAGAGATAACTGTGTGTGAAAGCTGACCTTCAACTAGCTTGTTGGAAACACAAAATTTCTTTTCATGTGCCAACTCCAATCCATACATATATATGCGGAGATAATAGCTCCAACTCGATTTTACAGTGAAAAAAGCAGGTACTTCAAATCGTCACTGGGAAACAGACTGAGAAACCAGAGTAAATGTTTCTACTGCAACTCGATCCCTTTGGCTTGGTGATCGAAAGTTACTCCACATGCTTATTTATGAGAGATAACTGTGTGTGAAAGAAGTCCTTCACCAAGTATGTTGGGAACACAAAGTTTCCTTTCAGTTGCAAACACCTCTCCATACATATATATGGGGAGGTATAAGCTCCTACTCGGTTTTACAATGAAAACTGCAGGAACTTCTAACCGGCACTAGGAAACAGACTGAGAAACCAGAGTAAAAGTTTCTCCTGCAACCCGTTCCCTTTGTGCTAGATGAACGAACGTCTCTCCACAAGCTCATTTCTGAGAGATAAGTGTGTGTGAAAGCAGTCCTTCAGCTAGCTTGTTGGGAACACAAAGTCTCCGTTAAGATGCAAACACCTCTCCTTACATATATATGGGGATGTACAAGCTCCAACCCGGTTTTACAGTGAAAATTGCAGAATCTTCAAACCGGCACTAGGAAACAGACTGAGAATCCAGAGTAAAAGTTTCTCCTGCTTCCCGTTCCCTTTGTGCTAGATGAACGAACGTCTCTCCACATGCTCAGTTCTGAGAGATAAGTGTGTGTGATGGCCGTCTTTAACGTAGCTTGTTGGGAATACAAAGTCTCCTTTTAGTTGCAAAATCCACTCCATACATATATATGGGGAGGAACTATCTCCAACTCATTTTTACAGTGAAAACTGCAGGAACTTCAAACCGGCACTAGGAAAATGACTGAGAAACCAGAGTAAAAGTTTCTACTGCAACCCGTTCCCTTTGTGCTAGATGAACGAAAGTCTCTCCACATGCTCATTTCTGAGTGAAAAATATGTGTGAAAGCCGTACTTCACCTGGCTTGTTGGGAACATAAAGTTTCCTTTCTGTTGCAAACTCCCCTCAATACATATATATGGGGAGGAACTATCTCCAAATCGGTTTTACAGTGAAAACTGCAGGAACTTCAAATCGGCACTAGGAAACAGACTAAGAAACCAGAGTAAAACTTTCTCTTGCAACCCGTTCCCTTTCTGAAAGATGAAAGAACGTCTCTCCATATGCTAAGTTCTGAGCGATAAGTGTGTGTGAATGCAGTCCTACACATAGCTTGCTGACAACACAGTTTGTTTTCAGGTGCCATCTCCACACCATACATATATATGGGGAGGTAATAGCTCAAACTCGGTTTTACAGTGAAAACTGCAGGAACGACAAACCGGCACTAGTAAACAGACTGTGAAACCAGAGTAAAAGTTTCTCCTGCAACCCGTTCCCTTTGTGCTAGATGAACGAACGTCTCTCCACATGCTCAGTTCTGAGAGATAAATGTGTGTGAAAGCCTTCCTTCACCTAGAATGTTGGGAAGACAAAGATTCATTTCTGTTGCAAACTGCAATCCATATATATATATGGGGATTTACTAGCTCCAAATCGGTTTTACTGTGAAAACTGCAGGAACCTCAAACCGGCACTAGGAAACAGACTGAGAAACCAGAGTAAAAGGTTCTCTTGCAACACGTTCCCTTTGTGCTAGATGAACGAACATCTCTCCACATGCTCAGTTCTGAGAGATAAGTGTGTGTGAAAGCTGTCCTTCAATTAGCTTGTTGGGAACACAAAATTTCTTTTCATGAGCCAACTCCAATCCATACATATATATGGGGTGATAATAGCTCCAACTCGGTTTTACAGTGAAAAAAGCAGGAAATTAAAATCATCACTGGGAAACAGACTGAGAAACCAGAGTAAAGTTTCTACTGCAAACCGATCCCTTTTTGCTTGGTGATCAAACGTTACTCCACATGCTTAATTCTGAGAGATAAATGTGTGTGAAAGCCGTCCTTCACCTAGTATGTAGGGAACACAATGTTTCCTTTCAGTTGCAAACTCCTCTTCATACATATATATGAGGAGGTACAAGCTCCTACTCGGTTTTACACTGAAAACTGCAGGAACTTCACACCGGCACTAGGAAACTGACTGAGAATCCAGAGTAAAAGTTTCTACTGAAACCCGATCCCTTTGTGCTAGATGAACGAAAGTCTCTTAATATTCGCAGTTCTGAGAGATAATGTGTGTGAAAGCCGTCCTTCACCTAGCTTTTTGGGAACACAAAGTTTCTTTTCATGTGCAAACTCCACTCCATACACATATATGGGGGGGTAATAACTCCAACTCTGTTTTACAGTGAAAAATGAAGGAACCTCAAACCGGCACTAGGAAACAGACTGAGAAACCAGAGTAAAAGTTTCTCCTGCAAACCGTTCCCTTTGTGCTAGATGAACGATCGTCTCTCCACATGCTAAGTTCTGAGAGATAAGTGTGTGTGAAAGCCGTCCTTCAGCTAGCTTGTTGGGAACACAAATTCTCCGTTAAGATGCAAACTCCTCTCCTTATATATATATGGGTATGTACAAGCTCCAACTCGTTTTTACAGTGAAAATTGCAGGAACTTCAAACCGGTACTAGGAAACAGACTGAGAAACCAGAGTAAAAGTTTCTCCTGCAACCCGTTCCCTTTGTGCTAGATGAACGAACGTCTCTTCACATGCTAAGTTCTGAGAGATAAGTGTGTGTGAAAGCCGTACTTCACCTAACTTTTTGGGAACACAAAGTCTCCTTTCAGTTGCAAAATCCACACCATAAATATATATGGGGAGGTCCTAGCTCCAAGTCGGGTTTACAGTGAAAACTGCAGGAACTTCAAATCGGCACTACGAAATAGACTGAGAAACCAGAATTAAAGTTTCTCCTACAACACATTCCCATTGTGCTAGATGAACGAAAGTCTCTCCACATGCTCATTTCTGAGAGATATTTGTGTGTGAAAGCCGACCTTCACCTAGCTTGTTGGGAACACATAGTTTCTTTAAGTTGCCAACGCCACTCCATACATATATATGGGAAGTACAAGCTCCAACTCGGTTTTACAGTGAAAAATGTGGGAAATTCAAATCGTCACTAGGAAACAGATTGAGAGACCAGAGTAAAAGTTTCTACTGCAACCCGATCCATTTGTGCTTGGTGATCGAACGTTATTCCACATTCTTATTTCTGAGAGAGTAATGTGTGTGAAAGCCGAACTTCACCTAGTATGTTGGGAAAACAAAGTTTCCATTCAGATGCAAACAGCTCTCCATAAATATATATGGGGAGATACTAGCTCCAACACAGTTTTACAGTGAAAACTGCAGGAACTTCAAACCGGCACTAGGAAACAGACTGAGAAACCAGAGTAAAAGTTTCACCTGCAACCCGTTCCCTTTTTGCTAGATGAACGAACGTCTCTCCACATGCTCAGTTCTGAGAGATAAGTGTGTGTGAAAGCCGTCCTTCACCTAGCTTGTTGAGAACACAAAGTTTCTTTTCGTTGCAAACTCCACTTTATACATATATATGGATAGGTACTAGCTCCAACTCGGTTTTACAGTGAAAACTGCAGGAACTTCAATACGGCACTAGGAAACAGACTGAGAAACCAGAGTAAAAGTTTCTCCTGCACCCGTCCCCTTTGTGCTAGAGCAACGATCGTCTCTCCACATGCTCAGATCTGAGAGATAACTGTGTTTGAATGCCGTCTTTCACCTAGCTTTTTGGGAACACAAAGTTTCTTTTCACTTGCAAACTCCACTCCATACATATATATGGGGAGGTACTAGCTCCAACTCGGTTTGACAGTGAAAACTGCAGGAACTTCAAACCGGCACTAGGAAACAGACTGAGAAACCAGTGTAAAAGTTTCTCCTGCAACCCGTTCCCTTTGTGCTAGATGAACGAACGTCTCTCCACATGCTCAGTTCTGAGAGATAAGTGTGTGTGAAAGCCGTCCTTCACCTAGCTTGTTGAGAACACAAAGTTTCTTTTCACTTGCAAACTCCACTCCATACATATATATGGGGAGGTACAAACTCCAACTCGGTTTTACAGTGAAAATTGTAGGAACTTCAAACCGGCACTAGGAAACAGAATGAGAAACCAGAGTAAAAGTTTTTCCTGCAACTCATTCCCTTTGTACTATATGAACGAATTTCTCTCCAAATTCTCAGTTCTGAGAGATAAGTGTGTTTGAAAGCCGTACTTCACCTAGCTTGTTGGGAACACAAAGTTTCTTTTCAGTTGCTAACTCCAATCCATACATATATAAGGGGAGTTACGAGCTCCAAATCGGTTTTACAGTGAAAACTGAAGGAACTTCAAACCGGCACTAGGAAACATACTGTGAAACCAGAGTAAAAGTTTCTCCTGCAACCCGTTCCCTTTGTGCTAGATGAACGAACGTCTCTGCACATGCTCAGTTCTGCGAGATAAGTGTGTGTGAAAGCCGTCCTTCACCTAGCTTCTTGGGAACACAAAGTTTGTTTTCACTTGCAAAATCCACTCCATACATATATATGGGGAGGTACAAGTTCCAAATCTGTTTTACAGTGAAAACTTCAGGAACTCAAACCGGGAATAGGAAACAGACTGAGAAACCAGAGTAAAAGTTTCTCCTGCAACCCGTTCCCTTTGTGCTAGATGAACGAACGTCTCTCCACATGCTCAGTTCTGAGAGATAAGTGTGTGTGAAAGCCGTCCTTCACATAGCTTGTTGGGAACACAAAGTTTCTTTTCACTTGCAAACTCCACTCCATACATATATATGAGGAGGTACTAGCTCCAACTCTATTTTACAGTGAAAACTGCAGGAACTTCAAACCGGGACTAAGAAACAGACTGAGAAACCAGAGTAATAGTTTCTCCTGCAACCCGTTCCCTTTGTGCTAGATAAACGAATGTCTCTCCACATGCTCATTTCTGAGAGATAAGAGTGTGTGAAAGCCGTCCTTCACCTAGCTGGTTGGGAACACAAAGTTTCTTTTCACTTGCAAACTCCACTCCATACATATATATGGGGAGGTTCTAGCTCCAATTCGGTTTTACAGTGAAAACTGCAGGAACTTCAAACCGGCACTAGGAAAAAGACTGAGAAACCAGAGTAAAAGGTTCTCATGGAACCCGTTCCATTTGTGCTAGATGAACGAACGTCTCTCCACATTCTCAGTTCTGAGAGATAATTGTGTGTGAAAGCCGTACTTCACCTAGCTTTTTGGGAACACAAATTTTCTTTTCAGTTGCAAACACCTCTCCATACATATATATGGGGAGGTACGAGCTCCAACACTGTTTTACAGTGAAAACTGCAGGAACATCATACCGGCACTAGGAAACATACTGTGAAACCAGAGTATTATTTTCTCCTGCAACACGTTCCCTTTGTGCTAGATGAATGAACGTCTCTCCACATGCTCAGTTCTGAGAGATAATTGTGTGTGAAACCGTCCTTCACATAGCTTGTTGGGAACAAAAAGTTTCTTTTCATTTGCAAAATCCACTCCATACATATATATGCGGAGGTACTAGCTCCAACTCGGATTTACAGTGAAAACTGCAGGAACATCAAACCGGCACTAGGAAACAGACTGAGAAACCAGAGTAAAAGTTTCACCTGCAACCCGTTCCCTTTGTGCTAGATGAACGAACGTCTCTCCACATGCTCAGTTCTGAGAGATAAGTGTGTGTGAAAGCCGTCCTTCACCTAGCTTGTTGGGAACACAAAGTTTCTTTTCAATTGCAAACTCCACTCCATACATATATATGGGGAGGTACTAGCTCCAACTCGGTTTTACAGTGAAAACTGCAGGAACTTCAAACCGGCACTAGGAAACAGACTGAGAAACCAGAGTAAAAGTTTCTCCTGCAACCCGTTCCCTTTGTGCTAGATGAACGAACGTCTCTGCACATGCTCAGTTCTGCGAGATAAGTGTGTGTGAAAGCCGTCCTTCACCTAGCTTCTTGGGAACACAAAGTTTGTTTTCACTTGCAAACTCCACTCCATACATATATATGGGGAGGTACAAGCTCCAACTCGGTTTTACAGTGAAAACTGTAGGAACTTCAAACCGGCACTAGGAAACAGACTGAGAAACCAGAGTAAAAGTTTATCCTGCAACCCGTTCCCTTTGTGCTAGATGAACGAACGTCTCTCCACATGCTCAGTTCTGAGAGATAAGTGTGTGTTAAAGCCTTCCTTCAACTAGCTGGTTGGGAACACAAAGTTTGTTTTCACTAGCAAACTCCACTCCATACATATATATGTGTGGGTACTAGTTCCAACTCTGTTTTACAGTGAAAACTGCAGGAACTTCAAACCGGCACTAGGAAAAAGACTGAGAAACCAGAGTAAAATTTTCTCATGGAACCCGTTCCCTTTGTGCTAGATGAACGAACGTCTCTCCACATGCTCAGTTCTGAGAGATAAGTGTGTGTGAAAGCCGTACTTCACCTAGCTTTTTGGGAACACAAGTTTTCTTTTCAGTTGCAAACACCTCTCCATACATATATATGGGGAGGTACGAGCTCCAACACTGTTTTACAGTGAAAACTGCAGGAACTTCATACAGGCACTAGGAAACATACTGTGAAACCAGGGTATTATTTTCTCCTGCAACACGTTCCCTTTGTGCTAGATGAGCGAACGTCTCTCCACATGCTCAGTTCTGAGAGATAATTGTGTGTGAAAGCCGTCCTTCACATAGCTTGTTGGGAACACAAAGTTTCTTTTCATTTGCAAAATCCACTCCATACATATATATGCGGAGGTACTAGCTCCAACTCGGTTTTACAGTGAAAACTGCAGGAACTTCAAACCGGAACTAGGAAACAGACTGAGAAACCAGAGTAAAAGTTTCTCCTGCAACCCGTTCCCTTTGTGCTAGATGAACGAACGTCTCTCCACATGCTCAGTTCTGAGAGTTAAGTGTGTGTGAAAGCCGTCCTTCATCTAGCTTGTTGAGAACACAAAGTTTCTTTTCACTTGCAAACTCCACTCCATACATATATATGGGGAGGTACAAGCTCCAACTCGTTTTTACAGTGAAAACTGCAGGAACTTCAAACCGGCACTAGGAAACATACTGTGAAACCTGAGTAAAAGTTTCTCCAGGAAACCGTTCCTTTGTGCTAGATGAAAGAACGTCTCTCCACATGCTCAGCTCTGAGAGATAAGTGTGTGTGAAAGCCGTCCTTCACATAGCTTGTTGGGAACACAAAGTTTCTTTTCACTTGCAAACTCCACTCCATACATATATATGAGGAGGTACAAGCTCCAACTCTATTTTACAGTGAAAACTGCAGGAACTTCAAACCGGGACTAGGAAACAGACTGAGAAACCAGAGTAAAAGTTTCTCCTGCAACCCGTTCCCTTTGTGCTAGATGAACGAAAGTCTCTCCACATGCTCAGTTCTGAGAGATAAGTGTGTGTGAAAGCCGTCCTTCACCTAGCTTGTTGAGAACACAAAGTTTCTTTTCATTGCAAACTCCACTCCATACATATATATGGATAGGTACTAGCTCCAACTCGGTTTTACAGTGCAAACTGCAGGACCTTCAAACCGGCACTAGGAAACAGACTGAGAAACCAGAGTAAAAGTTTCTCCTGCACCCGTTCCCTTTGTGCTAGATGAACGAACGTCTCTCCACATGCTCAGATCTGAGAGATAAGTGTGTGTGAAAGCCGTCCTTCACCTAGCTTGTTGGGAACACAAAGTTTCTTTTCACTTGCAAACTCCACTCCATACATATATATGGGTAGGTACTAGCTCCAACTCGGTTTTACAGTGAAAACTGCAGGAACTTCAAACCGGCACTAGGAAACAGACTGAGAAACCAGAGTAAAAGTTTCTCCTGCAACCCGTTCCCTTTGTGCTAGATGAAAGAACGTCTCTGCACATGCTCAGTTCTGAGAGATATGTGTGTGTGAAAGCCGTCCTTCACCTATCTTCTTGGGAACACAAAGATTCTTTTCAGTTGCAAACTCCAATCCATACATATATATGGTTAGGTACGAGCTCCAAATCTGTTTTACAGTGAAATCTGCAGGAACTTCTTACCGGCACTAGGAAACATACTGTGAAACCTGAGTAAAAGTTTCTCCAGCAAACCGTTCCCTTTGTGCTAGATGAACGAACGTCTCTCCACATGCTCAGCTCTGAGAGATAAGTGTGTGTGAAAGCCGTACTTCACATAGCTTGTTGGGAACACAAAGTTTCTTTTCACTTGCAAACTCCACTCCATACATATATATGAGGAGGTACTAGCTCCAAATCTATTTTACAGTGAAAACTGCAGGAACTTCAAACCGGGACAAGGAAACAGACTGAGAAACCAGAGTAAAAGTTTCTCCTGCAACCCGTTCCCTTTGTGCTAGATGAACGAACGTCTCTCCACATGCTCAGTTCTGAGAGATAAGTGTGTGTGAAAGCCGTCCTTCACCTAGCTTGTTGAGAACACAAAGTTTCTTTTCACTTGCAAACTCCACTCCATACATATATATGGGGAGGTACAAACTCCAACTCGGTTTTGCAGTGAAAATTGTAGGAACTTCAAACCGGCACTAGGAAACAGACTGAGAAACCAGAGTAAAAGTTTCACCTGCAACCCGTTCCCTTTGTGCTAGATGAACGAACGTCTCTCCACATGCTCAGTTCTGAGAGATAAGTGTGTGTGAAAGCCGTACTTCACCTAGCTTTTTGGGAACACAAATTTCCTTTTCAGTTGCAAACACCTCTCCATACATATATATGGGGAGGTACGAGCTCCAACACAGATTTACAGTGAAAACTGCAGGAACTTCATAACGGCACTAGGAAACATACTGTGAATCCAGAGTATTATTTTCCCTGCAACACGTTCCATTTGTGCTAGATGAGCGAACATCTCTCCACATGCTCAGTTCTGAGAGATAAGTGTGTGTGAAAGCCGTCCTTCACCTAGCTTGTTGGGAACACAAAGTTTCTTTTAATTTGCAAACTCCACTCCATACATATATATGGGGAGGTACTAGCTCCAACTCGGTTTTACAGTGAAAACTGCAGTCACTTCAAACCGGCACTAGGAAACAGACTGAGAAACCAGAGTAAAAGTTTCTCCTGCAACCCGTTCCCTTTGTGCTAGATGAACGAACGTCTCTCCACATGCTCAGTTCTGAGAGATAAGTGTGTGTGAAAGCCGTCCTTCACCTATCTTCTTGGGAACACAAAGTTTCTTTTCAGTTGCAAACTCCAATCCATACATATATATGGTTAGGTACGAGCTCCAAATCTGTTTTACAGTGAAATCTGCAGGAACTTCAAACCGGCACTAGGAAACATACTGTGAAACCTGAGTAAAAGTTTTTCCAGCAAAACGTTCCCTTTGTGCTAGATGAACGAACGTCTCTCCACATGCTCAGCTCTGAGAGATAAGTGTGTGTGAAAGCCGTCCTTCACTTAGCTTGTTGGGAACACAAAGTTTCTTTTCACTTGCAAACTCCACTCCATACATATATATGAGGAGGTACTAGCTCCAACTCTATTTTACAGTGAAAACTGCAGGAACTTCTAACCGGGACTAGGAAACAGACTGAGAAACCAGAGTAAATGTTTCTCCTGCAACCCGTTCCCTTTGTGCTAGATGAACGAACGTCTCTCCACATGCTCAGTTCTGAGAGATAAGTGTGTGTGAAAGCCGTACTTCACATAGCTTGTTGGGAACACAAAGTTTCTTTTCACTTGCAAACTCCACTCCATACATATATATGAGGAGGTACTAGCTCCAAATCTATTTTACAGTGAAAACTGCAGGAACTTCAAACCGGGACAAGGAAACAGACTGAGAAACCAGAGTAAAAGTTTCTCCTGCAACCCGTTCCCTTTGTGCTAGATGAACGAACGTCTCTCCACATGCTCAGTTCTGAGAGATAAGTGTGTGTGAAAGCCGTCCTTCACCTAGCTTGTTGAGAACACAAAGTTTCTTTTCACTTGCAAACTCCACTCCATACATATATATGGGGAGGTACAAACTCCAACTCGGTTTTACAGTGAAAATTGTAGGAACTTCAAACCGGCACTAGGAAACAGACTGAGAAACCAGAGTAAAAGTTTCACCTGCAACCCGTTCCCTTTGTGCTAGATGAACGAACGTCTCTCCACATGCTCAGTTCTGAGAGATAAGTGTGTGTGAAAGCCGTACTTCACCTAGCTTTTTGGGAACACAAATTTCCTTTTCAGTTGCAAACACCTCTCCATACATATATATGGGGAGGTACGAGCTCCAACACAGATTTACAGTGAAAACTGCAGGAACTTCATACCGGCACTAGGAAACATACTGTGAATCCAGAGTATTATTTTCCCTGCAACACGTTCCATTTGTGCTAGATGAGCGAACGTCTCTCCACATGCTCAGTTCTGAGAGATAAGTGTGTGTGAAAGCCGTCCTTCACCTAGCTTGTTGGGAACACAAAGTTTCTTTTAATTTGCAAACTCCACTCCATACATATATATGGGGAGGTACTAGCTCCAACTCGGTTTTACAGTGAAAACTGCAGTCACTTCAAACCGGCACTAAGAAACAGACTGAGAAACCAGAGTAAAAGTTTCTCCTGCAACCCGTTCCCTTTGTGCTAGATGAACGAACGTCTCTCCACATGCTCAGTTCTGAGAGATAAGTGTGTGTGAAAGCCGTCCTTCACCTATCTTCTTGGGAACACAAAGTTTCTTTTCAGTTGCAAACTCCAATCCATACATATATATGGTTAGGTACGAGCTCCAAATCTGTTTTACAGTGAAATCTGCAGGAACTTCAAACCGGCACTAGGAAACATACTGTGAAACCTGAGTAAAAGTTTTTCCAGCAAAACGTTCCCTTTGTGCTAGATGAACGAACGTCTCTCCACATGCTCAGCTCTGAGAGATAAGTGTGTGTGAAAGCCGTCCTTCATTTAGCTTGTTGGGAACACAAAGTTTCTTTTCACTTGCAAACTCCACTCCATACATATATATGAGGAGGTACTAGCTCCAACTCTATTTTACAGTGAAAACTGCAGGAACTTCAAACCGGGACTAGGAAACAGACTGAGAAACCAGAGTAAAAGTTTCTCCTGCAACACGTTCCCTTTGTGCTAGATGAGCGAACGTCTCTCCACATGCTCAGTTCTGAGAGATAAGTGTGTGTGAAAGCCGTACTTCACCTAGCTTGTTGAGAACACAAAGATTCTTTTCACTTACAAACTCCACTCCATACATATATATGGGGAGGTACAAGCTCCAACTCGGTTTTACAGTGAAAATTGCAGGAACTTCAAACCGGCACTAGGAAAAAGACTGAGAAACCAGAGTAAAAGTTTCTCATGGAACCCGTTCCCTTTGTGCTAGATGAACGAACGTCTCTCCACATGCTCAGTTCTGAGAGATAAGTGCGTGTGAAAGCCGTACTTCACCTAGCTGGTTGGGAACACAAATTTTCTTTTCAGTTGCAAACACCTCTCCATACATATATATGGGGAGGTACGAGCTCCAACACTGTTTTACATTGAAAACTGCAGGAACTTCATACCGGCACTAGGAAACATAATGTGAAACCAGAGTATTATTTTCCCCTGCAACACGTTCCCTTTGTGCTAGATGAGCGAACGTCTCTCCACATGCTCAGTTCTGAGAGATAATTGTGTGTGAAAGCCGTCCTTCACGTAGCTTGTTGGGAACACAAAGTTTCTTTTCATTTGCAAAATCCACTCCATACATATATATGCGGAGGTACTAGCTCCAACTCGGTTTTACAGTGAAAACTGCAGGAACTTCAAACCGGCACTAGGAAACAGACTGAGAAACCAGAGTTAAAGTTTCTACTTCAACACGTTCCCTTTGTGCTAGATGAACGAACGTCTCTCCACATGCTCAGTTCTGAGAGATAAGTGTGTGTGAAAGCCGTCCTTCACATAGCTTGTTGGGAACACAAAGTTTCTTTTCAGTTTTAAACTCCACTCCATACATATATATGGGGAGGTACAAGTTCCAACTCTGTTTTACAGTGAAAACTGCAGGAACTTCAAACCGGGACTAGGAAACAGACTGAGAAACCAGAGTAAAACTTTCTCCTGCAACCCGTTCCCTTTGTGCTAGATGAACGAACGTCTCTCCACATGCTCAGTTCTGAGAGATAAGTGTGTGTGAAAGCCGTACTTCACCTAGCTTGTTGAGAACACAAAGTTTCTTTTCACTTGCAAACTCCACTCCATACATATATATGGGGAGGTACAAGCTCCAACTCGGTTTTACAGTGAAAACTGCAGGAACTTCAAACCGGCACTAGGAAACAGACTGAGAAACCAGAGTAAAAGTTCCACCTGCAACCCGTTCCCTTTTTGCTAGATGAACGAACGTCTCTCCACATGCCCAGTTCTGAGAGATAAGTGTGTGTGAAAGCCGTTCTTCACCTAGCTTGTTGGGAACACAAAGTTTCTTTTCAGTTGCAAACACCTCTCCATACATATATATGGGGAGGTACGAGCTCCAACACTGTTTTACAGTGAAAACTGCAGGAACATCATACCGGCAGTAGGAAAAATACTGTGAAACCAGTGTAATATTTTATCCTGCAACCCGTTCCCTTTGTGCTAGATGAACGAATGTCTCTCCACATGCTCAGTTCTGAGAGATAATTGTGTGTGAATGCCGTCCTTCACATAGCTTGTTGGGAACACAAAGTTTCTTTTAATTTGCAAACTCCACTCCATACATATATATGGGGAGGTACTAGCTCCAACACGGTTTTACAGTGAAAACTGCAGGAACTTCAAACCGGCACTAGGAAACAGACTGAGAAACCAGAGAAAAAGTTTCTCCTGCAAACCGTTCCCTTTGTGCTAGATGAACGAACGTCTCTCCACATGCTCAGTTCTGAGAGATAAGTGTGTGTGAAAGCCGTCCTTCACCTATCTTCTTGGGAACACAAAGATTCTTTTCAGTTGCAAACTCCAATCCATACATATATATGGTTAGGTACGAGCTCCAAATCTGTTTTACAGTGAAATCTGCAGGAACTTCAAACCGGCACTAGGAAACATACTGTGAAACTTGAGTAAAAGTTTCTCCAGCAAACCGTTCCCTTTGTGCTAGATGTACGAACGTCTCTCCACATGCTCAGCTCTGAGAGATAAGTGTGTGTGAAAGCCGTCCTTCACATAGCTTGTTGGGAACACAAAGTTTCTTTTCACTTGCAAACTCCATTCCATACATATATATGAGGAGGTACCAGCTCCAACTCTATTTTACAGTGAAAACTGCAGGAACATCAAACCGGGGCTAGGAAACAGACTGAGAAACCAGAGTAATAGTTTCTCCTGCAACCCGTTCCCTTTGTGCTAGATGAACGATCGTTTCTCCACATGCTCAGTTCTGAGAGATAAGTGTGTGTGAAAGCCGTCCTTCACCTAGCTTGTTGAGAACACAAAGTTTCTATTCACTTGCAAACTCCACTCCATACATATATATGTCGAGGTACAAGCTCCAACTCAGTTTTACAGGGAAAACTGCAGGAACTTCAAACCGGCACTAGGAAACAGACTGAGAAACCAGAGTAAAAGTTTCACCTGCAACCCGTACCTTTGTGCTAGATGAACGAACGTCTCTCCACATGCTCAGTTCTGAGAGATAAGTGTGTGTGAAAGCCGTCCTTCACCTAGCTGGTTGGGAAAACAAAGTTTCTTTTCACTTGCAAACTCCACTCCATACATATATATGTGGAGGTTCTAGCTCCAACTCGGTTTTACAGTGAAAACTGCAGGAAATTCAAACCGGCACTAGGAAAAAGACTGAGAAACCAGAGTAAAAGTTTCTCATGGAACCCGTTCCATTTGTGCTAGATGAACGAACGTCTCTCCACATGCTCAGTTCTGAGAGATAAGTGTGTGTGAAAGCGGTACTTCACCTAGCTTGTTGGGAACACAAATTTTCTTTTCAGTTGCAAACACCTCTCCATACATATATATGGGGAGGTACGAGCTCCAACACTGTTTTACAGTGAAAACTGCAGGAACATCATACCGGCACTAGGAAACATACTGTGAAACCAGAGTATTATTTTCTCCTGCAACACGTTCCCTTTGTGCTAGATGAACGAACGTCTCTCCACATGCTCAGTTCTGAGAGATAATTGTGTGTGAAACCGTCCTTCACATAGCTTATTGGGAACAAAAATTTCTTTTCATTTGCAAAATCCACTCCATACATATATATGCGGAGGTACTAGCTCCAACTCGGATTTACAGTGAAAACTGCAGGAACTTCAAACCGGCACTAGGAAACAGACTGAGAAACCAGAGTAAAAGTTTCACCTGCAACCCGTACCTTTGTGCTAGATGAACGAACGTCTCTCCACATGCTCAGTTCTGAGACATAAGTGTGTGTGAAAGCGGTCCTTCACCTAGCTGGTTGGGAACACAAAGTTTCTTTTCACTTGCAAACTCCACTCCATACATATATATGTGGAGGTACTAGCTCCAACTCGGTTTTACAGTGAAAACTGCAGGAACTTCAAACCGGCACTAGGAAAAAGACTGAGAAACCAGAGTAAAAGTTTATCATGGAACCCGTTCCCTTTGTGCCAGATGAACGAACGTCTCTCCACATGCTCAGTTCTGAGAGATAAGTGTGTGTGAAAGCCGTCCTTCACCTAGCTTGTTGGGAACACAAATTTTCTTTTCAGTTGCAAACACCTCTCCATACATATATATGGGGAGGTACGAGCTCCAACACTATTTTACAGTGAAAACTGCAGGAACTTCATACCGGCACTAGGAAACATACTGGGAAACCAGAGTAATATTTTATCCTGCAACACGTTCCCTTTGTGCTAGATGAACGAACGTCTCTCCACATGCTCAGTGCTGAGAGATAATTGTGTGTGAAAGCCGTCCTTCACATAGCTTGTTGGGAACACAAAGTTTGTTTTAATTTGCAAACTCCACTCCATACATATATATGGGGAGGTACTAGCTCCAACTCGGTTTTACAGTGAAAACTGCAGGAACTTCAAACCGGCACTAGGAAACAGACTGAGAAACCAGAGAAAAAGTTTCTCCTGCAACCCGTTCCCTTTGTGCTAGATGAACGAACGTCTCTCCACATGCTCAGTTCTGAGAGATAAGTGTGTGTGAAAGCCGTCCTTCACCTATCTTCTTGGGAACACAAAGTTTCTTTTCAGTTGCAAATTCCAATCCATACATATATATGGTTAGGTACGAGCTCCAAATCTGTTTTACAGTGAAATCTGCAGGAACTTCAAACCGGCACTAGGAATCATACTGTGAAACCTGAGTAAAAGTTTCTCCAGCAAACCGTTCCCTTGGTGCTAGATGAACGAACGTCTCTCCACATGCTCAGCTCTGAGAGATAAGTGTGTGTGAAAGCCGTCCTTCACATAGCTTGTTGGGAACACAAAGTTTCTTTTCACTTGCAAACCCCACTCCATACATATATATGAGGAGGTAGTAGCTCCAACTCTATTTTACAGTGAAAACTGCAGGAACTTCAAACCGGGACTAGGAAACAAACTGAGAAACCAGAGTAAAAGTTTCTCATGCAACCCGTTCCCTTTGTGCTAGATGAACGAATGTCCCTCCACATGCTCAGTTCTGAGAGATAAGTGTGTGTGAAAGCCGTCCTTCACCTAGCTGGTTGGGAACACAAAGTTTCTTTTCACTTGCAAACTCCACTCCATACATATATATGTGGAGGTTCTAGCTCCAACTCGGTTTTACAGTGAAAACTGCAGGAACTTCAAACCGGCACTAGGAAAAAGACTGAGAAACCAGAGTAAAAGTTTCTCATGGAACCCGTTCCATTTGTGCCAGATGAACGAACGTCTCTCCACATGCTCAGTTCTGAGAGATAAGTGTGTGTGAAAGCCGTACTTCACCTAGCTTTTTGGGAACACAAATTTTCTTTTCAGTTGCAAACACCTCTCCATACATATATATGGGGAGGTACGAGCTCCAACACTGTTTTACAGTGAAAACTGCAGGAACATCATACCGGCACTAGGAAACATACTGTGAAACCAGAGTATTATTTTCTCCTGCAACACGTTCCCTTTCTGCTAGATGAACGAACGTCTCTCCACATGCTCAGTTCTGAGAGATAATTGTGTGTGAAACCGTCCTTCACATACCTTGTTGGGAACAAAAAGTTTCTTTTCATTTGCAAAATCCACTCCATACATATATATGCGGATGTACTAGCTCCAACTCGGATTTACAGTGAAAACTGCAGGAACTTCAAACCGGCACTAGGAAACAGACTGAGAAACCAGAGTAAAAGTTTCACCTGCAACCCGTTCCCTTTTTGCTAGATGAACGAACGTCTCTCCACATGCTCAGTTCTGAGAGATAAGTGTGTGTGAAAGCCGTCCTTCACCTAGCTGGTTGGGAACACAAAGTTTCTTTTCACTTGCAAACTCCACTCCATACATATATATGTGGAAGTACTAGCTCCAACTCGGTTTTACAGTGAAAACTGCAGGAAGTTCAAACCGGCACTAGGAAAAAGACTGAGAAACCAGAGTAAAAGTTTCTCATGGAACCCGTTCCCTTTGTGCCAGATGAACGAACGTCTCTCCACATGCTCAGTTCTGAGAGATAAGTGTGTGTGAAAGCCGTCCTTCACCTAGCTTGTTGGGAAAACAAATTTTCTTTTCAGTTGCAAACAGCTCTCCATACATATATATGGGGAGGTACGAGCTCCAACACTGTTTTACAGTGAAAACTGCAGGAACTTCATACCGGCACTAGGAAACATACTGGGAAACCAGAGTAATATTTTATCCTTCAACCCGTTCCCTTTGTGCTAGATGAACGAACGTCTCTCCACATGCTCAGTGCTGAGAGATAACTGTGTGTGAATGCCGTCCTTCACATAGCTTGTTGGGAACACAAAGTTTCTTTTAATTTGCAAACTCCACTCCATACATATATATGGGGAGGTACGAGCTCCAACACTATTTTACAGTGAAAACTGCAGGAACTTCATACCGGCACTAGGAAACATACTGGGAAACCAGAGTAATATTTTACCCTGCAACACGTTCCCTTTGTGCTAGATGAACGAACGTCTCTCCACATGCTCAGTGCTGAGAGATAATTGTGTGTGAAAGCCGTCCTTCACATAGCTTGTTGGGAACACAAAGTTTGTTTTAATTTGCAAACTCCACTCCATACATATATATGGGGAGGTACTAGCTCCAACTCGGTTTTACAGTGAAAACTGCAGGAACTTCAAACCGGCACTAGGAAACAGACTGAGAAACCAGAGAAAAAGTTTCTCCTGCAACCCGTTCCCTTTGTGCTAGATGAACGAACGTCTCTCCACATGCTCAGTTCTGAGAGATAAGTGTGTGTGAAAGCCGTCCTTCACCTATCTTCTTGGGAACACAAAGTTTCTTTTCAGTTGCAAATTCCAATCCATACATATATATGGTTAGGTACGAGCTCCAAATGTGTTTTACAGTGAAATCTGCAGGAACTTCAAACCGGCACTAGGAATCATACTGTGAAACCTGAGTAAAAGTTTCTCCAGCAAACCGTTCCCTTGGTGCTAGATGAACGAACGTCTCTCCACATGCTCAGCTCTGAGAGATAAGTGTGTGTGAAAGCCGTCCTTCACATAGCTTGTTGGGAACACAAAGGTTCTTTTCACTTGCAAACTCCACTCCATACATATATATGAGGAGGTAGTAGCTCCAACTCTATTTTACAGTGAAAACTGCAGGAACTTCAAACCGGGACTAGGAAACAAACTGAGAAACCAGAGTAAAAGTTTCTCATGCAACCCGTTCCCTTTGTGCTAGATGAACCAACGTCTCTCCACATGCTCAGTTCTGAGAGATAAGTGTGTGTGAAAGCCGTCCTTCACATAGCTTGTTGAGAACACAAAGTTTCTTTTCAATTGCAAACTCCACTCCATACATATATATGGGGAGGTACAAGCTCCAACTCAGTTTTACAGTGAAAACTGCAGGAACTTCAAACCGGCACTAGGAAACAGACTGAGAAACCAGAGTAAAAGTTTCACCTGCAACCCGTACCTTTGTGCTAGATAAACGAATGTCCCTCCACATGCTCAGTTCTGAGAGATAAGTGTGTGTGAAAGCCGTCCTTCACCTAGCTGGTTGGGAACACAAAGTTTCTTTTCACTTGCAAACTCCACTCCATACATATATATGTGGAGGTTCTAGCTCCAACTCGGTTTTACAGTGAAAACTGCAGGAACTTCAAACCGGCACTAGGAAAAAGACTGAGAAACCAGAGTAAAAGTTTCTCATGGAACCCGTTCCATTTGTGCTAGATGAACGAACGTCTCTCCACATGCTCAGTTCTGAGAGATAAGTGTGTGTGAAAGCCGTACTTCACCTAGCTTTTTGGGAACACAAATTTTCTTTTCAGTTGCAAACACCT
Source organism: Camelus dromedarius (assembly GCF_036321535.1). Taxonomy (NCBI): domain Eukaryota; kingdom Metazoa; phylum Chordata; class Mammalia; order Artiodactyla; family Camelidae; genus Camelus; species Camelus dromedarius. Next base: position 1,417,491 of record NC_087437.1, on the reverse strand, counting down.
CTCCATACATATATATGGGGAGGTACGAGCTCCAACACTGTTTTACAGTGAAAACTGCAGGAACATCATACCGGCACTAGGAAACATACTGTGAAACCAGAGTATTATTTTCTCCTGCAACACGTTCCCTTTGTGCTAGATGAACGAACGTCTCTCCACATGCTCAGTTCTGAGAGATAATTGTGTGTGAAACCGTCCTTCACCTAGCTGGTTGGGAACACAAAGTTTCTTTTCACTTGCAAACTCCACTCCATACATATATATGTGGAAGTACTAGCTCCAACTCGGTTTTACAGTGAAAACTGCAGGAAGTTCAAACCGGCACTAGGAAAAAGACTGAGAAACCAGAGTAAAAGTTTCTCATGGAACCCGTTCCCTTTGTGCCAGATGAACGAACGTCTCTCCACATGCTCAGTTCTGAGAGATAAGTGTGTGTGAAAGCCGTCCTTCACCTAGCTTGTTGGGAAAACAAATTTTCTTTTCAGTTGCAAACAGCTCTCCATACATATATATGGGGAGGTACGAGCTCCAACACTGTTTTACAGTGAAAACTGCAGGAACTTCATACCGGCACTAGGAAACATACTGGGAAACCAGAGTAATATTTTATCCTTCAACCCGTTCCCTTTGTGCTAGATGAACGAACGTCTCTCCACATGCTCAGTGCTGAGAGATAACTGTGTGTGAATGCCGTCCTTCACATAGCTTGTTGGGAACACAAAGTTTCTTTTAATTTGCAAACTCCACTCCATACATATATATGGGGAGGTACGAGCTCCAACACTATTTTACAGTGAAAACTGCAGGAACTTCATACCGGCACTAGGAAACATACTGGGAAACCAGAGTAATATTTTACCCTGCAACACGTTCCCTTTGTGCTAGATGAACGAACGTCTCTCCACATGCTCAGTGCTGAGAGATAATTGTGTGTGAAAGCCGTCCTTCACATAGCTTGTTGGGAACACAAAGTTTGTTTTAATTTGCAAACTCCACTCCATACATATATATGGGGAGGTACAAGCTCCAACTCGGTTTTACAGTGAAAACTGCAGGAACTTCAAACCGGCACTAGGAAACAGACTGAGAAACCAGAGAAAAAGTTTCTCCTGCAACCCGTTCCCTTTGTGCTAGATGAACGAACGTCTCTCCACATGCTCAGTTCTGAGAGATAAGTGTGTGTGAAAGCCGTCCTTCACCTATCTTCTTGGGAACACAAAGTTTCTTTTCAGTTGCAAATTCCAATCCATACATATATATGGTTAGGTACGAGCTCCAAATGTGTTTTACAGTGAAATCTGCAGGAACTTCAAACCGGCACTAGGAATCATACTGTGAAACCTGAGTAAAAGTTTCTCCAGCAAACCGTTCCCTTGGTGCTAGATGAACGAACGTCTCTCCACATGCTCAGCTCTGAGAGATAAGTGTGTGTGAAAGCCGTCCTTCACATAGCTTGTTGGGAACACAAAGGTTCTTTTCACTTGCAAACTCCACTCCATACATATATATGAGGAGGTAGTAACTCCAACTCTATTTTACAGTGAAAACTGCAGGAACTTCAAACCGGGACTAGGAAACAAACTGAGAAACCAGAGTAAAAGTTTCTCATGCAACCCGTTCCCTTTGTGCTAGATGAACCAACGTCTCTCCACATGCTCAGTTCTGAGAGATAAGTGTGTGTGAAAGCCGTCCTTCACATAGCTTGTTGAGAACACAAAGTTTCTTTTCAATTGCAAACTCCACTCCATACATATATATGGGGAGGTACAAGCTCCAACTCAGTTTTACAGTGAAAACTGCAGGAACTTCAAACCGGCACTAGGAAACAGACTGAGAAACCAGAGTAAAAGTTTCACCTGCAACCCGTACCTTTGTGCTAGATAAACGAATGTCCCTCCACATGCTCAGTTCTGAGAGATAAGTGTGTGTGAAAGCCGTCCTTCACCTAGCTGGTTGGGAACACAAAGTTTCTTTTCACTTGCAAACTCCACTCCATACATATATATGTGGAGGTTCTAGCTCCAACTCGGTTTTACAGTGAAAACTGCAGGAACTTCAAACCGGCACTAGGAAAAAGACTGAGAAACCAGAGTAAAAGTTTCTCATGGAACCCGTTCCATTTGTGCTAGATGAACGAACGTCTCTCCACATGCTCAGTTCTGAGAGATAAGTGTGTGTGAAAGCCGTACTTCACCTAGCTTTTTGGGAACACAAATTTTCTTTTCAGTTGCAAACACCTCTCCATACATATATATGGGGAGGTACGAGCTCCAACACTGTTTTACAGTGAAAACTGCAGGAACATCATACCGGCACTAGGAAACATACTGTGAAACCAGAGTATTATTTTCTCCTGCAACACGTTCCCTTTGTGCTAGATGAACGAACGTCTCTCCACATGCTCAGTTCTGAGAGATAATTGTGTGTGAAACCGTCCTTCACATAGCTTGTTGGGAACAAAAAGTTTCTTTTCATTTGCAAAATCCACTCCATACATATATATGCGGAGGTACTAGCTCCAACTCGGATTTACAGTGAAAACTGCAGGAACTTCAAACCGGCACTAGGAAACAGACTGAGAAACCAGAGTAAAAGTTTCACCTGCAACCCGTTCCCTTTTTGCTAGATGAACGAACGTCTCTCCACATGCTCAGTTCTGAGAGATAAGTGTGTGTGAAAGCCGTCCTTCACCTAGCTGGTTGGGAACACAAAGTTTCTTTTCACTTGCAAACTCCACTCCATACATATATATGTGGAAGTACTAGCTCCAACTCGGTTTTACAGTGAAAACTGCAGGAACTTCAAACCGGCACTAGGAAAAAGACTGAGAAACCAGAGTATAAGTTTTTCATGGAACCCGTTCCCTTTGTGCCAGATGAACGAACGTCTCTCCACATGCTCAGTTCTGAGAGATAAGTGTGTGTGAAAGCCGTCCTTCACCTAGCTTGTTGGGAACACAAATTTTCTTTTCAGTTGCAAACAGCTCTCCATACATATATATGGGGAGGTACGAGCTCCAACACTGTTTTACAGTGAAAACTGCAGGAACTTCATACCGGCACTAGGAAAGATACTAGGAAACCAGAGTAATATTTTATCCTTCAACCCGTTCCCTTTGTGCTAGATGAACGAACGTCTCTTCACATGCTCAGTGCTGAGAGATAACTGTGTGTGAATGCCGTCCTTCACATAGCTTGTTGGGAACACAAAGTTTCTTTTAATTTGCAAACTCCACTCCATACATATATATGGGGAGGTTCTAGCTCCAACTCGGTTTTACAGTGAAAACTGCAGGAACTTCAAACCGGCACTAGGAAACAGACTGAGAAACCAGAGAAAAAGTTTCTCCTGCAACCCGTTCCCTTTGTGCTAGATGAACGAACGTCTCTCCACATGCTCAGTTCTGAGAGATAAGTGTGTGTGAAAGCCGTCCTTCACCTATCTTCTTGGGAACACAAAGTTTCTTTTCAGTTGCAAACTCCAATCCATACATATATATGGTTAGGTACGAGCTCCAAATCTGTTTTACAGTGAAATCTGCAGGAACTTCAAACCGGCACTAGGAAACATACTGTGAAACCTGAGTAAAAGTTTCTCCAGCAAACCGTTCCCTTTGTGCTAGATGAACGAACGTCTCTCCACATGCTCAGCTCTGAGAGATAAGTGTGTGTGAAAGCCGTCCTTCACATAGCTTGTTGGGAACACAAAGTTTCTTTTCACTTGCATACTCCACTCCATACATATATATGAGGAGGTAGTAGCTCCAACTCTATTTTACAGTGAAAACTGCAGGAACTTCAAACCGGGACTAGGAAACAAACTGAGAAACCAGAGTAAAAGTTTCTCCTGCAACCCGTTCCCTTTGTGCTAGATGAACGAACGTCTCTCCACATGCTCAGTTCTGAGAGATAAGTGTGTGTGAAAGCCGTATTTCACCTAGCTTGTTGAGAACACAAAGTTTCTTTTCACTTGCAAACTCCACTCCATACATATATATGGGGAGGTACAAGCTCCAACTCGGTTTTACAGTGAAAACTGCAGGAACTTCAAACCGGCACTAGGAAACAGAATGATAAACCAGAGTAAAAGTTTCACCTGCAACCCGTACCTTTGTGCTAGATGAACGAACGTCTCTCCACATGCTCAGTTCTGAGAGATAAGTGTGTGTGAAAGCCGTCCTTCACCTAGCTGGTTGGGAACACAAAGTTTCTTTCACTTGCAAACTCCACTCCATACATATATATGTGGAGGTTCTAGCTCCAACTCGGTTTTACAGTGAAAACTGCAGGAACTTCAAACCGGCACTAGGAAAAAGACTGAGAAACCAGAGTAAAAGTTTCTCATGGAACCCGTTCCATTTGTGCTAGATGAACGAACGTCTCTCCACATGCTCAGTTCTCAGAGATAAGTGTGTGTGAAAGCCGTACTTCACCTAGCTTTTTGGGAACACAAATTTTCTTTTCAGTTGCAAACACCTCTCCATACATATATATGGGGAGGTACGAGCTCCAACACTGTTTTACAGTGAAAACTGCAGGAACATCATACCGGCACTAGGAAACATACTGTGAAACCAGAGTATTATTTTCTCCTGCAACACGTTCCCTTTGTGCTAGATGAACGAACGTCTCTCCACATGCTCAGTTCTGAGAGATAATTGTGTGTGAAAACGTCCTTCACATAGCTTTTTGGGAACACAAAGTTTCTTTTCAGTTGCAAACCCCACTCCATACTTATATATGGGGACTTACTAGCTCCAACTCGGATATACAGTGAAAACTGTAGGAACATCAAACCGGCAATAGGAAACAGACTGAGAATCCAGAGAAAAAGTTTCCCATGCAACCCGTTCCCTTGGTTCTAGATGAACGAATGTCTCTCCACATGCTCAGTTCTGAGAGATAATTGTGTGTGACAGCCGTCCTTCACCTAGCTTGTTGGGAACACAAAGTTCCTTTTCAGTTGCAAACTCCACTCCATACATATATATGGGGTGGTACTAGCTCCAACTCGGTTTTACAGTGAAAACTGCAGGAACTTCAAACCGGCACTAGGAAACAGTCTGAGAAACCAGAGTAAAAGTTTCTCTTGCAACCCGTTTCCTTTGTTCTAGATGAACGAACGTCTCTCCACATGCTCAGTTCTGAGAGTTAAGTGTGTGTGAAAGCCGGTATTCACCTAGCTTTTTGGGAACACAAAGTTTCTTTTCAAATGCAAACTCCACTCCATACATTTATATGGTGAGATACGAGATCCAACTCGGTTTTACAGTGAAAACTGCAGTAACTTCAAACCGGCACTAGGAAACAGACTGAGAAACCAGAGTAAAAGTTTCTCCTGCAACCCGTTCCCTTTGTGCTAGATGAACGAACGTCTCTCCACATGCTCAGTTCTGAGAGATAAGTGTGTGTGAAAGCCGTCCTTCACCAAGCTGGTTGGGAACACAAAGTTCCTTTTCAGTTTCAAACTCCAATTCCATACATATAAATGGGGATGTACTAGCCCCAACTCGGTTTTACGGTGAAAACTGCAGGAACTTCAAACTTGCACTAGGAAACAGACTGAGAAACCATAGTAAAAGTTTCTCCTGCAACCCGTTCCCTTTGTGCTAGATGAACGAACGTCTCTCCACATGCTCAGTTCTGAAAGATAAGTGTGTGTGATATCCGTTCTTCACCTAGCTTGTTGGGAACACAAAAGTTCTTTTCACTTGCAAACTCCACTCCATACATATATATGGGGAGGTACTAGCTCCAACTCTCTTTTACAGTGAAAACTGCAGTAACTTCAAACCGGCACTAGGAAGCAGACTGAGATACCAGAGTAAAAGTTTCTCCTGCAACCCGTTCCCTTTGTTCTAGATGAACGAACGTCTTTCCACATGCTCAGTTCTGAGAGATATGTGTGTGTGAAAGCCGTCCTTCACCTAGCTTGTTGGGAAAACAAAGTTTCTTTTCACTTGCAAACTCCAATCCAAACATATATATGGGGAGGTACGAGCTCCAAGTCAGTTTTACAGTGAAAACTGCAGGAACTTCAAACCGGCACTAGGAAACAGACTGAGAAACCAGAGTAAATGTTTCTCCTGCAACCCGTTACCTTTGTGCTAGATGAACGAAAGTCTCTCCACATTCTCAGTTCTCAGAGTTAAGTGTGAGTGAAAGCCGTCCTTCACCTAGCTTGTTGGGAACACAAAGTTTCTTTTCATTTGCAAACTCCACTCCATACATATATATGGGGAGGTAAGAGATCCAAATCTGTTTTACAGAGAAAACTGCAGGAACTTCAAACCGGCACTAGGAAACAGACTGAGAAACCAGAGTAAAAGTTTTCCTGCAACCCGTTCCCTTTGTGCTAGATGAACGAACGTCTCTCCACATGCTCAGTTCTGAGAGATAAGTGTGTGTGAAAGCCGTCCTTCACCTATCTTCTTGGGAACACAAAGTTTCTTTTCAGTTGCAAACTCCAATCCATACATATATATGGTTAGGTACGAGCTCCAAATCTGTTTTACAGTGAAATCTGCAGGAACTTCAAACCGGCACTAGGAAACATACTGTGAAACCTGAGTAAAAGTTTCTCCAGCAAACCGTTCCCTTTGTGCTAGATGAACGAACGTCTCTCCACATGCTCAGCTCTGAGAGATAAGTGTGTGTGAAAGCCGTCCTTCACATAGCTTGTTGGGAACACAAAGTTTCTTTTCACTTGAAAACTCCACTCCATACATATATATGAGGAGGTACTAGTTCCAACTCTATTTTACATTGAAAACTGCAGGAACTTCAAACCGGGACTAGGAAACCGACTGAGAAACCAGAGTAAAAGTTTCTCCTGCAACCCGTTCCCTTTGTGCTAAATGAACGAACGTCTCTCCACATGCTCAGTTCTGAGAGATAAGTGTGTGTGAAAGCCGTCCTTCACCTAGCTTGTTGAGAACACAAAGTTTCTTTTCACTTGCAAACTCCACTCCATACATATATATGAGGAGGTATTAGTTCCAACTCTATTTTACATTGAAAACTGCAGGAACTTCAAACCGGGACTAGGAAACAGACTGAGAAACCAGAGTAAAAGTTTCTCCTGCAACCCGTTCCCTTTGTGCTAGATGAACGAACGTCTCTCCACATGCTCAGTTCTGAGAGATAAGTGTGTGTGAAAGCCGTACTTCACCTAGCTTTTTGGGAACACAAATTTTCTTTTCAGTTGCAAACACCTCTCCATACATATATATGGGAAGGTAAGAGCTCCAACACTGTTTTACAGTGAAAACTGCAGGAACATCATACCGGCACTAGGAAACATACTGTGAAACCAGAGTATTATTTTCTCCTGCAACACGTTCCCTTTGTGCTAGATGAACGAACGTCTCTCCACATGCTCAGTTCTGAGTGATAATTGTGTGTGAAACCGTCCTTCACATAGCTTGTTGGGAACAAAAAGTTTCTTTTCATTTGCAAAATCCACTCCATACATATATATGCGGAGGTACTAGCTCCAACTCGGATTTACAGTGAAAACTGCAGGAACTTCAAACCGGCACTAGGAAACAGACTGAGAAACCAGAGTAAAAGTTTCACCTGCAACCCGTTCCATTTTTGCTAGATGAACGAACGTCTCTCCACATGCTCAGTTCTGAGAGATAAGTGTGTGTGAAAGCCGTCCTTCACCTAGCTGGTTGGGAACACAAAGTTTCTTTTCACTTGCAAACTCCACTCCATACATATATATGTGGAGGTACTAGCTCCAACTCGGTTTTACAGTGAAAACTGCAGGAACTTCAAACCGGCACTAGGAAAAAGACTGAGAAACCAGAGTAAAAGTTTCTCATGGAACCCGTTCCCTTTGTGCCAGATGAACGAACGTCTCTCCACATGCTCAGTTCTGAGAGATAAGTGTGTGTGAAAGCCGTCCTTCACCTAGCTTGTTGGGAACACAAATTTTCTTTTCAGTTGCAAACAGCTCTCCATACATATATATGGGGAGTTACGAGCTCCAACACTGTTTTACAGTGAAAACTGCAGGAACTTCATACCGGCACTAGGAAACATACTGGGAAACCAGAGTAATATTTTATCCTGCAACCCGTTCCCTTTGTGCTAGATGAACGAACGTCTCTCCACATGCTCAGTGCTGAGAGATAATTGTGTGTGAAAGCCGTCCTTCACATAGCTTGTTGGGAACACAAAGTTCCTTTTCAGATGCAAACTCCACTCCATACATATATATGGGGTGGTACTAGCTCCAACTCGGTTTTACATTGAAAACTGCAGGAACTTCAAACCGGCACTAGGAAACAGTCTGAGAAACCAGAGTAAAAGTTTCTCTTGCAACCCGTTTCCTTTGTTCTAGATGAACGAACGTCTCTCCACATGCTCAGTTCTGAGAGATAAGTGTGTGTGAAAGCCGTCCTTCACCTAGCTTTTTGGGAACACAAAGTTTCTTTTCAAATGCAAACTCCACTCCATACATTTATATGGTGAGATACGAGATCCAACTCGGTTTTACAGTGAAAACTGCAGTAACTTCAAACCGGCACTAGGAAACAGACTGAGAAACCTGAGTAAAAGTTTCTCCTGCAACCCGTTCCCTTTGTGCTAGATGAACGAACGTCTCTCCACATGCTCAGTTCTGAGAGATAAGTGTGTGTGAAAGCCGTCCTTCACCTAGCTTGTTGGGAACACAAAGTTTCTTTTCACTTGCAAACCCCACTCCATACATATATATGTGGAGGATCTAGCTCCAACTCGGTTTTACAGTGAAAACTGCAGGAACTTCAAACCGGCACTAGGAAAAAGACTGAGAAACCAGAGTAAAAGTTTCCCATGGAACCCGTTCCATTTGTGCTAGATGAACGTACGTCTCTCCACATGCTCAGTTCTGAGAGATAAGTGTGTGTGAAAGCCGTACTTCAACTAGCTTTTTGGGAACACAAATTTTCTTTTCAGTTGCAAACACCTCTCCATACATATATATGGGGAATTACGAACTCTAACACTGTTTTACAGTGAAAACTGCAGGAACATCATACCGGCACTAGGAAACATACTGTGAAACCAGAGTATTATTTTCTCCTGCAACACGTTCCCTTTGTGCTAGATGAAAGAACGTCTCTCCACATGCTCAGTTCTGAGAGATAATTGTGTGTGAAACCGTCCTTCACATAGCTTGTTGGGAACACAAAGTTTCTTTTCATTTGCAAAATCCACTGCATACATATATATGCGGAGGTACTAGCTCCAACTCGGATTTACAGTGAAAACTGCAGGAACTTCAAACCAGCACTAGGAAACAGACTGAGAAACCAGAGTTAAAGTTTCTCCTGCAACACGTTCCCTTTGTGCTAGATGAACGAACGTCTCTCCACATGCTCAGTTCTGAGATATAAGTGTGTGTGTAAGCCTTCCTTCACGTAGCTTGTTGGGAACACAAAGTTTCTTTTCACTTGCAAACTCCAATCCATACATATATATGGGGAGGTACCAGATCCAAAACTGTTTTACAGAGAAAACAGCAGGAAATTCAAACCGGCACTAGGAAACAGACTGAGAATCCAGAGTAAAAGTTTCCCCTGCAACCAGTTCCCTTTTTCTAGATGAACGAATATCTATCCACATGCTCAGTTCTGAGAGATAAGTGTGTGTGAAAGCCGTCCTTCACCTAGCTGGTTGGGAACACAAAGTTTCTTTCACTTGCAAACTCCACTCCATACATATATATGTGGAGGTTCTAGCTCCAACTCGGTTTTACAGTGAAAACTGCAGGAACTTCAAACCGGCAGTAGGAAAAATTCTGAGAAACCAGAGTAAAAGTTCCTCATGGAACCCGTTCCATTTGTGCTAGATGAACGAACGTCTCTCCACATGCTCATTTCTCAGAGATAAGTGTGTGTGAAAGCCGTACTTCACCTAGCTTTTTGGGAACACAAATTTTCTTTTCAGTTGCAAACACCTCTCCATACATATATATGGGGTGGTACGAGCTCCAACACTGTTTTACAGTGAAAACTGCAGGAACATCATACCGGCACTAGGAAACATACTGTGAAACCAGAGTATTATTTTCTCCTGCAACACGTTCCCTTTGTGCTAGATGAACGAACGTCTCTCCACATGCTCAGTTCTGAGAGATAATTGTGTGTGAAAACGTCCTTCACATAGCTTGTTGGGAACACAAAGTTTCTTTTCATTTGCAAAATCCACTCCATACATATATATGCAGAGGAACTAGCTCCAACTCGGATTTACAGTGAAAACTGCAGGAACTTCAAACCGGCACTAGGAAAGAGACTGAGAAACCAGAGTTAAAGTTTCTCCTGCAACACGTTCCCTTTGTGCTAGATGAACGAAAGTCTCTCCACATGCTCAGTTCTGAGAAATAAGTGTGTGTGAAAGCCTTCCTTCACGTAGCTTGTTGGGAACACAAAGTTTCTTTTCACTTGCAAACTCCAATCCATACATATATATGGGGAGGTACCAGATCCAAATCTGTTTTACAGAGAAAACAGCAGGAAATTCAAACCGGCACTAGGAAACAGACTGAGAATCCAGAGTAAAATTTTCCCCTGCAACCAGTTCCCTTTTTCTAGATGAACGAATATCTATCCACATGCTCAGTTCTGAGAGATATGTGTGTGTGAAAGCCGTCCTTCACCTAGCTTGTTGGGAACACAAAGTTTCTTTTCAGTTGCAAACCCCACTCCATACATATATATGGGGACTTACTAGCTCCAACTCGGATATACAGTGAAAACTGTAGGAACATCAAACCGGCAATAGGAAACAGACTGAGAATCCAGAGAAAAAGTTTCCCCTGCAACCCATTCCCTTGGTTCTATATGAACGAATGTCTCTCCACATGCTCAGTTCTGAGAGATAAGTGTGTGTGAAAGCCGTCCTTCACCTAGCTTGTTGGGAACACAAAGTTCCTTTTCAGTTGCAAACTCCACTCCATACATATATATGGGGTGGTACTAGCTCCAACTCGGTTTTACAGTGAAAACTGCAGGAACTTCAAACCGGCACTAGGAAACAGTCTGAGAAACCAGAGTAAAAGTTTCTCTTGCAACCCGTTTCCTTTGTTCTAGATGAACGAACGTCTCTCCACATGCTCAGTTCTGAGAGATAAGTGTGTGTGAAAGCCTTTATTCACCTAGCTTTTTGGGAACACAAGGTTTTTTTCAAATGCAAACTCCACTCCATACATTTATATGGTGAGATACGAGATCCAACTCGGTTTTACAGTGAAAATTGCAGTAACTTCAAACCGGCACTAGGAAACAGACTGAGAAACCAGAGTAAAAGTTTCTCCTGCAACCCGTTCCCTTTGTGCTAGATGAACGAACGTCTCTCCACATGCTCAGTTCTGAGAGATAATTGTGTGTGAAATCCGTCCTTCACATATCTTGTTGGGAACACAAAATTTCTTTGCACTTGCAAACTCCTCTCCATACATATATGGGGAGGTACTAGCTCCAACTCGATTTTACAGTGAAAACTGCAGGAACTTCAAACCGGCAATAGGAAACAGACTGAGAAACCAGAGTAAAAGTTTCTCCTACAAAACTTTCCATTTGTGCTAGATGAACGAAAGTCTCTCCACATGCTCAGTTCTGAGAGATAAGTGTGTGTGAAAGCCGTACTTCACCTAGCTTGTTGGGAACACAAAGTTTCTTTTCAGTTTCAAACTCCACTCCATACAAATATATGGGGACTTACTAGCTCCGACTCGGTTTTACAGTGAAAACTGCAGGAACATCAAACAGGCACTAGGAAGCAGACTGAGAATCCAGAGTAAAAGTTTCCCCTGCAACCAGTTCCCTTTTTCTAGATGAACGAATATCTTTCCACATGCTCAGTTCTGAGAGATAAGTGTGTGTTAAAGCCGTCCTTCACCTTGCTTGTTGAGAACACAAAGTTTCTTTTCACTTGCAAACTCCACTCCATACATATATATGGGGAGGTACAAGCTCCAACTCGGTTTTACAGTGAAAACTGCAGAAACTTTAAACCGGCACTAGGAAACAGACTGAGAAACCAGAGTAAAAGTTTCACCTGCAACCCGTACCTTTGTGCTAGATGAACGAACGTCTCTCCACATGCTCAGTTCTGAGAGATAAGTGTGTGTGAAAGCCGTCCTTCACCTAGCTGGTTGGGAACACAAAGTTTCTTTTCACTTGCAAACTCCACTCCATACATATATATGTGGAGGTTCTAGCTCCAACTCGGTTTTACAGTGAAAACTGCAGGAACTTCAAACCGGCACTAGGAAAAAGACTGAGAAACCAGAGTAAAAGTTTCTCATGGAACCCGTTCCATTTGTGCTAGATGAACGAACGTCTCTCCACATGCTCAGTTCTGAGAGATAAGTGTGTGTGAAAGCGGTACTTCACCTAGCTTGTTGGGAACACAAATTTTCTTTTCAGTTGCAAACACCTCTCCATACATATATATGGGGAGGTACGAACTCCAACACTGTTTTACAGTGAAAAATGCAGGAACATCATACCGGCACTAGGAAACATACTGTGAAACCAGAGTATTATTTTCTCCTGCAACATGTTCCCTTTGTGCTAGATGAACGAACGTCTCTCCACATGCTCAGTTCTGAGAGATAATTGTGTGTGAAACCGTCCTTCACATAGCTTGTTGGGAACAAAAAGTTTCTTTTCATTTGCAAAATCCACTCCATACATATATATGTGGAGGTACTAGCTCCAACTCGGATTTACAGTGAAAACTGCAGGAACTTCAAACCGGCACTAGGAAACAGACTGAGAAACCAGAGTAAAAGTTTCACCTGCAACCCGTACCTTTGTGCTAGATGAACGAACGTCTCTCCACATGCTCAGTTCTGAGAGATAAGTGTGTGTGAAAGCCGTCCTTCACCTAGCTGGTTGGGAACACAAAGTTTCTTTTCACTTGCAAACTCCACTCCATACATATATATGTGGAGGTTCTAGCTCCAACTCGGTTTTACAGTGAAAACTGCAGGAACTTCAAACCGGCACTAGGAAAAAGACTGAGAAACCAGAGTAAAAGTTTCTCATGGAACCCGTTCCATTTGTGCTAGATGAACGAACGTCTCTCCACATGCTCAGTTCTGAGAGATAAGTGTGTGTGAAAGCCGTACTTCACCTAGCTTTTTGGGAACACAAATTTTCTTTTCAGTTGCAAACACCTCTCCATACATATATATGGGGAGGTACGACCTCCAACACTGTTTTACAGTGAAAACTGCAGGAACATCATACCGGCACTAGGAAACATACTGTGAAACCAGAGTATTATTTTCTCCTGCAACACGTTCCCTTTGTGCTAGATGAACGAACGTCTCTCCACATGCTGAGTTCTGAGAGATAATTGTGTGTGAAACCGTCCTTCACAAAACTTGTTGGGAACAAAAAGATTCTTTTCATTTGCAAAATCCACTCCATACATATATATGCGGAGGTACTAGCTCCAACTCGGATTTACAGTAAAAACTGCAGGAACTTCAAACCGGCACTAGGAAACAGACTGAGAAACCAGAGTAAAAGTTTCACCTGCAACCCGTTCCCTTTTTGCTAGATGAACGAACGTCTCTCCACATGCTCAGTTCTGAGAGATAAGTGTGTGTGAAAGCCGTCCTTCACCTAGCTGGTTGGGAACACAAAGTTTCTTTTCACTTGCAAACTCCACACCTTACATATTTATGTGGAGGTACTAGCTCCAACTCGGTTTTACAGTGAAAACTGCAGGAACTTCAAACCGGCACTAGGAAAAAGACTGAGAAACCAGAGTAAAAGTTTCTCATGGAACCCGTTCCCTTTGTGTCAGATGAACGAACGTCTCTCCACATGCTCAGTTCTGAGAGATAAGTGTGTGTGAAAGCCGTCCTTCACCTAGCTGGTTGGGAACACAAATTTTCTTTACAGTTGCAAACAGCTCTCCATACATATATATGGGGAGGTACGAGCTCCAACACTGTTTTACAGTGAAAACTGCAGGAACTTCATACCGGCACTAGGAAACATACTGGGAAACCAGAGTAATATTTTATCCTGCAACCCGTTCCCTTTGTGCTAGATGAACGAACGTCTCTCCACATGCTCAGTGCTGAGAGATAATTGTGTGTGAAAGCCGTCCTTCACCTAGCTTGTTGGGAAGACAAAGTTTCTTTTCAGTTGCAAACTCCACTCCATACATATATATGGGGAGGTAGGAGATTCAAATCTGTTTTACAGTGAAAACTGCAGGAACTTCAAACCGGCACTAGGAAACAGACTGAGAAACCAGAGTAAAAGTTTCTCCTGCAACCAGTTCCCTTTGTGCTAGATGAACGAACGTCTCTCCACATGCTCAGTTCTGAGAGATAAGTGTGTGTGAAAGCCGTCCTTCACCTATCTTCTTGGGAACACAAAGATTCTTTTCAGTTGCAAACTCCAATCCATACATATATATGGTTAGGTACGAGCTCCAAATCTGTTTTACAGTGAAATCAGCAGGAACTTCAAACCGGCACTAGGAAACATACTGTGAAACCTGAGTAAAAGTTTCTCCAGCAAACCGTTCCCTTTGTGCTAGATGAACGAACGTCTCTCCACATGCTCAGCTCTGAGAGATAAGTGTGTGTGAAAGCCGTCCTTCACATAGCTTGTTGGGAACACAAAGTTTCTTTTCACTTGCAAACTCCACTCCAAACATATATATGAGGAGGTACTAGTTCCAACTCTATTTTACATTGAAAACTGCAGGAACTTCAAACCGGGACTAGGAAACAAACTGAGAAACCAGAGTAAAAGTTTCTCCTGCAACCCGTTCCCTTTGTGCTAGATGAACGAACGTCTCTCCACATGCTCAGTTCTGAGAGATAAGTGTGTGTGAAAGCCGTCCTTCACCTAGCTTGTTGAGAACACAAAGTTTCTTTTCACTTGCAAACTCCATTCCATACATATATATGGGGAGGTACAAGCTCCAACTCGGTTTTACAGTGAAAACTGCAGGAACTTCAAACCGGCACTAGGAAACAGACTGAGAAACCAGAGTAAAAGTTTCACCTGCAACCCGTACCTTTGTGCTAGATGAACGAACGTCTCTCCACATGCTCAGTTCTGAGAGATAAGTGTGTGTGAAAGCCGTCCTTCACCTAGCTGGTTGGGAACACAAAGTTTCTTTCACTTGCAAACTCCACTCCATACATATATATGTGGAGGTTCTAGCTCCAACTCGGTTTTACAGAGAAAACTGCAGGAACTTCAAACCGGCACTAGGAAAAAGTCTGAGAAACCAGAGTAAAAGTTCCTCATGGAACCCGTTCCATTTGTGCTAGATGAACGAACGTCTCTCCACATGCTCATTTCTCAGAGATAAGTGTGTGTGAAAGCCGTACTTCACCTAGCTTTTTGGGAACACAAATTTTCTTTTCAGTTGCAAACACCTCTCCATACATATATATGGGGTGGTACGAGCTCCAACACTGTTTTACAGTGAAAACTGCAGGAACATCATACCGGCACTAGGAAACATACTGTGAAACCAGAGTATTATTTTCTCCTGCAACACGTTCCCTTTGTGCTAGATGAACGAACGTCTCTCCACATGCTCAGTTCTGAGAGATAATTGTGTGTGAAAACTTCCTTCACATAGCTTGTTGGGAACACAAAGTTTCTTTTCATTTGCAAAATCCACTCCATACATATATATGCAGAGGTACTAGCTCCAACTCGTATTTACAGTGAAAATTGCAGGAACTTCAAACCGGCACTAGGAAACTGACTGAGAAACCAGAGTTAAAGTTTCTCCTGCAACACGTTCCCTTTGTGCTAGATGAACGAACGTCTCTCCACATGCTCAGTTCTGAGAAATAAGTTTGTGTGAAAGCCTTCCTTCACGTAGCTTGTTGGGAACACAAAGTTTCTTTTCACTTGCAAACTCCACTCCATACATATATATGGGGAGGTACTAGATCCAACTCGGTTTTAAAGTGAAAACTTCAGGAACTTCAAACCGGCACTAGGAAACAGTCTGAGAAACCAGAGTAAAAGTTTCTCTTGCAACCCGTTTCCTTTGTTCTAGATGAACGAACGTCTCTCCACATGCTCAGTTCTGAGAGATAAGTGTGTGTGAAAGCCGTTATTCACCTAGCTTTTTGGGAACACAAAGTTTCTTTTCAAATGCAAACTCCACTCCATACATTTATATGGTGAGATACGAGATCCAACTCGGTTTTACAGTGAAAACTGCAGTAACTTCAAACCGGCACTAGGAAACAGACTGAGAAACCAGAGTAATGGTTTCTACTGCAACCCGTTCCCTTTGTGCTAGATGAACGAACGTCTCTCCACATGCTCAGTTCTGAGAGATAATTGTGTGTGAAATCCGTCCTTCACATATCTTGTTGGAAACACAAAATTTCTTTGCACTTGCAAACTCCTCTCCATACATATATGGGGAGGTACTAGCTCCAACTCGATTTTACAGTGAAAACTGCAGGAACTTCAAACCGGCAATAGGAAACAGACTGAGAAACCAGAGTAAAAGTTTCTCCTGCAACCAGTTCCCTTTGTGCTAGATGAACGAACGTCTCTCCACATGCTCAGTTCTGAGAGATTAGTGTGTGTGAAAGCCGTCCTTCACCTATCTTCTTGGGAACACAAAGATTCTTTTCAGTTGCAAACTCCAATCCATACATATATATGGTTAGGTACGAGCTCCAAATCTGTTTTACAGTGAAATCTGCAGGAACTTCAAACCGGCACTAGGAAACATACTGTGAAACCTGAGTAAAAGTTTCTCCAGCAAACCGTTCCCTTTGTGCTAGATGAACGAACGTCTCTCCACATGCTCAGCTCTGAGAGATAAGTGTGTGTGAAAGCCGTCCTTCACATAGCTTGTTGGGAACACAAAGTTTCTTTTCACTTGCAAACTCCACTCCAAACATATATATGAGGAGGTACTAGTTCCAACTCTATTTTACATTGAAAACTGCAGGAACTTCAAACCGGGACTAGGAAACAAACTGAGAAACCAGAGTAAAAGTTTCTCCTGCAACCCGTTCCCTTTGTGCTAGATGAACGAACGTCTCTCCACATGCTCAGTTCTGAGAGATAAGTGTGTGTGAAAGCCGTACTTCACCTAGCTTGTTGAGAACACAAAGTTTCTTTTCACTTGCAAACTCCATTCCATACATATATATGGGGAGGTACAAGCTCCAACTCGGTTTTACAGTGAAAACTGCAGGAACTTCAAACCGGCACTAGGAAACAGACTGAGAAACCAGAGTAAAAGTTTCTCCTGCAACCAGTTCCCTTTGTGCTAGATGAACGAACGTCTCTCCACATGCTCAGTTCTGAGAGATAAGTGTGTGTGAAAGCCGTCCTTCACCTATCTTCTTGGGAACACAAAGATTCTTTTCAGTTGCAAACTCCAATCCATACATATATATGGTTAGGTACGAGCTCCAAATCTGTTTTACAGTGAAATCTGCAGGAACTTCAAACCGGCACTAGGAAACATACTGTGAAACCTGAGTAAAAGTTTCTCCAGCAAACCGTTCCCTTTGTGCTAGATGAACGAACGTCTCTCCACATGCTCAGCTCTGAGAGATAATTGTGTGTGAAAGCCGTCCTTCACCTAGCTGGTTGGGAACACAAAGTTTCTTTCACTTGCAAACTCCACTCCATACATATATATGCAGAGGTACTAGCTCCAACTCGGATTTACAGTGAAAACTGCAGGAACTTCAAACCGGCACTAGGAAACAGACTGAGAAACCAGAGTTAAAGTTTCTCCTGCAACACGTTCCCTTTGTGCTAGATGAACGAACGTCTCTCCACATGCTCAGTTCTGAGAGATAATTGTGTGTGAAAACGAAATTCACATAGCTTGTTGGGAACACAAAGTTTCTTTTCATTTGCAAAATCCACTCCATACATATATATGCAGAGGTACTAGCTCCAACTCGGATTTACAGTGAAAACTGCAGGAACTTCAAACCGGCACTAGGAAACAGACTGAGAAACCAGAGTTAAAGTTTCTCCTGCAACACGTTCCCTTTGTGCTAGATGAACGAACGTCTCTCCACATGCTCAGTTCTGAGAAATAAGTGTGTGTGAAAGCCTTCCTTCACGTAGCTTGTTGGGAACACAAAGTTTCTTTTCACTTGCAAACTCCAATCCATACATATATATGGGGAGGTACCAGATCCAAATCTGTTTTACAGAGAAAACAGCAGGAAATTCAAACCGGCACTAGGAAACAGACTGAGAATCCAGAGTAAAATTTTCCCCTGCAACCAGTTCCCTTTTTCTAGATGAACGAATATCTATCCACATGCTCAGTTCTGAGAGATATGTGTGTGTGAAAGCCGTACTTCACCTAGCTTGTTGGGAACACAAAGTTTCTTTTCAGTTGCAAACCCCACTCCATACATATATATGGGGACTTACTAGCTCCAACTCGGATATACAGTGAAAACTGTAGGAACATCAAACCGGCAATAGGAAACAGACTGAGAATCCAGAGAAAAAGTTTACCCTGCAACCCATTCCCTTGGTTCTATATGAACGAATGTCTCTCCACATGCTCAGTTCTGAGAGATAATTGTGTGTGAAAGCCGTCCTTCACCTAGCTTGCTGGGAACACAAAGTTCCTTTTCAGTTGCAAACTCCACTCCATACATATATATGGGGTGGTACTAGCTCCAACTCGGTTTTACAGTGAAAACTGCAGGAACTTCAAACCGGCACTAGGAAACAGTCTGAGAAACCAGAGTAAAAGTTTCTCTTGCAACCCGTTTCCTTTGTTCTAGATGAACGAACGTCTCTCCACATGCTCAGTTCTGAGAGATAAGTGTGTGTGAAAGCCGTTATTCACCTAGCTTTTTGGGAACACAAAGTTTCTTTTCAAATGCAAACTCCACTCCATACATTTATATGGTGAGATACGAGATCCAACTCGGTTTTACAGTGAAAACTGCAGTAACTTCAAACCGGCACTAGGAAACAGACTGAGAAACCAGAGTAAAGGTTTCTACTGCAACCCGTTCCCTTTGTGCTAGATGAACGAACGTCTCTCCACATGCTCAGTTCTGAGAGATAATTGTGTGTGAAATCCGTCCTTCACATATCTTGTTGGAAACACAAAATTTCTTTGCACTTGCAAACTCCTCTCCATACATATATGGGGAGGTACTAGCTCCAACTCGATTTTACAGTGAAAACTGCAGGAACTTCAAACCGGCAATAGGAAACAGACTGAGAAACCAGAGTAAAAGTTTCTCCTTCAAAACTTTCCATTTGTGCTAGATGAACGAAAGTCTCTCCACATGCTCAGTTCTGAGAGATAAGTGTGTGTGAAAGCCGTACTTCACCTAGCTTGTTGGGAACACAAAGTTTCTTTTCAGTTTCAAACTCCACTCCATACAAATATATGGGGACTTATAAGCTCCGACTCGGTTTTACAGTGAAAACTGCAGGAACATCAAACAGGCACTAGGAAGCAGACTGAGAATCCAGAGTAAAAGTTTCCCATGCAAGCAGTTCCCTTTTTCTAGATGAACGAATATCTTTCCACATGCTCAGGTCTGAGAGATAAGTGGGTGTGAAAGCCGTCCTTCACCTAGCTTGTTGAGAACACAAAGTTTCTTTTCACTTGCAAACTCCACTCCTTACATATATATGGGGAGGTACAAGCTCCAACTCGGTTTTACAGTGAAAACTGCAGGAACTTCAAACCGGCACTAGGAAACAGAATGATAAACCAGAGTAAAAGTTTCACCTGCAACACTTACCTTTGTGCTAGATGAACGAACGTCTCTCCACATGCTCAGTTCTTAGAGATAAGTGTGTGAGAAAGCCGTCCTTCACCTAGCTGGTTGGGAACACAAAGTTTCTTTTCACTTGCAAACTCCACTCCATAAATATATATGTGGAGGTTCTAGCTCCAACTCGGTTTTACAGTGAAAACTGCAGGAACTTCAAACCGGCACTAGGAAACAGACTGAGAAAGCAGAGAAAAAGTGTCTCCTGCAACCCGTTCCCTTGGTGCTAGATGAACGAACGTCTCTCCACTTGCTCAGTTCTGAGAGATAAGTGTGTGTGAAAGCCGTCCTTCACCTAGCTTTTTGGGAACACAAAGTTTCTTTTCAGTTGCAAACTCCATTCCATACATATATATGGGGAGGTAGAAGCTCCAACTCGGTTTCACAGTGAAAACTGCAGGAACTTCAAACCGGCACTAGGAAACAGACTGAGAAAGCAGAGAAAAAGTGTCTCCTGCAACCCGTTCCCTTGGTGCTAGATGAACGAACGTCTCTACACTTGCTCAGTTCTGAGAGATAAGTGTGTGTGAAAGCCGTCCTTCACCTAGCTTGTTGGGAACACAAAGTTTCTTTTCAGTTGCAAAATCCATTCCATACATATATATGGGGAGGTAGAAGCTCCAACTCGGTTTTACAGTGATAACTGCAGGAACTTCAAACCGGCACTAGGAAACAGACTGAGAAAGCAGAGAAAAAGTGTCTCCTGCAACCCGTTCCCTTGGTGCTACATGAAAGAACGTCTCTCCACTTGCTCAGTTCTGAGAGATTAGTGTGTGTGAAAGCCGTACTTCACCTAGCTTGTTGGGAACACAAAGTTTCTTTTCAGTTGCCAACTCAATTCCATACATATATATGGGGAGGTACTAGCTCCAAATCGGTTTGACAGTGAAAACTGCAGGAACTTCCAACCGGCACTAGGAAACAGACTGAGAAAGCAGAGAAAAAGTGTCTCCTGCAACCCGTTCCCTTTGTGCTACATGAACGAACGTCTCTCAACTTGCTCAGTTCTGAGAGATAATTGTGTGTGAAAGCCGTCCTTCACCTAGCTTGTTGGGAACACAAAGTTTCTTTTCAGTTGCAAACTCCATTCCATACATATATATGGGGAGGTACAAGCTCCAACTCGGTTTTACTGTGAAAACTGCAGGAACTTCAAACCAGCACTAGGAAACAGACTGAGGAAGCAGAGAAAAAGTGTTTCCTGCAACCCGTTCCCTTGGTGCTACATGAAAGAACGTCTCTCCACTTGCTCAGTTCTGAGAGATAAGTGTGTGTGAAAGCCGTCCTTCACCTAGCTTGTTGGGAACACAAAGTTTCTTTTCAGTTGCCAACTCAATTCCATACATATATATGGGGAGGTACTAGCTCCAACTCGGTTTGACAGTGAAAACTGCAGGAACTTCAAACCGGCACTAGGAAACAGACTGAGAAAGCAGAGAAAAAGTGTCTCCTGCAACCCGTTCCCTTGGTGCTACATGAACGAACGTCTCTCCACTTGCTCAGTTCTGAGAGATAAGTGTGTGTGAAAGCCGTCCTTCACCTAGCATGTTGGGAACACAAAGTTTCTTTTCAGTTGCAAACTCCATTCCATACATATATATGGGGAGGTACAAGCTCCAACTCGGTTTTACTGTGAAAACTGCAGGAACTTCAAACCAGCACTAGGAAACAGACTGAGGAAGCAGAGAAAAAGTGTCTCCTGCAAACCGTTCCCTTGGTGCTACATGAAAGAACGTCTCTCCACTTGCTCAGTTCTGAGAGATAAGTGTGTGTGAAAGCCGTCCTTCACCTAGCTTGTTGGGAACACAAATTTTCTTTTCAGTTGCCAACTCAATTCCATACATATATATGGGGAGGTACTAGCTCCAACTCGGATTGACAGTGAAAACTGCAGGAACTTCAAACCGGCACTAGGAAACAGACTGAGAAAGCAGAGAAAAAGTGTCTCCTGCAACCCGTTCCCTTGGTGCTAGATGAACGAACGTCTCTCCACTTGCTC
This sequence comes from Camelus dromedarius, assembly GCF_036321535.1. NCBI lineage: Eukaryota > Metazoa > Chordata > Mammalia > Artiodactyla > Camelidae > Camelus > Camelus dromedarius. Next base: position 1,395,695 of record NC_087437.1, on the reverse strand, counting down.
AGTTCTGAGAGATAAGTGTGTGTGACAGCCGTCCTTCAAATTGCTTGTTGGGAACACAAAGTTTCTTTTCAGTTGCTAACTCCATTCCATACATATATATGGTGAGGTAGAAGCTCCAACTCAGTTTTACAGTGAAAACTGCAGGAACTTCAAACCGGCACTAGGAAACAGACTGAGAAAGCAGAGAAAAAGTGTCTCCTGCAAGCCGTTCCCTTGGTGCTAGATGAACGAACGTCTCTCCACTTGCTCAGTTCTGAGAGATAATTGTGTGTGAAAGCCGCCCTTCACCTAGCTTGTTGGGAACACAAAGTTTCTTTTCAGTTGCAAACTCCATTCCATACATATAAATGGGGAGATACTAGCTCCAAATCGGTTTGACAATGAAAACTGCAGGAACTTCAAACCGGCACTAGGAAACAGACTGAGAAAGCAGAGAAAAAGTGTCTCCTGCAACATGTTCCCTTGGTGCTAGATGAACGAACGTCTCTCCACTTGCTCAGTTCTGAGAGATATGTGCGTGTGAAAGCCGTCCTTCACCTAGCTTGTTGGGAACACAAAGTTTCTTTTCAGTTGCAAACACCATTCCATACATATATATGGGGAGGTAGAATCTCCAACTCGGTTTGACAGTGAAAACAGCAGGAACTTCAAACCGGCACTAGGAAACAGACTGAGAAAGCAGAGAAAAAGTGTCTCCTGCAACCCGTTCCCTTGGTGCTAGATGAACGAACGTCTCTCCACTTGCTCTGTTCTGAGAGATAAGTGTGTGTGAAAGCCGTTCTTCACCTAGCTTGTTGGGAACACAAAGTTTCTTTTCAGTTGCAAAAGCCATTCCATACATATATATGGGGAGGTAGAAGCTCCAACTCGGATTTACAGTGAAAACTGCAGGAACTTCAAACCGGCACTAGGAAACAGACTGAGAAAGCAGAGAAAAAGTTTCCCCTGTAACCCGTTCCTTGGTGCTAGATGAACGAACGTCTCTCCACTTGCTCAGTTCTGAGAGATAAGTGTGTGTGAAAGCCGTCCTTCACCTAGCTTGTTGGGAACACAAAGTTTCTTTTCAGTTGCAAACTCCATTCCATACATATATATGGGGAGGTACAAGCTCCAACTCGGTTTTACAGTGAAAACTGCAGGAACTTCAAACCGGCACTAGGAAACAGACTGAAGAAGCAGAGAAATAGTGTCTCCTGCAACCCGTTCCCTTGGTGCTAGATGTACGAACGTCTCTCCACTTGCTCAGTTCTGAGAGATATGTGCGTGTGAAAGCCGTCCTTCACCTAGCTTGTTGGGAACACAAAGTTTCTTTTCAGTTGCAAACTCCATTCCATACATATATATGGGGAGGTAGAAGCTCCAACTCGGTTTCACAGTGAAAACTGCAGGAACTTCAAACCGGCACTAGGAAACAGACTGAGAAAGCAGAGAAAAAGTGTCTCCTGCAACCCGTTCCCTTGGTGCTAGATGAACGAACGTCTCTCCACTTGCTCTGTTCTGAGAGATAAGTGTGTGTGAAAGCCGTTCTTCACCTAGCTTGTTGGGAACACAAAGTTTCTTTTCAAATGCAAACTCCACTCCATACATTTATATGGTGAGATACGAGATCCAACTCGGTTTTACAGTGAAAACTGCAGTAACTTCAAACCGGCACTAGGAAACAGACTGAGAAACCAGAGTAAAGGTTTCTACTGCAACCCGTTCCCTTTGTGCTAGATGAACGAACGTCTCTCCACATGCTCAGTTCTGAGAGATAATTGTGTGTGAAATCCGTCCTTCACATATCTTGTTGGAAACACAAAATTTCTTTGCACTTGCAAACTCCTCTCCATACATATATGGGGAGGTACTAGCTCCAACTCGATTTTACAGTGAAAACTGCAGGAACTTCAAACCGGCAATAGGAAACAGACTGAGAAACCAGAGTAAAAGTTTCTCCTTCAAAACTTTCCATTTGTGCTAGATGAACGAAAGTCTCTCCACATGCTCAGTTCTGAGAGATAAGTGTGTGTGAAAGCCGTACTTCACCTAGCTTGTTGGGAACACAAAGTTTCTTTTCAGTTTCAAACTCCACTCCATACAAATATATGGGGACTTATAAGCTCCGACTCGGTTTTACAGTGAAAACTGCAGGAACATCAAACAGGCACTAGGAAGCAGACTGAGAATCCAGAGTAAAAGTTTCCCATGCAAGCAGTTCCCTTTTTCTAGATGAACGAATATCTTTCCACATGCTCAGGTCTGAGAGATAAGTGGGTGTGAAAGCCGTCCTTCACCTAGCTTGTTGAGAACACAAAGTTTCTTTTCACTTGCAAACTCCACTCCTTACATATATATGGGGAGGTACAAGCTCCAACTCGGTTTTACAGTGAAAACTGCAGGAACTTCAAACCGGCACTAGGAAACAGAATGATAAACCAGAGTAAAAGTTTCACCTGCAACACTTACCTTTGTGCTAGATGAACGAACGTCTCTCCACATGCTCAGTTCTTAGAGATAAGTGTGTGAGAAAGCCGTCCTTCACCTAGCTGGTTGGGAACACAAAGTTTCTTTTCACTTGCAAACTCCACTCCATAAATATATATGTGGAGGTTCTAGCTCCAACTCGGTTTTACAGTGAAAACTGCAGGAACTTCAAACCGGCACTAGGAAACAGACTGAGAAAGCAGAGAAAAAGTGTCTCCTGCAACCCGTTCCCTTGGTGCTAGATGAACGAACGTCTCTCCACTTGCTCAGTTCTGAGAGATAAGTGTGTGTGAAAGCCGTCCTTCACCTAGCTTTTTGGGAACACAAAGTTTCTTTTCAGTTGCAAACTCCATTCCATACATATATATGGGGAGGTAGAAGCTCCAACTCGGTTTCACAGTGAAAACTGCAGGAACTTCAAACCGGCACTAGGAAACAGACTGAGAAAGCAGAGAAAAAGTGTCTCCTGCAACCCGTTCCCTTGGTGCTAGATGAACGAACGTCTCTACACTTGCTCAGTTCTGAGAGATAAGTGTGTGTGAAAGCCGTCCTTCACCTAGCTTGTTGGGAACACAAAGTTTCTTTTCAGTTGCAAAATCCATTCCATACATATATATGGGGAGGTAGAAGCTCCAACTCGGTTTTACAGTGATAACTGCAGGAACTTCAAACCGGCACTAGGAAACAGACTGAGAAAGCAGAGAAAAAGTGTCTCCTGCAACCCGTTCCCTTGGTGCTACATGAAAGAACGTCTCTCCACTTGCTCAGTTCTGAGAGATTAGTGTGTGTGAAAGCCGTACTTCACCTAGCTTGTTGGGAACACAAAGTTTCTTTTCAGTTGCCAACTCAATTCCATACATATATATGGGGAGGTACTAGCTCCAAATCGGTTTGACAGTGAAAACTGCAGGAACTTCCAACCGGCACTAGGAAACAGACTGAGAAAGCAGAGAAAAAGTGTCTCCTGCAACCCGTTCCCTTTGTGCTACATGAACGAACGTCTCTCAACTTGCTCAGTTCTGAGAGATAATTGTGTGTGAAAGCCGTCCTTCACCTAGCTTGTTGGGAACACAAAGTTTCTTTTCAGTTGCAAACTCCATTCCATACATATATATGGGGAGGTACAAGCTCCAACTCGGTTTTACTGTGAAAACTGCAGGAACTTCAAACCAGCACTAGGAAACAGACTGAGGAAGCAGAGAAAAAGTGTTTCCTGCAACCCGTTCCCTTGGTGCTACATGAAAGAACGTCTCTCCACTTGCTCAGTTCTGAGAGATAAGTGTGTGTGAAAGCCGTCCTTCACCTAGCTTGTTGGGAACACAAAGTTTCTTTTCAGTTGCCAACTCAATTCCATACATATATATGGGGAGGTACTAGCTCCAACTCGGTTTGACAGTGAAAACTGCAGGAACTTCAAACCGGCACTAGGAAACAGACTGAGAAAGCAGAGAAAAAGTGTCTCCTGCAACCCGTTCCCTTGGTGCTACATGAACGAACGTCTCTCCACTTGCTCAGTTCTGAGAGATAAGTGTGTGTGAAAGCCGTCCTTCACCTAGCATGTTGGGAACACAAAGTTTCTTTTCAGTTGCAAACTCCATTCCATACATATATATGGGGAGGTACAAGCTCCAACTCGGTTTTACTGTGAAAACTGCAGGAACTTCAAACCAGCACTAGGAAACAGACTGAGGAAGCAGAGAAAAAGTGTCTCCTGCAAACCGTTCCCTTGGTGCTACATGAAAGAACGTCTCTCCACTTGCTCAGTTCTGAGAGATAAGTGTGTGTGAAAGCCGTCCTTCACCTAGCTTGTTGGGAACACAAATTTTCTTTTCAGTTGCCAACTCAATTCCATACATATATATGGGGAGGTACTAGCTCCAACTCGGATTGACAGTGAAAACTGCAGGAACTTCAAACCGGCACTAGGAAACAGACTGAGAAAGCAGAGAAAAAGTGTCTCCTGCAACCCGTTCCCTTGGTGCTAGATGAACGAACGTCTCTCCACTTGCTCAGTTCTGAGAGATAAGTGTGTGTGACAGCCGTCCTTCAAATTGCTTGTTGGGAACACAAAGTTTCTTTTCAGTTGCTAACTCCATTCCATACATATATATGGTGAGGTAGAAGCTCCAACTCAGTTTTACAGTGAAAACTGCAGGAACTTCAAACCGGCACTAGGAAACAGACTGAGAAAGCAGAGAAAAAGTGTCTCCTGCAAGCCGTTCCCTTGGTGCTAGATGAACGAACGTCTCTCCACTTGCTCAGTTCTGAGAGATAATTGTGTGTGAAAGCCGCCCTTCACCTAGCTTGTTGGGAACACAAAGTTTCTTTTCAGTTGCAAACTCCATTCCATACATATAAATGGGGAGATACTAGCTCCAAATCGGTTTGACAATGAAAACTGCAGGAACTTCAAACCGGCACTAGGAAACAGACTGAGAAAGCAGAGAAAAAGTGTCTCCTGCAACATGTTCCCTTGGTGCTAGATGAACGAACGTCTCTCCACTTGCTCAGTTCTGAGAGATATGTGCGTGTGAAAGCCGTCCTTCACCTAGCTTGTTGGGAACACAAAGTTTCTTTTCAGTTGCAAACACCATTCCATACATATATATGGGGAGGTAGAATCTCCAACTCGGTTTGACAGTGAAAACAGCAGGAACTTCAAACCGGCACTAGGAAACAGACTGAGAAAGCAGAGAAAAAGTGTCTCCTGCAACCCGTTCCCTTGGTGCTAGATGAACGAACGTCTCTCCACTTGCTCTGTTCTGAGAGATAAGTGTGTGTGAAAGCCGTTCTTCACCTAGCTTGTTGGGAACACAAAGTTTCTTTTCAGTTGCAAAAGCCATTCCATACATATATATGGGGAGGTAGAAGCTCCAACTCGGATTTACAGTGAAAACTGCAGGAACTTCAAACCGGCACTAGGAAACAGACTGAGAAAGCAGAGAAAAAGTTTCCCCTGTAACCCGTTCCTTGGTGCTAGATGAACGAACGTCTCTCCACTTGCTCAGTTCTGAGAGATAAGTGTGTGTGAAAGCCGTCCTTCACCTAGCTTGTTGGGAACACAAAGTTTCTTTTCAGTTGCAAACTCCATTCCATACATATATATGGGGAGGTACAAGCTCCAACTCGGTTTTACAGTGAAAACTGCAGGAACTTCAAACCGGCACTAGGAAACAGACTGAAGAAGCAGAGAAATAGTGTCTCCTGCAACCCGTTCCCTTGGTGCTAGATGTACGAACGTCTCTCCACTTGCTCAGTTCTGAGAGATATGTGCGTGTGAAAGCCGTCCTTCACCTAGCTTGTTGGGAACACAAAGTTTCTTTTCAGTTGCAAACTCCATTCCATACATATATATGGGGAGGTAGAAGCTCCAACTCGGTTTCACAGTGAAAACTGCAGGAACTTCAAACCGGCACTAGGAAACAGACTGAGAAAGCAGAGAAAAAGTGTCTCCTGCAACCCGTTCCCTTGGTGCTAGATGAACGAACGTCTCTCCACTTGCTCTGTTCTGAGAGATAAGTGTGTGTGAAAGCCGTTCTTCACCTAGCTTGTTGGGAACACAAAGTTTCTTTTCAGTTGCAAAAGCCATTCCATACATATATATGGGGAGGTAGAAGCTCCAACTCGGATTTACAGTGAAAACTGCAGGAACTTCAAACCGGCACTAGGAAACAGACTGAGAAAGCAGAGAAAAAGTTTCCCCTGTAACCCGTTCCTTGGTGCTAGATGAACGAACGTCTCTCCACTTGCTCAGTTCTGAGAGATAAGTGTGTGTGAAAGCCGTCCTTCACCTAGCTTGTTGGGAACACAAAGTTTCTTTTCAGTTGCAAACTCCATTCCATACATATATATGGGGAGGTACAAGCTCCAACTCGGTTTTACAGTGAAAACTGCAGGAACTTCAAACCGGCACTAGGAAACAGACTGAAGAAGCAGAGAAATAGTGTCTCCTGCAACCCGTTCCCTTGGTGCTAGATGTACGAACGTCTCTCCACTTGCTCAGTTCTGAGAGATATGTGCGTGTGAAAGCCGTCCTTCACCTAGCTTGTTGGGAACACAAAGTTTCTTTTCAGTTGCAAACTCCATTCCATACATATATATGGGGAGGTAGAAGCTCCAACTCGGTTTCACAGTGAAAACTGCAGGAACTTCAAACCGGCACTAGGAAACAGACTGAGAAAGCAGAGAAAAAGTGTCTCCTGCAACCCGTTCCCTTGGTGCCAGATGAACGAACGTCTCTCCACTTGCTCAGTTCTGAGAGATAAGTGTGTGTGAAAGCCGTCCTTCACCTAGCTTTTTGGGAACACAAAGTTTCTTTTCAGTTGCAAACTCCATTCCATACATATATATGGGGAGGTAGAAGCTCCAACTCGGTTTCACAGTGAAAACTGCAGGAATTTCAAACCGGCACTAGGAAACAGACTGAGAAAGCAGAGAAAAAGTGTCTCCTGCAACCCGTTCCCTTGGTGCTAGATGAACGAACGTCTCTACACTTGCTCAGTTCTGAGAGATAAGTGTGTGTGAAAGCCGTCCTTCACCTAGCTTGTTGGGAACACAAAGTTTCTTTTCAGTTGCAAAATCCATTCCATACATATATATGGGGAGGTAGAAGCTCCAACTCGGTTTTACAGTGATAACTGCAGGAACTTCAAACCGGCACTAGGAAACAGACTGAGAAAGCAGAGAAAAAGTGTCTCCTGCAACCCGTTCCCTTGGTGCTACATGAAAGAACGTCTCTCCACTTGCTCAGTTCTGAGAGATAAGTGTGTGTGAAAGCCGTACTTCACCTAGCTTGTTGGGAACACAAAGTTTCTTTTCAGTTGCCAACTCAATTCCATACATATATATGGGGAGGTACTAGCTCCAAATCGGTTTGACAGTGAAAACTGCAGGAACTTCCAACCGGCACTAGGAAACAGACTGAGAAAGCAGAGAAAAAGTGTCTCCTGCAACCCGTTCCCTTTGTGCTACATGAACGAACGTCTCTCAACTTGCTCAGTTCTGAGAGATAAGTGTGTGTGAAAGCCGTCCTTCACCTAGCTTGTTGGGAACACAAAGTTTCTTTTCAGTTGCAAACTCCATTCCATACATATATATGGGGAGGTACAAGCTCCAACTCGGTTTTACTGTGAAAACTGCAGGAACTTCAAACCAGCACTAGGAAACAGACTGAGGAAGCAGAGAAAAAGTGTTTCCTGCAACCCGTTCCCTTGGTGCTACATGAAAGAACGTCTCTCCACTTGCTCAGTTCTGAGAGATAAGTGTGTGTGAAAGCCGTCCTTCACCTAGCTTGTTGGGAACACAAAGTTTCTTTTCAGTTGCCAACTCAATTCCATACATATATATGGGGAGGTACTAGCTCCAACTCGGTTTGACAGTGAAAACTGCAGGAACTTCAAACCGGCACTAGGAAACAGACTGAGAAAGCAGAGAAAAAGTGTCTCCTGCAACCCGTTCCCTTGGTGGTACATGAACGAACGTCTCTCCACTTGCTCAGTTCTGAGAGATAAGTGTGTGTGAAAGCCGTCCTTCACCTAGCATGTTGGGAACAAAAAAAGTTTGTTTTCAGTTGCAAACTCCATTCCATACATATATATGGGGAGGTACAAGCTCCAACACGGTTTTACTGTGAAAACTGCAGGAACTTCAAACCAGCACTAGGAAACAGACTGAGGAAGCAGAGAAAAAGTGTCTCCTGCAAACCGTTCCCTTGGTGCTACATGAAAGAACGTCTCTCCACTTGCTCAGTTCTGAGAGATAAGTGTGTGTGAAAGCCGTCCTTCACCTAGCTTGTTGGGAACACAAAGTTTCTTTTCAGTTGCCAACTCAATTCCATACATATATATGGGGAGGTACTAGCTCCAACTCGGTTTGACAGTGAAAACTGCAGGAACTTCAAACCGGCACTAGGAAACAGACTGAGAAAGCAGAGAAAAAGTGTCTCCTGCAACCCGTTCCCTTGGTGCTAGATGAACGAACGTCTCTCCACTTGCTCAGTTCTGAGAGATAAGTGTGTGTGACAGCCGTCCTTCAAATTGCTTGTTGGGAACACAAAGTTTCTTTTCAGTTGCAAACTCCATTCCATACATATATATGGTGAGGTAGAAGCTCCAACTCGGTTTTACAGTGAAAACTGCAGGAACTTCAAACCGGCACTAGGAAACAGAATGAGAAAGCAGAGAAAATGTGTCTCCTGCAAGCCGTTCCCTTGGTGCTAGATGAACGAACGTCTCTCCACTTGCTCAGTTCTGAGAGATAATTGTGTGTGAAAGCCGCCCTTCACCTAGCTTGTTGGGAACACAAAGTTTCTTTTCAGTTGCAAACTCCATTCCATACATATAAATGGGGAGATACTAGCTCCAAAACGGTTTGACAATGAAAACTGCAGGAACTTCAAACCGGCACTAGGAAACAGACTGAGAAAGCAGAGAAAAAGTGTCTCCTGCAACATGTTCCCTTGGTGCTAGATGAACGAACGTCTCTCCACTTGCTCAGTTCTGAGAGATATGTGCGTGTGAAAGCCGTCCTTCACCTAGCTTGTTGGGAACACAAAGTTTCTTTTCAGTTGCAAACACCATTCCATACATATATATGGGGAGGTAGAATCTCCAACTCGGTTTGACAGTGAAAACTGCAGGAACTTCAAACCGGCACTAGGAAACAGACTGAGAAAGCAGAGAAAAAGTGTCTCCTGCAACCCGTTCCCTTGGTGCTAGATGAACGAACGTCTCTCCACTTGCTCTGTTCTGAGAGATAAGTGTGTGTGAAAGCCGTTCTTCACCTAGCTTGTTGGGAACACAAAGTTTCTTTTCAGTTGCAAAAGCCATTCCATACATATATATGGGGAGGTAGAAGCTCCAACTCGGTTTTACAGTGAAAACTGCAGGAACTTCAAACCGGCACTAGGAAACAGACTGAGAAAGCAGAGAAAAAGTTTCCCCTGCAACCCGTTCCTTGGTGCTAGATGAACGAACGTCTCTCCACTTGCTCAGTTCTGAGAGATAAGTGTGTGTGAAAGCCGTCCTTCACCTAGCTTGTTGGGAACACAAAGTTTCTTTTCAGTTGCAAACTCCATTCCATACATATATATGGGGAGGTACAAGCTCCAACTCGGTTTTACAGTGAAAACTGCAGGAACTTCAAACCGGCACTAGGAAACAGACTGAAGAAGCAGAGAAATAGTGTCTCCTGCAACCCGTTCCCTTGGTGCTAGATGTACGAACGTCTCTCCACTTGCTCAGTTCTGAGAGATATGTGCGTGTGAAAGCCGTCCTTCACCTAGCTTGTTGGGAACACAAAGTTTCTTTTCAGTTGCAAACTCCATTCCATACATATATATGGGGAGGTACTAGCTCCAACTCGGTTTGACAGTGAAAACTGCAGGAACTTCAAACCGGCACTAGGAAACAGACTGAGAAAGCAGAGAAAAGTGTCTCCTGCAACCCGTTCCCTTGGTGCTAGATGAACGAACGTCTCTCCACTTGCTCAGTTCTGAGAGATAAGTGTGTGTGAAAGCCGTCCTTCACCTAGCTTGTTGGGAACACAAAGTTTCTTTTCAGTTGCAAACTCCATTCCATACATATATATGGGGAGGTAGAAGCTCCAACTCGGTTTTACAGTGATAACTGCAGGAACTTCAAACCGGCACTAGGAAACAGACTGAGAAAGCAGAGAAAAAGTGTCTCCTGCAACCCGTTCCCTTGGTGCTACATGAAAGAACGTCTCTCCACTTGCTCAGTTCTGAGAGATAAGTGTGTGTGAAAGCCGTCCTTCACCTAGCTTGTTGGGAACACAAAGTTTCTTTTCAGTTGCCAACTCAATTCCATACATATATATGGGGAGGTACTAGCTCCAAATCGGTTTGACAGTGAAAACTGCAGGAACTTCCAACCGGCACTAGGAAACAGACTGAGAAAGCAGAGAAAAATTGTCTCCTGCAACCCGTTCCATTTGTGCTACATGAACGAACGTCTCTCAACTTGCTCAGTTCTGAGAGATAAGTGTGTGTGAAAGCCGTCCTTCACCTTGCTTGTTGGAAACACAAAGTTTCTTTTCAGTTGCAAACTCCATTCCATACATATATATGGGGAGGTAGAAGCTCCAACTCGGTTTCACAGTGAAAACTGCAGGAACTTCAAACCGGCACTAGGAAACAGACTGAGAAAGCAGAGAAAAAGTGTCTCCTGCAACCCGTTCCCTTGGTGCTAGATGAACGAACGTCTCTACACTTGCTCAGTTCTGAGAGATAAGTGTGTGTGAAAGCCGTCCTTCAACTAGCTTGTTGGGAACACAAAGTTTCTTTTCAGTTGCAAACTCCATTCCATACATATATATGGGGAGGTAGAAGCTCCAACTCGGTTTTACAGTGATAACTGCAGGAACTTCAAACCGGCACTAGGAAACAGACTGAGAAAGCAGAGAAAAAGTGTCTCCTGCAACCCGTTCCCTTGGTGCTACATGAAAGAACGTCTCTCCACTTGCTCAGTTCTGAGAGATAAGTGTGTGTGAAAGCCGTACTTCACCTAGCTTGTTGGGAACACAAAGTTTCTTTTCAGTTGCCAACTCAATTCCATACATATATATGGGGAGGTACTAGCTCCAAATCGGTTTGACAGTGAAAACTGCAGGAACTTCCAACCGGCACTAGGAAACAGACTGAGAAAGCAGAGAAAAAGTGTCTCCTGCAACCCGTTCCCTTTGTGCTACATGAACGAACGTCTCTCAACTTGCTCAGTTCTGAGAGATAAGTGTGTGTGAAAGCCGTCCTTCACCTAGCTTGTTGGGAACACAAAGTTTCTTTTCAGTTGCAAACTCCATTCCATACATATATATGGGGAGGTACAAGCTCCAACTCGGTTTTACTGTGAAAACTGCAGGAACTTCAAACCAGCACTAGGAAACAGACTGAGGAAGCAGAGAAAAAGTGTTTCCTGCAACCCGTTCCCTTGGTGCTACATGAAAGAACGTCTCTCCACTTGCTCAGTTCTGAGAGATAAGTGTGTGTGAAAGCCGTCCTTCACCTAGCTTGTTGGGAACACAAAGTTTCTTTTCAGTTGCCAACTCAATTCCATACATATATATGGGGAGGTACTAGCTCCAACTCGGTTTGACAGTGAAAACTGCAGGAACTTCAAACCGGCACTAGGAAACAGACTGAGAAAGCAGAGAAAAAGTGTCTCCTGCAACCCGTTCCCTTGGTGCTACATGAACGAACGTCTCTCCACTTGCTCAGTTCTGAGAGATAAGTGTGTGTGAAAGCCGTCCTTCACCTAGCATGTTGGGAACACAAAGTTTCTTTTCAGTTGCAAACTCCATTCCATACATATATATGGGGAGGTACAAGCTCCAACTCGGTTTTACTGTGAAAACTGCAGGAACTTCAAACCAGCACTAGGAAACAGACTGAGGAAGCAGAGAAAAAGTGTCTCCTGCAAACCGTTCCCTTGGTGCTACATGAAAGAACGTCTCTCCACTTGCTCAGTTCTGAGAGATAAGTGTGTGTGAAAGCCGTCCTTCACCTAGCTTGTTGGGAACACAAAGTTTCTTTTCAGTTGCCAACTCAATTCCATACATATATATGGGGAGGTACTAGCTCCAACTCGGTTTGACAGTGAAAACTGCAGGAACTTCAAACCGGCACTAGGAAACAGACTGAGAAAGCAGAGAAAAAGTGTCTCCTGCAACCCGTTCCCTTGGTGCTAGATGAACGAACGTCTCTCCACTTGCTCAGTTCTGAGAGATAAGTGTGTGTGACAGCCGTCCTTCAAATTGCTTGTTGGGAACACAAAGTTTCTTTTCAGTTGCAAACTCCATTCCATACATATATATGGTGAGGTAGAAGCTCCAACTCAGTTTTACAGTGAAAACTGCAGGAACTTCAAACCGGCACTAGGAAACAGAATGAGAAAGCAGAGAAAATGTGTCTCCTGCAAGCCGTTCCCTTGGTGCTAGATGAACGAACGTCTCTCCACTTGCTCAGTTCTGAGAGATAAGTGTGTGTGAAAGCCGCCCTTCACCTAGCTTGTTGGGAACACAAAGTTTCTTTTCAGTTGCAAACTCCATTCCATACATATAAATGGGGAGATACTAGCTCCAAATCGGTTTGACAATGAAAACTGCAGGAACTTCAAACCGGCACTAGGAAACAGACTGAGAAAGCAGAGAAAAAGTGTCTCCTGCAACATGTTCCCTTGGTGCTAGATGAACGAACGTCTCTATACTTGCTCAGTTCTGAGAGATATGTGCGTGTGAAAGCCGTCCTTCACCTAGCTTGTTGGGAACACAAAGTTTCTTTTCAGTTGCAAACACCATTCCATACATATATATGGGGAGGTAGAATCTCCAACTCGGTTTGACAGTGAAAACTGCAGGAACTTCAAACCGGCACTAGGAAACAGACTGAGAAAGCAGAGAAAAAGTGTCTCCTGCAACCCGTTCCCTTGGTGCTAGATGAACGAACGTCTCTCCAATTGCTATGTTCTGAGAGATAAGTGTGTGTGAAAGCCGTCCTTCACCTAGGTTGTTGGGAACACAAAGTTTCTTTTCAGTTGCAAACTCCATTCCATACATATATATGGGGAGGAAGAAGCTCCAACACGGTTTGACAGTGAAAACTGCAGGAACTTCAAACCGGCACTAGGAAACAGACTGAGAAAGCAGAGAAAAAGTGTCTCCTGCAACCCGTTCCCTTGGTGCTAGATGAACGAACGTCTCTCCACTTCCTCTGTTCTGAGAGATAAGTGTGTGTGAAAGCCGTTCTTCACCTTGCTTGTTGGGAACACAAAGTTTCTTTTCAGTTGCAAAAGCCATTCCATACATATATATGGGGAGGTAGAAGCTCCAACTCGGTTTTACAGTGAAAACTGCAGGAACTTCAAACCGGCACTAGGAAACAGACTGAGAAAGCAGAGAAAAAGTTTCCCCTGCAACCCGTTCCTTGGTGCTAGATTAACGAACGTCTCTCCACTTGCTCAGTTCTGAGAGATAAGTGTGTGTGAAAGCCGTCCTTCACCTAGCTTGTTGGGAACACAAAGTTTCTTTTCAGTTGCAAACTCCATTCCATACATATATATGGGGAGGTACAAGCTCCAACTCGGTTTTACAGTGAAAACTGCAGGAACTTCAAACCGGCACTAGGAAACAGACTGAAGAAGCAGAGAAATAGTGTCTCCTGCAACCCGTTCCCTTGCTGCTAGATGAACGAACGTCTCTCCACTTGCTCAGTTCTGAGAGATATGTGCGTGTGAAAGCCGTCCTTCACCTAGCTTGTTGGGAACACAAAGTTTCTTTTCAGTTGCAAACTCCATTCCATACATATATATGGGGAGGTACTAGCTCCAACTCGGTTTGACAGTGAAAACTGCAGGAACTTCAAACCGGCACTAGGAAACAGACTGAGAAAGCAGAGAAAAGTGTCTCCTGCAACCCGTTCCCTTGGTGCTAGATGAACGAACGTCTCTCCACTTGCTCAGTTCTGAGAGATAAGTGTGTGTGACAGCCGTCCTTCAAATTGCTTGTTGGGAACACAAAGTTTCTTTTCAGTTGCAAACTCCATTCCATACATATATATGGTGAGGTAGAAGCTCCAACTCGGTTTCACAGTGAAAACTGCAGGAACTTCAAACCGGCACTAGGAAACAGACTGAGAAAGCAGAGAAAAAGTGTCTCCTGCAACCCGTTCCCTTGGTGCTAGATGAACGAACGTCTCTACACTTGCTCAGTTCTGAGAGATAAGTGTGTGTGAAAGCCGTCCTTCACCTAGCTTGTTGGGAACACAAAGTTTCTTTTCAGTTGCAAACTCCATTCCATACATATATATGGGGAGGTAGAAGCTCCAACTCGGTTTTACAGTGATAACTGCAGGAACTTCAAACCGGCACTAGGAAACAGACTGAGAAAGCAGAGAAAAAGTGTCTCCTGCAACCCGTTCCCTTGGTGCTACATGAAAGAACGTCTCTCCACTTGCTCAGTTCTGAGAGATAAGTGTGTGTGAAAGCCGTCCTTCACCTAGCTTGTTGGGAACACAAAGTTTCTTTTCAGTTGCCAACTCAATTCCATACATATATATGGGGAGGTACTAGCTCCAAATCGGTTTGACAGTGAAAACTGCAGGAACTTCCAACCGGCACTAGGAAACAGACTGAGAAAGCAGAGAAAAATTGTCTCCTGCAACCCGTTCCCTTTGTGCTACATGAACGAACGTCTCTCATCTTGCTCAGTTCTGAGAGATAAGTGTGTGTGAAAGCCGTCCTTCACCTAGCTTGTTGGGAACACAAAGTTTCTTTTCAGTTGCAAACTCCATTCCATACATATATATGGGGAGGTACAAGCTCCAACTCGGTTTTACTGTGAAAACTGCAGAAACTTCAAACCAGCACTAGGAAACAGACTGAGGAAGCAGAGAAAAAGTGTTTCCTGCAACCCGTTCCCTTGGTGCTACATGAAAGAACGTCTCTCCACTTGCTCAGTTCTGAGAGATAAGTGTGTGTGAAAGCCGTCCTTCACCTAGCTTGTTGGGAACACAAAGTTTCTTTTCAGTTGCAAACTCCATTCCATACATATATATGGGGAGGTACTAGCTCCAACTCGGTTTGACAGTGAAAACTGCAGGAACTTCAAACCGGCACTAGGAAACAGACTGAGAAAGCAGAGAAAAAGTGTCTCCTGCAACCCGTTCCCTTGGTGCTACATGAACGAACGTCTCTCCACTTGCTAAGTTCTGAGAGATAAGTGTGTGTGAAAGCCGTCCTTCACCTAGCATGTTGGGAACACAAAGTTTCTTTTCAGTTGCAAACTCCATTCCATACATATATATGGGGAGGTACAAGCTCCAACTCGGTTTTACTGTGAAAAATGCAGGAACTTCAAACCAGCACTAGGAAACAGACTGAGGAAGCAGAGAAAAAGTGTCTCCTGCAAACCGTTCCCTTGGTGCTACATGAAAGAACGTCTCTCCTCTTGCTCAGTTCTGAGAGATAAGTGTGTGTGAAAGCCGTCCTTCACCTAGCTTGTTGGGAACACAAAGTTTCTTTTCAGTTGCCAACTCAATTCCATACATATATATGGGGAGGTACTAGCTCCAACTCGGTTTGACAGTGAAAACTGCAGGAACTTCAAACCGGCACTTGGAAACAGACTGAGAAAGCAGAGAAAAAGTGTCTCCTGCAACCCGTTCCCTTGGTGCTAGATGAACGAACGTCTCTCCACTTGCTCAGTTCTGAGAGATAAGTGTGTGTGACAGCCGTCCTTCAAATTGCTTGTTGGGAACACAAAGTTTCTTTTCAGTTGCAAACTCCATTCCATACATATATATGGTGAGGTAGAAGCTCCAACTCGGTTTTACAGTGAAAACTGCAGGAACTTCAAACCGGCACTAGGAAACAGAATGAGAAAGCAGAGAAAATGTGTCTCCGGCAAGCCGTTCCCTTGGTGCTAGATGAACGAACGTCTCTCCACTTGCTCAGTTCTGAGAGATAAGTGTGTGTGAAAGCCGCCCTTCACCTAGCTTGTTGGGAACACAAAGTTTCTTTTCAGTTGCAAACTCCATTCCATACATATAAATGGGGAGATACTAGCTCCAAATCTGTTTGACAATGAAAACTGCAGGAACTTCAAACCGGCACTAGGAAACAGACTGAGAAAGCAGAGAAAAAGTGTCTCCTGCAACATGTTCCCTTGGTGCTAGATGAACGAACGTCTCTCCACTTGCTCAGTTCTGAGAGATATGTGCGTGTGAATGCCGTCCTTCACCTAGCTTGTTGGGAACACAAAGTTTCTTTTCAGTTGCAAACACCATTCCATACATATATATGGGGAGGTAGAATCTCCAACTCGGTTTGACAGTGAAAACTGCAGGAACTTCAAACCGGCACTAGGAAACAGACTGAGAAAGCAGAGAAAAAGTGTCTCCTGCAACCCGTTCCCTTGGTGCTAGATGAACGAACGTCTCTCCAATTGCTCTGTTCTGAGAGATAAGTGTGTGTGAAAGCCGTCCTTCACCTAGGTTGTTGGGAACACAAAGTTTCTTTTCAGTTGCAAACTCCATTCCATACATATATATGGGGAGGTAGAAGCTCCAACACGGTTTGACAGTGAAAACTGCAGGAACTTCAAACCGGCACTAGGAAACAGACTGAGAAAGCAGAGAAAAAGTGTCTCCTGCAACCCGTTCCCTTGGTGCTAGATGAACGAACGTCTCTCCACTTGCTCTATTCTGAGAGATAAGTGTGTGTGAAAGCCGTTCTTCACCTTGCTTGTTGGGAACACAAAGTTTCTTTTCAGTTGCAAAAGCCATTCCATACATATATATGGGGAGGTAGAAGCTCCAACTCGGTTTTACAGTGAAAACTGCAGGAACTTCAAACCGGCACTAGGAAACAGACTGAGAAAGCAGAGAAAAAGTTTCCCCTGCAACCCGTTCCTTGGTGCTAGATGAACGAACGTCTCTCCACTTGCTCTGTTCTGAGAGATAAGTGTGTGTGAAAGCCGTCCTTCACCTAGCTTGATGGGAACACAAAGTTTCTTTTCAGTTGCAAACTCCATTCCATACATATATATGGGGAGGTACAAGCTCCAACTCGGTTTTACAGTGAAAACTGCAGGAACTTCAAACCGGCACTAGGAAACAGACTGAAGAAGCAGAGAAATAGTGTCTCCTGCAACCCGTTCCCTTGGTGCTAGATGAACGAACGTCTCTCCACTTGCTCAGTTCTGAGAGATATGTGCGTGTGAAAGCCGTCCTTCACCTAGATTGTTGGGAACACAAAGTTTCTTTTCAGTTGCAAACTCCATTCCATACATATATATGGGGAGGTACTAGCTCCAACTCGGTTTGACAGTGAAAACTGCAGGAACTTCAAACCGGCACTAGGAAACAGACTGAGAAAGCAGAGAAAAAGTGTCTCCTGCAACGCGTTCCCTTGGTGCTAGATGAACGAACGTCTCTCCACTTTCTCTGTTCTGAGAGTTAAGTGTGTGTGAAAGCCGTCCTTCACCTAGCTTGTTGAGAACACAAAGTTTCTTTTCAGTTGCAAACTCCATTCCATACATATATATGGGGAGGTAGAATCTCCAACTCGGTTTTACAGTGAAAACTGCAGGAACTTCAAACCGGCACTAGGAAACAGACTGAGAAAGCAGAGAAAAAGTGTCTCCTGCAACCCGTTCCCTTGGTGCTAGATGAACGAACGTCTCTCCACTTGCTCAGTTCTGAGAGATAAGTGTGTGTGAAAGCCGTCCTTCACCTAGCTTGTTGGGAACACAAAGTTTCTTTTCAGTTGCAAACTCCATTCCATACATATATATGGGGAGGTACAAGCTCCAACTCGGTTTTACTGTGAAAACTGCAGGAACTTCAAACCAGCACTAGGAAACAGACTGAGGAAGCAGAGAAAAAGTGTTTCCTGCAACCCGTTCCCTTGGTGATACATGAAAGAACGTCTCTCCACTTGCTCAGTTCTGAGAGATAAGTGTGTGTGAAAGCCGTCCTTCACCTAGCTTGTTGGGAACACAAAGTTTCTTTTCAGTTGCCAACTCAATTCCATACATATATATGGGGAGGTACTAGCTCCAACTCGGTTTGACAGTGAAAACTGCAGGAACTTCAAACCGGCACTAGGAAACAGACTGAGAAAGCAGAGAAAAAGTGTCTCCTGCAACCCGTTCCCTTGGTGCTACATGAACGAACGTCTCTCCACTTGCTCAGTTCTGAGAGATAAGTGTGTGTGAAAGCCGTCCTTCACCTAGCTTGTTGGGAACACAAAGTTTCTTTTCAGTTGCAAACTCCATTCCATACATATATATGGGGAGGTACAAGCTCCAACTCGGTTTTACTGTGAAAACTGCAGGAACTTCAAACCAGCACTAGGAAACAGACTGAGGAAGCAGAGAAAAAGTGTCTCCTGCAACCCGTTCCCTTGGTGCTACATGAAAGAACGTCTCTCCACTTGCTCAGTTCTGAGAGATAAGTGTGTGTGAAAGCCGTCCTTCACCTAGCTTGTTGGGAACACAAAGTTTCTTTTCAGTTGCCAACTCAATTCCATACATATATATGGGGAGGTACTAGCTCCAACTCGGTTTGACAGTGAAAACTGCAGGAACTTCAAACCGGCACTAGGAAACAGACTGAGAAAGCAGAGAAAAGTGTCTCCTGCAACCCGTTCCCTTGGTGCTAGATGAACGAACGTCTCTCCACTTGCTCAGTTCTGAGAGATAAGTGTGTGTGACAGCCGTCCTTCAAATTGCTTGTTGGGAACACAAAGTTTCTTTTCAGTTGCAAACTCCATTCCATACATATATATGGGGAGGTAGAAGCTCCAACTCGGTTTTACAGTGAAAACTGCAGGAACTTCAAACCGGCACTAGGAAACAGAATGAGAAAGCATAGAAAATGTGTCTCCTGCAAGCCGTTCCCTTGGTGCTAGATGAACGAACGTCTCTCCACTTGCTCAGTTCTGAGAGATAAGTGTGTGTGAAAGCCGCCCTTCACCTAGCTTGTTGGGAACACAAAGTTTCTTTTCAGTTGCAAACTCCATTCCATACATATAAATGGGGAGATACTAGCTCCAAATCGGTTTGACAATGAAAACTGCAGGAACTTCAAACCGGCACTAGGAAACAGCCTGAGAAAGCAGAGAAAAAGTGTCTCCAGCAACATGTTCCCTTGGTGCTAGATGAACGAACGTCTCTCCACTTGCTCAGTTCTGAGGGATATGTGCGTGTGAAAGCCGTCCTTCACCTAGCTTGTTGGGAACACAAAGTTTCTTTTCAGTTGCAAACACCATTCCATATATATATATGGGGAGGTAGAATCTCCAACTCGGTTTGACAGTGAAAACTGCAGGAACTTCAAACCGGCACTAGGAAACAGACTGAGAAAGCAGAGAAAAAGTGTCTCCTGCAACCCGTTCCCTTGGTGCTAGATGAACGAACGTCTCTCCAATTGCTCTGTTCTGAGAGATAAGTGTGTGTGAAAGCCGTCCTTCACCTAGGTTGTTGGGAACACAAAGTTTCTTTTCAGTTGCAAACTCCATTCCATACATATATATGGGGAGGTAGAAGCTCCAACACGGTTTTACAGTGAAAACTGCAGGAACTTCAAACCGGCACTAGGAAACAGACTGAGAAAGCAGAGAAAAAGTGTCTCCTGCAACCCGTTCCCTTGGTGCTAGATGAACGAACGTCTCTCCACTTGCTCTGTTCTGAGAGATAAGTGTGTGTGAAAGCCGTTCTTCACCTTGCTTGTTGGGAACACAAAGTTCCTTTTCAGTTGCAAACTCCATTCCATACATATATATGGGGAGGAAGAAGCTCCAACTCGGTTTTACAGTGAAAACTGCAGGAACTTCAAACCGGCACTAGGAAACAGACTGAGAAAGCAGAGAAAAAGTTTCCCCTGCAACCCGTTCCCTGGTGCTAGATGAACGAACGTCTCTCCACTTGCTCAGTTCTGAGAGATAAGTGTGTGTGAAAGCCGTCCTTCACCTAGCTTGTTGGGAACACAAAGTTTCTTTTCAGTTGCAAACTCCATTCCATACATATATATGGGGAGGTACAAGCTCCAACTCGGTTTTACAGTGAAAACTGCAGGAACTTCAAACCGGCACTAGGAAACAGACTGAAGCAGCAGAGAAATAGTGTCTCCTGCAACCCGTTCCCTTGGTGCTAGATGAACGAACGTCTCTCCACTTGCTCAGTTCTGAGAGATATGTGCGTGTGAAAGCCGTCCTTCACCTAGCTTGTTGGGAACACAAAGTTTCCTTTCAGTTGCAAACTCCATTCCATACATATATATGGGGAGGTACTAGCTCCAACTCGGTTTGACAGTGAAAAATGCAGGAACTTCAAACCGGCACTAGGAAACAGACTGAGAAAGCAGAGAAAAAGTGTCTCCTGCAATGCGTTCCCTTGGTGCTAGATGAACGAACGTCTCTCCACTTGCTCTGTTCTGAGATTTAAGTGTGTGTGAAAGCCGTTCTTCACCTAGCTTGTTGGGAACACAAAGTTTCTTTTCAGTTGCAAACTCCATTCCATACATATATATGGGGAGGTAGAAGTTCCAACTCGGTTTTACAGTGAAAACTGCAGGAACTTCAAACCGGCACTAGGAAACAGACTGAGAAAGCAGAGAAAAAGTGTCTCCTGCAACCCGTTCCCTTGGTGCTAGATGAACGAACGTCTCTCCACTTGCTCAGTTCTGAGAGATAAGTGTGTGTGAAAGCCGTCCTTCACCTAGCTTGTTGGGAACACAAAGTTTCTTTTTAGTTGCAAACTCCATTCCATACATATATATGTGGAGGTACAAGCT
Organism: Camelus dromedarius; assembly: GCF_036321535.1. Taxonomy (NCBI): domain Eukaryota; kingdom Metazoa; phylum Chordata; class Mammalia; order Artiodactyla; family Camelidae; genus Camelus; species Camelus dromedarius. Next base: position 1,374,925 of record NC_087437.1, on the reverse strand, counting down.
CCAACTCGGTTTTACAGTGAAAACTGCAGGAACTTCAAACCGGCACTAGGAAACAGACTGAGGAAGCAGAGAAAAAGTGTCTCCTGCAACCCGTTCCCTTGGTGCTACATGAAAGAACGTCTCTCCACTTGCTCAGTTCTGAGAGATAAGTGTGTGTGAAAGCTGTCCTTCACCTAGCTTGTTGGGAACACAAAGTTTCTTTTCAGTTGCCAACTCAATTCCATACGTATATATGGGGAGGTACTAGCTCCAAATCGGTTTGACAGTGAAAACTGCAGGAACTTCAAACCGGCACTACGAAACAGACTGAGAAAGCAGAGAAAAAGTGTCTCTTGCAACCCGTTCCCTTGGTGCTAGATGAACGAACGTCTCTCCCCTTGCTCAGTTCTGTGAGATAAGTGTGTGTGAAAGCCGTCCTTCACCTTGCTTGTTGGGAACACAAAGTTTCTTTTCAGTTGCAAACCCCATTCCATACATATATACGGGGAGGTAGAAGCTCCAACTCGGTTTTACAGTGAAAACTGCAGGAACTTCAAACCGGCACTAGGAAACAGACTGAGAAAGCAGAGAAAAAGTGTCTCCTGCAACCCATTCCCTTGGTGCTACATGAACGAACGTCTCTCCACTTGCTCAGTTCTGAGAGATAAGTGTGTGTGAAAGCCGTCCTTCACCTAGCTTGTTGGGAACACAAAGTTTCTTTTCAGTTGCAAACTCCATTCCATACATATATATGGGGAGGTACTAGCTCCAACTCTGTTTGACAGTGAAAACTGCAGGAACTTCAAACCGGCACTAGGAAACAGACTGAGAAAGCAGAGAAAAAGTGTCTCCTGCAACCCGTTCCCTTGGTGCTAGATGAACGAACGTCTCTCCACTTGCTCAGTTCTGAGAGATAAGTGTGTGTGAAAGCCGTCCTTCACGTAGCTTTTTGGGAACACATAGTTTCTTTTCAGTTGCAAACTCCATTCCATACATATATATGGGGAGGTACTAGCTCCAACTCGGTTTGACAGTGAAAACTGCAGGAACTTCAAACCGGCACTAGGAAACAGACTGAGAAAGCAGAGAAAAAGTGTCTCCTGCAACCCGTTCCCTTGGTGCTAGATGAACGAACATCTCTCCACTTGCTCTGTTCTGAGAGATAAGTGTGTGTGAAAGCCGTCCTTCACCTAGCTTGTTGGGAACACAAAGTTTCTTTTCAGTTGCAAACTCCATTCCATACATATATATGGGGAGGTACTAGCTCCAACTCGGTTTTACAGTGAAAACTGCAGGAACTTCAAACCGGCACTAGGAAACAGACTGAGAAAGCAGAGAAAAAGTGTCCCCTGCAAACCGTTCCCTTGGTGGTAGATGAACGAACGTCTCTCCACTTGCTCAGTTCTGAGAGATAAGTGTGTGTGAAAGCCGTACTTCACCTAGCTTGTTGGGAACACAAAGTTTCTTTTCAGTTGCAAACTCCATTCCATACATATATATGGGGAGGTACAAGCTCCAAATCGGTTTTACAGTGAAAACTGCAGGAACTTCAAACCGGCACTAGGAAACAGACTGAGGAAGCAGACAAAAAGTGTCTCCTGCAACCCGTTCCCTTGGTACTAGATGAACGAACGTCTCTCCACTTGCTCAGTTCTGAGAGATAAGTGTGTGTGAAAGCCGTTCTTCACCTAGCTTTTTGGGAACACAAAGTTTCTTTTCAGTTGCAAACTCCATTCCATACATATATATGGGGAGGTACTAGCTCCAACTCGGTTTGACAGTGAAAACTGCAGGAACTTCAAACCGGCACTAGGAAACAGACTGAGAAAGCAGAGAAAAGTGTCTCCTGCAACCCGTTACCTTGGTGCTAGATGAACGAACGTCTCTCCACTTGCTCTGTTCTGAGAGATAAGTGTGTGTGAAAGCCGTCCTTCACCTAGCTTGTTGGGAACACAGAGTTTCTTTTCAGTTGCAAACTCCATTCCATAAATATATATGGGGAGGTAGAAGCTCCAACTCTGTTTTACAGTGAAAACTGCAGGAACTTCAAACCGGCACTAGAAAACAGACTGAGAAAGTAGAGAAAATGTGTCCCTGCAACCCGTTCCCTTGGTGCTAGATGAACGAACGTCTCTCCACTTGCTCAGTTCTGAGAGATAAGTGTGTGTGAAAGCCGTCCTTCACCTAGCTTGTTGGGAACACAAAGTTTCTTTTCAGTTGCAAACTCCATTCCATACATATATATGGGGAGGTACAAGCTCCAACTCGCTTTTACTGTGAAAACTGCAGGAACTTCAAACCGGCACTAGGAAACAGACTGAGAAAGCAGAGAAAAAGTGTCTCCTGCAACCCGTTCCCTTGGTGCTAGATGAACGAACGTCTCTCCACTTGCTCAGTTCTGAGAGATAAGTGTGTGTGAAAGCCGTCCTTCACCTAGCTTGTTGGGAACACAAAGTTTCTTTTCAGTTGCAAACTCCATTCCATACATATATATGGGGAGGTACAAGCTCCAACTCGGTTTGACAGTGAAAACTGCAGGAACTTCAAACCGGCACTAGGAAACAGACTGAGGAAGCAGAGAAAAAGTGTCTCCTGCAACCCGTTCCCTTGGTGCTACATGAAAGAACGTCTCTGCACTTGCTCAGTTCTGAGAGATAAGTGTGTGTGAAAGCTGTCCTTCACCTAGCTTGTTGGGAACACAAAGTTTCTTTTCAGTTACCAACTCAATTCCATACATATATATGGGGAGGTACTAGCTCCAACTCGGTTTGACAGTGAAAACTGCAGGAACTTCAAACCGGCACTAGGAAACAGACTGAGAAAGCAGAGAAAAAGTGTCTCCTGCAACCCGTTCCCTTGGTGCTAGATGAACGAACGTCTCTCCACTTGCTCAGTTCTGAGAGATAAGTGTGTGTGAAAGCCATCCTTCACCTTGCTTGTTGGGAACACAAAGTTTCTTTTCAGTTGCAAACTCCATTCCATACATATATATGGGGAGGTAGAAGCTCCAACTCGGTTTTACAGTGAAAACTGCAGGAACTTCAAACCGGCACTAGGAAACAGACTGAGAAAGCAGAGAAAAAGTGTCTCCTGCAACCCGTTCCCTTGGTGCTACATGAACGAACGTCTCTCCACTTGCTCAGTTCTGAGAGATAAGTGTGTGTGAAAGCCGTCCTTCACCTAGCTTGTTGGGAACACAAAGTTTCTTTTCAGTTGCAAACTCCATTCCATACATATATATGGGGAGGTACTAGCTCCAACTCGGTTTGACAGTGAAAACTGCAGGAACTTCAAACCGGCACTAGGAAACAGACTGAGAAAGCAGAGAAAAAGTGTCTCCTGCAACCCGTTCCCTTGGTGCTAGATGAACGAACGTCTCTCCACTTGCTCAGTTCTGAGAGATAAGTGTGTGTGAAAGCCGTCCTTCACCTAGCTTTTTGGGAACAGAAAGTTTCTTTTCAGTTGCAAACTCCATTCCATACATATATATGGGGAGGTACTAGCTCCAACTCGGTTTGACAGTGAAAACTGCAGGAACTTCAAACCGGCACTAGGAAACAGACTGAGAAAGCAGAGAAAAAGTGTCTCCTGCAACCCGTTCCCTTGGTGCTACATGAACGAACGTCTCTCCACTTGCTCAGTTCTGAGAGATAAGTGTGTGTGAAAGCCGTCCTTCACCTAGCTTGTTGGGAACACAAAGTTTCTTTTCAATTGCCAACTCAATTCCATACATATATATGGGGAGGTACTAGCTCCAACTCGGTTTGACAGTGAAAACTGCAGGAACTTCAAACCGGCACTAGGAAACAGACTGAGAAAGCAGAGAAAAAGTGTCTCCTGCAACCCGTTCCCTTGGTGCTAGATGAACGAACGTCTCTCCACTTGCTCAGTTCTGAGAGATAAGTGTGTGTGAAAGCCGTCCTTCACCTTGCTTGTTGGGAACACAAAGTTTCTTTTCAGTTGCAAACTCCATTCCATACATATATATGGGGAGGTAGAAGCTCCAACTCGGTTTTACAGTGAAAACTGCAGGAACTTCAAACCGGCACTAGGAAACAGACTGAGAAAGCAGAGAAAAAGTGTCTCCTGCAACCCGTTCCCTTGGTGCTACATGAACGAACGTCTCTCCACTTGCTCAGTTCTGAGAGATAAGTGTGTGTGAAAGCCGTCCTTCAACTAGCTTGTTGGGAACACAAAGTTTCTTTTCAGTTGCAAACTCCATTCCATACATATATATGGGGAGGTACTAGCTCCAACTCGGTTTTACAGTGAAAACTGCAGGAACTTCAAACCGGCACTAGGAAACAGACTGAGAAAGCTGAGAAAAAGTGTCTCCTGCAACCCGTTCCCTTGGTGCTAGATGAACGAACGTCTCTCCACTTGCTCAGTTCTGAGAGATAAGTGTGTGTGAAAGCCGTCCTTCACCTAGCTTGTTGGGAACACAAAGTTTCTTTTCAGTTGCAAACTCCATTCCATACATATATATGGGGAGGTACTAGCTCCAACTCGGTTTGACAGTGAAAACTGCAGGAACTTCAAACCGGCACTAGGAAACAAACTGAGAAAGCAGAGAAAAAGTGTCTCCTGCAACGCGTTCCCTTGGTGCTAGATGAACGAACGTCTCTCCACTTGCTCAGTTCTGAGAGATAAGTGTGTGTGAAAGCCGTCCTTCACCTAGCTTGTTGGGAACACAAAGTTTCTTTTCAGTTGCAAACTCCATTCCATACATATATATGGGGAGGTACTAGCTCCAACTCGGTTTGACAGTGAAAACTGCAGGAACTTCAAACCGGCACTAGGAAACAGACTGAGAAAGCAGAGAAAAAGTGTCTCCTGCAACCCGTTCCCTTGGTGCTAGATGAACGAACGTCTCTCCACTTGCTCAGTTCTGAGAGATAAGTGTGTGTGAAAGCCGTCCTTCACCTAGCTTGTTGGGAACACAAAGTTTCTTTTCAGTTGCAAACTCCATTCCATACATATATATGGGGAGGTACTAGCTCCAACTCGGTTTGACAGTGAAAACTGCAGGAACTTCAAACCGGCACTAGGAAACAGACTGAGAAAGCAGAGAAAAAGTGTCTCCTGAAACCCATTCCCTTGGTGCTAGATGAACGAACGTCTCTCCACTTGCTCAGTTCTGAGAGATAAGTGTGTGTGAAAGCCGTCCTTCACCTAGCTTGTTGGGAACACAAAGTTTCTTTTCAGTTGCAAACTCCATTCCATACATATATATGGGGAGGTAGAAGTTCCAACTCGGTTTTACAGTGAAAACTGCAGGAACTTCAAACCGGCACTAGGAAACAGACTGAGAAAGCAGAGAAAAAGTGTCTCCTGCAACCCGTTCCCTTGGTGCTAGATGAACGAACGTCTCTCCACTTGCTCAGTTCTGAGAGATAAGTGTGTGTGAAAGCCGTCCTTCACCTAGCTTGTTGGGAACACAAAGTTTCTTTTCAGTTGCAAACTCCATTCCATACATATATATGTGGAGGTACAAGCTCCAACTCGGTTTTACAGTGAAAACTGCAGGAACTTCAAACCGGCACTAGGAAACAGACTGAGGAAGCAGAGAAAAAGTGTCTCCTGCAACCCGTTCCCTTGGTGCTACATGAAAGAACGTCTCTCCACTTGCTCAGTTCTGAGAGATAAGTGTGTGTGAAAGCTGTCCTTCACCTAGCTTGTTGGGAACACAAAGTTTCTTTTCAGTTGCCAACTCAATTCCATACATATATATGGGGAGGTACTAGCTCCAACTCGGTTTGACAGTGAAAACTGCAGGAACTTCAAACCGGCACTACGAAACAGACTGAGAAAGCAGAGAAAAAGTGTCTCTTGCAACCCGTTCCCTTGGTGCTAGATGAACGAACGTCTCTCCCCTTGCTCAGTTCTGTGAGATAAGTGTGTGTGAAAGCCGTCCTTCACCTTGCTTGTTGGGAACACAAAGTTTCTTTTCAGTTGCAAACTCCATTCCATACATATATACGGGGAGGTAGAAGCTCCAACTCGGTTTTACAGTGAAAACTGCAGGAACTTCAAACCGGCACTAGGAAACAGACTGAGAAAGCAGAGAAAAAGTGTCTCCTGCAACCCATTCCCTTGGTGCTACATGAACGAACGTCTCTCCACTTGCTCAGTTCTGAGAGATAAGTGTGTGTGAAAGCCGTCCTTCACCTAGCTTGTTGGGAACACAAAGTTTCTTTTCAGTTGCAAACTCCATTCCATACATATATATGGGGAGGTACTAGCTCCAACTCTGTTTGACAGTGAAAACTGCAGGAACTTCAAACCGGCACTAGGAAACAGACTGAGAAAGCAGAGAAAAAGTGTCTCCTGCAACCCGTTCCCTTGGAGCTAGATGAACGAACGTCTCTCCACTTGCTCAGTTCTGAGAGATAAGTGTGTGTGAAAGCCGTCCTTCACGTAGCTTTTTGGGAACACATAGTTTCTTTTCAGTTGCAAACTCCATTCCATACATATATATGGGGAGGTACTAGCTCCAACTCGGTTTGACAGTGAAAACTGCAGGAACTTCAAACCGGCACTAGGAAACAGACTGAGAAAGCAGAGAAAAAGTGTCTCCTGCAACCCGTTCCCTTGGTGCTAGATGAACGAACGTCTCTCCACTTGCTCTGTTCTGAGAGATAAGTGTGTGTGAAAGCCGTCCTTCACCTAGCTTGTTGGGAACACAAAGTTTCTTTTCAGTTGCAAACTCCATTCCATACATATATATGGGGAGGTACTAGCTCCAACTCGGTTTTACAGTGAAAACTGCAGGAACTTCAAACCGGCACTAGGAAACAGACTGAGAAAGCAGAGAAAAAGTGTCCCCTGCAACCCGTTCCCTTGGTGGTAGATGAACGAACGTCTCTCCACTTGCTCAGTTCTGAGAGATAAGTGTGTGTGAAAGCCGTACTTCACCTAGCTTGTTGGGAACACAAAGTTTCTTTTCAGTTGCAAACTCCATTCCATACATATATATGGGGAGGTACAAGCTCCAAATCGGTTTTACAGTGAAAACTGCAGGAACTTCAAACCGGCACTAGGAAATAGACTGAGGAAGCAGACAAAAAGTGTCTCCTGCAACCCGTTCCCTTGGTACTAGATGAACGAACGTCTCTCCACTTGCTCAGTTCTGAGAGATAAGTGTGTGTGAAAGCCGTTCTTCACCTAGCTTGTTGGGAACACAAAGTTTCTTTTCAGTTGCAAACTCCATTCCATACATATATATGGGGAGGTACTAGCTCCAACTCGGTTTGACAGTGAAAACTGCAGGAACTTCAAACCGGCACTAGGAAACAGACTGAGAAAGCAGAGAAAAGTGTCTCCTGCAACCCGTTACCTTGGTGCTAGATGAACGAACGTCTCTCCACTTGCTCTGTTCTGAGAGATAAGTGTGTGTGAAAGCCGTCCTTCACCTAGCTTGTTGGGAACACAGAGTTTCTTTTCAGTTGCAAACTCCATTCCATAAATATATATGGGGAGGTAGAAGCTCCAACTCTGTTTTACAGTGAAAACTGCAGGAACTTCAAACCGGCACTAGAAAACAGACTGAGAAAGTAGAGAAAATGTGTCCCTGCAACCCGTTCCCTTGGTGCTAGATGAACGAACGTCTCTCCACTTGCTCAGTTCTGAGAGATAAGTGTGTGTGAAAGCCGTCCTTCACCTAGCTTGTTGGGAACACAAAGTTTCTTTTCAGTTGCAAACTCCATTCCATACATATATATGGGGAGGTACAAGCTCCAACTCGCTTTTACTGTGAAAACTGCAGGAACTTCAAACCGGCACTAGGAAACAGACTGAGAAAGCAGAGAAAAAGTGTCTCCTGCAACCCGTTCCCTTGGTGCTAGATGAACGAACGTCTCTCCACTTGCTCAGTTCTGAGAGATAAGTGTGTGTGAAAGCCGTCCTTCACCTAGCTTGTTGGGAACACAAAGTTTCTTTTCAGTTGCAAACTCCATTCCATACATATATATGGGGAGGTACAAGCTCCAACTCGGTTTGACAGTGAAAACTGCAGGAACTTCAAACCGGCACTAGGAAACAGACTGAGGAAGCAGAGAAAAAGTGTCTCCTGCAACCCGTTCCCTTGGTGCTACATGAAAGGACGTCTCTCCACTTGCTCAGTTCTGAGAGATAAGTGTGTGTGAAAGCTGTCCTTCACCTAGCTTGTTGGGAACACAAAGTTTCTTTTCAGTTACCAACTCAATTCCATACATATATATGGGGAGGTACTAGCTCCAACTCGGTTTGACAGTGAAAACTGCAGGAACTTCAAACCGGCACTAGGAAACAGACTGAGAAAGCAGAGAAAAAGTGTCTCCTGCAACCCGTTCCCTTGGTGCTAGATGAACGAACGTCTCTCCACTTGCTCAGTTCTGAGAGATAAGTGTGTGTGAAAGCCATCCTTCACCTTGCTTGTTGGGAACACAAAGTTTCTCTTCAGTTGCAAACTCCATTCCATACAGATATATGGGGAGGTTCTAGCTCCAACTCGGTTTTACAGTGAAAACTGCAGGAACTTCAAACCGGCACTAGGAAACAGACTGAGAAAGCAGAGAAAAAGTGGCTCCTGCAACCCGTTCCCTTGGTGCTACATGAACGAACGTCTCTCCACTTGCTCAGTTCTGAGAGATAAGTGTGTGTGAAAGCCGTCCTTCACCTAGCTTGTTGGGAACACAAAGTTTCTTTTCAGTTGCAAACTCCATTCCATACATATATATGGGGAGGTACTAGCTCCAACTCGGTTTGACAGTGAAAACTGCAGGAACTTCAAACCGGCACTAGGAAACAGACTGAGAAAGCAGAGAAAAAGTGTCTCCTGCAACCCGTTCCATTGGTGCTAGATGAACGAACGTCTCTCCACTTGCTCAGTTCTGAGAGATAAGTGTGTGTGAAAGCCGTCCTTCACCTAGCTTTTTGGGAACACAAAGTTTCTTTTCAGTTGCAAACTCCATTCCATACATATATATGGGGAGGTACTAGCTCCAACTCGGTTTGACAGTGAAAACTGCAGGAACTTCAAACCGGCACTAGGAAACAGACTGAGAAAGCAGAGAAAAAGTGTCTCCTGCAACCCGTTCCCTTGGTGCTACATGAACGAACGTCTCTCCACTTGCTCAGTTCTGAGAGATAAGTGTGTGTGAAAGCCGTCCTTCACCTAGCTTGTTGGGAACACAAAGTTTCTTTTCAGTTGCAAACTCCATTCCATACATATATATGGGGAGGTACTAGCTCCAACTCGGTTTGACAGTGAAAACTGCAGGAACTTCAAACCGGCACTAGGAAACAGACTGAGAAAGCAGAGAAAAAGTGTCTCCTGCAACCCGTTCCCTTGGTGCTAGATGAACGAACGTCTCTCCACTTGCTCAGTTCTGAGAGATAAGTGTGTGTGAAAGCCGTCCTTCACCTAGCTTTTTGGGAACACAAAGTTTCTTTTCAGTTGCAAACTCCATTCCATACATATATATGGGGAGGTACTAGCTCCAACTCGGTTTGACAGTGAAAACTGCAGGAACTTCAAACCGGCACTAGGAAACAGACTGAGAAAGCAGAGAAAAAGTGTCTCCTGCAACCCGTTCCCTTGGTGCTAGATGAACGAACGTCTCTCCACTTGCTCAGTTCTGAGAGATAAGTGTGTGTGAAAGCCGTCCTTCACCTAGCTTGTTGGGAACACAAAGTTTCTTTTCAGTTGCAAACTCCATTCCATACATATATATGTGGAGGTACAAGCTCCAACTCGGTTTTACAGTGAAAACTGCAGGAACTTCAAACCGGCACTAGGAAACAGACTGAGGAAGCAGAGAAAAATTGTCCCCTGCAACCCGTTCCCTTGGTGCTAGATGAACGAACGTCTCTCCACTTGCTCAGTTCTTAGAGATAAATGTGTGTGAAAGCTGTCCTTCACCTAGCTTGTTGGGAACACAAAGTTTCTTTTCAATTGCCAACTCAATTCCATACATATATATGGGGAGGTACTAGCTCCAACTCGGTTTGACAGTGAAAACTGCAGGAACTTCAAACCGGCACTAGGAAACAGACTGAGAAAGCAGAGAAAAAGTGTCTCCTGCAACCCGTTCCCTTGGTGCTAGATGAACGAACGTCTCTCCACTTGCTCAGTTCTGAGAGATAAGTGTGTGTGAAAGCCGTCCTTCACCTTGCTTGTTGGGAACACAAAGTTTCTTTTCAGTTGCAAACTCCATTCCATACATATATATGGGGAGGTAGAAGCTCCAACTCGGTTTTACAGTGAAAACTGCAGGAACTTCAAACCGGCACTAGGAAACAGACTGAGAAAGCAGAGAAAAAGTGTCTCCTGCAACCCGTTCCCTTGGTGCTACATGAACGAACGTCTCTCCACTTGCTCAGTTCTGAGAGATAAGTGTGTGTGAAAGCCGTCCTTCAACTAGCTTGTTGGGAACACAAAGTTTCTTTTCAGTTGCAAACTCCATTCCATACATATATATGGGGAGGTACTAGCTCCAACTCGGTTTTACAGTGAAAACTGCAGGAACTTCAAACCGGCACTAGGAAACAGACTGAGAAAGCTGAGAAAAAGTGTCTCCTGCAACCCGTTCCCTTGGTGCTAGATGAACGAACGTCTCTCCACTTGCTCAGTTCTGAGAGATAAGTGTGTGTGAAAGCCGTCCTTCACCTAGCTTGTTGGGAACACAAAGTTTCTTTTCAGTTGCAAACTCCATTCCATACATATATATGGGGAGGTACTAGCTCCAACTCGGTTTGACAGTGAAAACTGCAGGAACTTCAAACCGGCACTAGGAAACAGACTGAGAAAGCAGAGAAAAAGTGTCTCCTGCAACGCGTTCCCTTGGTGCTAGATGAACGAACGTCTCTCCACTTGCTCAGTTCTGAGAGATAAGTGTGTGTGAAAGCCGTCCTTCACCTAGCTTGTTGGGAACACAAAGTTTCTTTTCAGTTGCAAACTCCATTCCATACATATATATGGGGAGGTACTAGCTCCAACTCGGTTTGACAGTGAAAACTGCAGGAACTTCAAACCGGCACTAGGAAACAGACTGAGAAAGCAGAGAAAAAGTGTCTCCTGCAACCCGTTCCCTTGGTGCTAGATGAACGAACGTCTCTCCACTTGCTCAGTTCTGAGAGATAAGTGTGTGTGAAAGCCGTCCTTCACCTAGCTTTTTGGGAACACAAAGTTTCTTTTCAGTTGCAAACTCCATTCCATACATATATATGGGGAGGTACTAGCTCCAACTCGGTTTGACAGTGAAAACTGCAGGAACTTCAAACCGGCACTAGGAAACAGACTGAGAAAGCAGAGAAAAAGTGTCTCCTGAAACCCATTCCCTTGGTGCTAGATGAACGAACGTCTCTCCACTTGCTCAGTTCTGAGAGATAAGTGTGTGTGAAAGCCGTCCTTCACCTAGCTTTTTGGGAACACAAAGTTTCTTTTCAGTTGCAAACTCCATTCCATACATATATATGTGGTGGTACAAGCTCCAACTCGGTTTTACAGTGAAAACTGCAGGAACTTCAAACCGGAACTAGGAAACAGACTGAGGAAGCAGAGAAAAAGTGTCTCCTGCAACCCGTTCCCTAGGTGCTACATGAAAGAAAGTCTCTCCACTTGCTCAGTTCTGAGAGATAAGTGTGTGTGAAAGCTGTCCTTCACCTAGCTTGTTGGGAACACAAAGTTTCTTTTCAGTTGCCAACTCAATTCCATACATATATATGGGGAGGTACTAGCTCCAACTCGGTTTGACAGTGAAAACTGCAGGAACTTCAAACCGGCACTAGGAAACAGACTGAGAAAGCAGAGAAAAAGTGTCTCCTGCAACCCGTTCCCTTGGTGCTAGATGAACGAACGTCTCTCCACTTGCTCAGTTCTGAGAGATAAGTGTGTGTGAAAGCCGTCCTTCACCTAGCTTGTTGGGAACACAAAGTTTCTTTTCAGTTGCAAACTCCATTCCATACATATATATGGGGAGGTAGAAGCTCCAACTCGGTTTTACAGTGAAAACTGCAGTAACTTCAAACCGGCACTAGGAAACAGACTGAGAAAACAGAGAAAAAGTGTCCCCTGCAACCCGTTCCCTTGGTGCTAGATGAACGAACGTCTCTCCACTTGCTCAGTTCTGAGAGATAAGTGTGTGTGAAAGCCGTCCTTCACCTAGCTTGTTGGGAACACAAAGTTTCTTTTCAGTTGCAAACTCCATTCCATATATATATATGGGGAGGTACAAGCTCCAACTCGGTTTTACAGTGAAAACTGCAGGAACTTCAAACCGGCACTAGGAAACAGACTGAGGAAGCAGAGAAAAAGTGTCTCCTGCAACCCGTTCCCTTGGTGCTAGATGAACGAACGTCTCTCCACTTGCTCAGTTCTGAGAGATATGTGTGTGTGAAAGCCGTCCTTCACCTAGCTTGTTGGGAACACAAAGTTTCTTTTCAGTTGCAAACTCCATTCCATACATATATATGGGGAGGTAGAAGCTCCAACTCGATTTTACAGTGAAAACTGCAGGAACTTCAAACCGGCACTAGTAAACAGACTGAGAAAGCAGAGAAAAAGTGTCCCCTGCAACCCGTTCCCTTGGTGCTAGATGAACGAACGTCTCTCCACTTGCTCAGTTCTGAGAGTTAAGTGTGTGTGAAAGCCGTCCTTCACCTAGCTTGTTGGGAACACAAAGTTTCTTTTCAGTTGCAAACTCCATTCCATACAGATATATGGGGAGGTACAAGCTCCAACTCGGTTTTACAGTGAAAACTGCAGGAACTTCAAACCGGCACTAGGAAACAGACTGAGGAAGCAGAGAAAAAGTGTCTCCTGCAACCCGTTCCCTTGGTGCTAGATGAACGAACGTCTCTCCACTTGCTCCGTTCTGAGAGATAAGTGTGTGTGAAAGCCGTACTTCACCTAGCTTGTTGGGAACACAAAGTTTCTTTTCAGTTGCAAACTCCATTCCATACATATATATGGGGAGGTACTAGCTCCAACTCGGTTTGACAGTGAAAACTGCAGGAACTTCTAACCGGCACTAGGAAACAGACTGAGAAAGCAGAGAAAAGTGTCTCCTGCAACCCGTTACCTTGGTGCTAGATGAACGAACGTCTCTCCACTTGCTCTGTTCTGAGAGATAAGTGTGTGTGAAAGCCGTCCTTCACCTAGCTTGTTGGGAACACAGAGTTTCTTTTCAGTTGCAAACTCCATTCCATAAATATATATGGGGAGGTAGGATCTCCAACTCTGTTTTACAGTGAAAACTGCAGGAACTTCAAACCGGCACTAGGAAACAGACTGAGAAAGCAGAGAAAAAGTGTCTCCTGCAACCCGTTCCCTTGGTGCTAGATGAACGAACGTCTCTCCACTTGCTCATTTCTGAGAGATAAGTGTGTGTGAAAGCCGTCCTTCACCTTGCTTGTTGGGAACACAAAGTTTCTTTTCAGTTGCAAACTCCATTCCATACATATATATGGGGAGGTACAAGCTTCAACTCGGTTTGACAGTGAAAACTGCAGGAACTTCAAACCGGCACTAGGAAACAGACTGAGAAAGCAGAGAAAAAGTGTCTCCTGCAACCCGTTCCCTTGGTGCTAGATGAACGAACGTCTCTCCACTTGCTCTGTTCTGAGAGATAAGTGTGTGTGAAAGCCGTCCTTCACCTAGATTGTTGGGAACACAAAGTTTCTTTTCAGTTGCAAACTCCATTCCATACATATATATGGGGAGGTAGAAGCTCAAACTCGGTTTTACAGTGAAAACTACAGGAACTTCAAACCGGCACTAGGAAAAAGACTGAGAAAGCAGAGAAAAAGTGTCTCCTGCAACCCGTTCCCTTGGTGCTAGATGAACGAACGTCTCTCCACTTGCTCAGTTCTGAGAGATAAGTGTGTGTGAAAGCGGTCCTTCACCTAGCTTGTTGGGAACACAAAGATTCTTTTCAGTTGCAAACTCCATTCCATACATATATATATGTGGAGGTACTAGCTCCAACTCGGTTTGACAGTGAAAACTGCAGGAACATCAAACCGGCACTAGGAAACAGACTGAGAAAGCAGAGAAAAAGTGTCTCCTGCAACCCGTTCCCTTGGTGCTAGATGAACGAACGTCTCTCCACTTGTTCTGTTCTGAGAGATAAGTGTGTGTGAAAGCCGTCCTTCACCTAGCTTGTTGGGAACACAAAGTTTCTTTTCAGTTGCAAACTCCATTCCATACATATATATGGGGAGGTAGAAGCTCCAACTCGGTTTTACAGTGAAAACTGCAGGAACTTCAAACCGGCACTAGGAAACACACTGAGAAAGCAGAGAAAAAGTGTCTCCTGCAACCCGTTCCCTTGGTGCTAGATGAACGAACGTCTCTCCACTTGCTCTGTTCTGAGAGATAATTGTGTGTGAAAGCAGTCCTTCACCTAGATTGTTGGGAACACAAAGTTTCTTTTCAGTTGCAAACTCCATTCCATACATATATATGGGGAGGTAGAAGCTCCAACTCGGTTTTACAGTGAAAACTGCAGGAACTTCAAACCGGCACTAGGAAAAAGACTGAGAAAGCAGAGAAAAAGTGTCTCCTGCAACCCGTTCCCTTGGTGCTAGATGAACGAACGTCTCTCCACTTGCTCAGTTCTGAGAGATAAGTGTGTGTGAAAGCGGTCCTTCACCTAGCTTGTTGGGAACACAAAGATTCTTTTCAGTTGCAAACTCCATTCCATACATATATATGTGGAGGTACTAGCTCCAACTCGGTTTGACAGTGAAAACTGCAGGAACTTCAAACCGGCACTAGGAAACAGACTGAGAAAGCAGAGAAATAGTGTCCCCTGCAACCCGTTCCCTTGGTGCTAGATGAACGAACGTCTCTCCACTTGCTCAGTTCTGAGAGATAAGTGTGTGTGAAAGCCTTCCTTCACCTAGCTTGTTGGGAACACAAAGTTTCTTTTCAGTTGCAAACTCCATTCCATACATATATATGGGGAGGTTCTAGCTCCAACTCGGTTTGACAGTGAAAACTGCAGGAACTTCAAACCGGCACTAGGAAACAGACTGAGAAAGCAGAGAAAAATTGTCTCCTGCAACCCGTTCCCTTGGTGCTAGATGAACGAACGTCTCTCCACTTGCTCTGTTCTGAGAGATAAGTGTGTGTGAAAGCCGTCCTTCACCTAGCTTGTTGGGAACACAAAGTTTCTTTTCAGTTGCAAACTCCATTAAATACATATATATGGGGAGGTATAAGCTCCAACTCGGTTTTACAGTGAAAACTGCAGGAACTTCAAACCTACACTAGGAAACAGACTGAGAAAGCAGAGAAAAAGTGTCTCCTGCAACCCGTTCCCTTGGTGCTAGATGAACGAACGTCTCTCCACTTGCTCTGTTCTGAGAGATAAGTGTGTGTGAAAGCCGTACTTCACCTAGCATGTTGGGAACACAAAGTTTCTTTTCAGCTGCAAACTCCATTCCATACATATACATGGGGAGGTAGAAGCTCCAACTCGGTTTTACAGTGAAAACTGCAGGAATTTCAAACCGGCACTAGGAAACAGACTGAGAAATCAGAGAAAAAGTGTCCCCAGCAACCCGTTCCCTTGGTGCTAGATGAACGAACGTCTCTCCAATTGCTCAGTTCTGAGAGATAAGTGTGTGTGAAAGCCGTCCTTCACCTAGCTTGTTGGGAACACAAAGTTTCTTTTCAGTTGCAAACTCCATTCCATACATATATATGGGGAGGTACAAGCTCCAACTCGGTTTGACAGTGAAAACTGCAGGAACTTCAAACCGGCACTAGGAAACAGACTGAGAAAGCAGAGAAAAAGTGTCTCCTGCAACCCGTTCCTTTGTTGCTAGATGAACGAACGTCTCTCCACTTGCTCTGTTCTGAGAGATAAGTGTGTGTGAAAGCCGTCCTTCACCTAGCTTGTTGGGAACACAAAGTTTCTTTTCAGTTGCAAACTCCATTCCATACATATATATGGGGAGTTAGAAGCTCCAACTCGGTTTTACAGTGAAAACTGCAGGAACTTCAATCCGGCACTAGGAAAAAGACTGAGAAAGCAGAGAAAAAGTGTCTCCTGCAACCCGTTCCCTTGGTGCTAGATGAACGAACGTCTCTCCACTTGCTCAGTTCTGAGAGATAAGTGTGTGTGAAAGCCGTCCTTCACCTAGCTTGTTGGGAACACAAAGTTTCTTTTCAGTTGCAAACTCCATTCCATACATATATATGGGGAGGTACAAGCTCCAACTCGGTTTTACAGTGAAAACTGCAGGAACTTCAAACCGGCACTAGGAAACAGACTGAGAAAGCAGAGAAAAAGTGTCTCCTGCAACCCGTTCCCTTGGTGCTAGATGAACGAACGTCTCTCCACTTGCTCATTTCTGAGAGATAAGTGTGTGTGAAAGCCGTCCTTCACCTTGCTTGTTGGGAACACAAAGTTTCTTTTCAGTTGCAAACTCCATTCCATACATATATATGGGGAGGTACAAGCTTCAACTCGGTTTGACAGTGAAAACTGCAGGAACTTCAAACCGGCACTAGGAAACAGACTGAGAAAGCAGAGAAAAAGTGTCTCCTGCAACCCGTTCCCTTGGTGCTAGATGAACGAACGTCTCTCCACTTGCTCTGTTCTGAGAGATAAGTGTGTGTGAAAGCCGTCCTTCACCTAGATTGTTGGGAACACAAAGTTTCTTTTCAGTTGCAAACTCCATTGCATACATATATATGGGGAGGTAGAAGCTCAAACTCGGTTTTACAGTGAAAACTGCAGGAACTTCAAACCGGCACTAGGAAAAAGACTGAGAAAGCAGAGAAAAAGTGTCTCCTGCAACCCGTTCCCTTGGTGCTAGATGAACGAACGTCTCTCCACTTGCTCAGTTCTGAGAGATAAGTGTGTGTGAAAGCGGTCCTTCACCTAGCTTGTTGGGAACACAAAGATTCTTTTCAGTTGCAAACTCCATTCCATACATATATATGTGGAGGTACTAGCTCCAACTCGGTTTGACAGTGAAAACTGCAGGAACATCAAACCGGCACTAGGAAACAGACTGAGAAAGCAGAGAAAAAGTGTCTCCTGCAACCCGTTCCCTTGGTGCTAGATGAACGAACGTCTCTCCACTTGCTCAGTTCTGAGAGATAAGTGTGTGTGAAAGCCGTCCTTCACCTAGCTTGTTGGGAACACAAAGTTTCTTTTTAGTTACAAACTCCATTCCATACATATATATGGGGAGGTTCTAGCTCCAACTCGGTTTGACAGTGAAAACTGCAGGAACTTCAAACCGGCACTAGGAACCAGACTGAGAAAGCAGAGAAAAAGTGTCTCCTGCAACCCGTTCCCTTGGTGCTAGATGAACGAACGTCTCTCCACTTGTTCTGTTCTGAGAGATAAGTGTGTGTGAAAGCCGTCCTTCACCTAGCTTGTTGGGAACACAAAGTTTCTTTTCAGTTGCAAACTCCATTCCATACATATATATGGGGAGGTAGAAGCTCCAACTCGGTTTTACAGTGAAAACTGCAGGAACTTCAAACCGGCACTAGGAAACAGACTGAGAAAGCAGAGAAAAAGTGTCTCCTGCAACCCGTTCCCTTGGTGCTAGATGAACGAACGTCTCTCCACTTGCTCTGTTCTGAGAGATAATTGTGTGTGAAAGCAGTCCTTCACCTAGATTGTTGGGAACACAAAGTTTCTTTTCAGTTGCAAACTCCATTCCATACATATATATGGGGAGGTAGAAGCTCCAACTCGGTTTTACAGTGAAAACTGCAGGAACTTCAAACCGGCACTAGGAAAAAGACTGAGAAAGCAGAGAAAAAGTGTCTCCTGCAACCCGTTCCCTTGGTGCTAGATGAACGAACGTCTCTCCACTTGCTCAGTTCTGAGAGATAAGTGTGTGTGAAAGCGGTCCTTCACCTAACTTGTTGGGAACACAAAGATTCTTTTCAGTTGCAAACTCCATTCCATACATATATATGTGGAGGTACTAGCTCCAACTCGGTTTGACAGTGAAAACTGCAGGAACTTCAAACCGGCACTAGGAAACAGACTGAGAAAGCAGAGAAATAGTGTCCCCTGCAACCCGTTCCCTTGGTGCTAGATGAACGAACGTCTCTCCACTTGCTCAGTTCTGAGAGATAAGTGTGTGTGAAAGCCGTCCTTCACCTAGCTTGTTGGGAACACAAAGTTTCTTTTCAGTTGCAAACTCCATTCCATACATATATATGGGGAGGTTCTAGCTCCAACTCGGTTTGACAGTGAAAACTGCAGGAACTTCAAACCGGCACTAGGAAACAGACTGAGAAAGCAGAGAAAAATTGTCTCCTGCAACCCGTTCCCTTGGTGCTAGATGAACGAACGTCTCTCCACTTGCTCAGTTCTGAGGGATAAGTGTGTGTGAAAGCCGTCCTTCACCTAGCTTGTTGGGAACACAAAGTTTCTTTTCAGTTGCAAACTCCATTAAATACATATATATGGGGAGGTAGAAACTCCAACTCGGTTTTACAGTGAAAACTGCAGGAACTTCAAACCGGCACTAGGAAACAGACTGAGAAAGCAGAGAAAAAGTGTCTCCTGCAACCCGTTCCCTTGGTGCTAGATGAACGAACGTCTCTCCACTTGCTCTGTTCTGAGAGATAAGTGTGTTTGAAAGCCGTACTTCACCTAGCTTGTTGGGAACACAAAGTTTCTTTTCAGCTGCAAACTCCATTCCATACATATACATGGGGAGGTAGAAGCTCCAACTCGGTTTTACAGTGAAAACTGCAGGAATTTCAAACCGGCACTAGGAAACAGACTGAGAAATCAGAGAAAAAGTGTCTCCTGCAACCCGTTCCCTTGTTGCTAGATGAACGAACGTCTCTCCACTTGCTCAGTTCTGAGAGATAAGTGTGTGTGAAAGCCGTCCTTCACCTAGCTTGTTGGGAACACAAAGTTTCTTTTCAGTTGCAAACTCCATTCCATACATATATATGGGGAGGTAGAAGCTCCAACTCGGTTTTACAGTGAAAACTGCAGGAACTTCAATCCGGCACTAGGAAAAAGACTGAGAAAGCAGAGAAAAAGTGTCTCCTGCAACCCGTTCCCTTGGTGCTAGATGAACGAACGTCTCTCCACTTGCTCAGTTCTGAGAGATAAGTGTGTGTGAAAGCCGTCCTTCACCTAGCTTGTTGGGAACACAAAGTTTCTTTTCAGTTGCAAACTCCATTCCATACATATATATGGGGAGGTACTAGCTCCAACTCGGTTTGACAGTGAAAACTGCAGGAACTTCAAACCGGCACTAGGAAACAGACTGAGAAAGCAGAGAAAAAGTGTCTCCTGCAACCCGTTCCCTTGGTGCTAGATGAACGAAAGTCTCTCCACTTGCTCTGTTCTGAGAGATAAGTGTGTGTGAAAGCCGTCCTTCACCTAGCTTGTTGGGAACACAAAGTTTCTTTTCAGTTGCAAACTCCATTCCATACATATATATGGGGAGGTAGAAGCTCCAACTCGGTTTTACAGTGAAAACTGCAGGAACTTCAAACCGGCACTAGGAAAAAGACTGAGAAAGCAGAGAAAAAGTGTCTCCTGCAACCCGTTCCCTTGGTGCTAGATGAACGAAAGTCTCTCCACTTGCTCTGTTCTGAGAGATAAGTGTGTGTGAAAGCCGTCCTTCAACTAGCTTGTTGGGAACACAAAGTTTCTTTTCAGTTGCAAACTCCATTCCATACATATATATGGGGAGGTACTAGCTCCAACTCGGTTTGACAGTGAAAACTGCAGGAACTTCAAACCGGCACTAGGAAACAGACTGAGAAAGCAGAGAAAAAGTGTCTCCTGCAACCCGTTCCCTTGGTGCTAGATGAACGAAAGTCTCTCCACTTGCTCTGTTCTGAGAGATAAGTGTGTGTGAAAGCCGTCCTTCACCTAGCTTGTTGGGAACACAAAGTTTCTTTTCAGTTGCAAACTCCATTCCATACATATATATGGGGAGGTAGAAGCTCCAACTCGGTTTTACAGTGAAAACTGCAGGAACTTCAAACCGGCACTAGGAAAAAGACTGAGAAAGCAGAGAAAAAGTGTCTCCTGCAACCCGTTCCCTTGGTGCTAGATGAACGAAAGTCTCTCCACTTGCTCTGTTCTGAGAGATAAGTGTGTGTGAAAGCCGTCCTTCACCTAGCTTGTTGGGAACACAAAGTTTCTTTTCAGTTGCAAACTCCATTCCATACATATATATGGGGAGGTAGAAGCTCCAACTCGGTTTTACAGTGAAAACTGCAGGAACTTCAAACCGGCACTAGGAAAAAGACTGAGAAAGCAGAGAAAAAGTGTCTCCTGCAACCCGTTCCCTTGGTGCTAGATGAACGAACGTCTCTCCACTTGCTCAGTTCTGAGAGATAAGTGTGTGTGAAAGCGGTCCTTCACCCAGCTTGTTGGGAACACAAAGATTCTTTTCAGTTGCAAACTCCATTCCATACATATATATGGGGAGGTAGAAGCTCCAACTCGGTTTTACAGTGAAAACTGCAGGAACTTCAAACCGGCACTAGGATACAGACTGAGAAAGCAGAGAAAAAGTGTCTCCTGCAACCCGTTCCCTTGGTGCTAGATGAACGAACGTCTCTCCACTTGCTCTGTTCTGAGAGATAAGTGTGTGTGAAAGCCGTCCTTCACCTAGATTGTTGGGAACACAAAGTTTCTTTTCAGTTGCAAACTCCATTCCATACATATATATGGGGAGGTAGAAGCTCCAACTCGGTTTTACAGTGAAAACTGCAGGAACTTCATACCGGCACTAGGAAAAAGACTGAGAAAGCAGAGAAAAAGTGTCTCCTGCAACCCGTTCCCTTGGTGCTAGATGAACGAACGTCTCTCCACTTGCTCAGTTCTGAGAGATAAGTGTGTGTGAAAGCGGTCCTTCACCTAGCTTGTTGGGAACACAAAGATTCTTTTCAGTTGCAAACTCCATTCCATACATATATATGTGGAGGTACTAGCTCCAACTCGGTTTGACAGTGAAAACTGCAGGAACTTCAAACCGGCACTAGGAAACAGACTGAGAATGCAGAGAAATAGTGTCTCCTGCAACCCGTTCCCTTGGTGCTAGATGAACGAACGTCTCTCCACTTGCTCAGTTCTGAGAGATAAGTGTGTGTGAAAGCCGTCCTTCACCTAGCTTGTTGGGAACACAAAGTTTCTTTTCAGTTGCAAACTCCATTCCATACAGATATATGGGGAGGTTCTAGCTCCAACTCGGTTTGACAGTGAAAACTGCAGGAACTTCAAACCGGCACTAGGAAACAGACTGAGAAAGCAGAGAAAAATTGTCTCCTGCAACCCGTTCCCTTGGTGCTATATGAACGAACGTCTCTCCACTTGCTCTGTTCTGAGAGATAAGTGTGTGTGAAAGCCGTCCTTCACCTAGCTTGTTGGGAACACAAAGTTTCTTTTCAGTTGCAAACTCCATTCCATACATATATATGGGGAGGTAGAAGCTCCAACTCGGTTTCACAGTGAAAACTGCAGGAACTTCAAACCGGCACTAGGAAACAGACTGAGAAAGCAGAGAAAAAGTGTCTCCTGCAACCCGTTCCCTTGGTGCTAGATGAACGAAAGTCTCTCCACTTGCTCTGTTCTGAGAGATAAGTGTGTGTGAAAGCCGTCCTTCACCTAGCTTGTTGGGAACACAAAGTTTCTTTTCAGTTGCAAACTCCATTCCATACATATATATGGGGAGGTAGAAGCTCCAACTCGGTTTTACAGTGAAAACTGCAGGAACTTCAAACCGGCACTAGGAAAAAGACTGAGAAAGCAGAGAAAAAGTGTCTCCTGCAACCCGTTCCCTTGGTGCTAGATGAACGAACGTCTCTCCACTTGCTCAGTTCTGAGAGATAAGTGTGTGTGAAAGCGGTCCTTCACCCAGCTTGTTGGGAACACAAAGATTCTTTTCAGTTGCAAACTCCATTCCATACATATATATGGGGAGGTAGAAGCTCCAACTCGGTTTTACAGTGAAAACTGCAGGAACTTCAAACCGGCACTAGGATACAGACTGAGAAAGCAGAGAAAAAGTGTCTCCTGCAACCCGTTCCCTTGGTGCTAGATGAACGAACGTCTCTCCACTTGCTCTGTTCTGAGAGATAAGTGTGTGTGAAAGCCGTCCTTCACCTAGATTGTTGGGAACACAAAGTTTCTTTTCAGTTGCAAACTCCATTCCATACATATATATGGGGAGGTAGAAGCTCCAACTCGGTTTTACAGTGAAAACTGCAGGAACTTCATACCGGCACTAGGAAAAAGACTGAGAAAGCAGAGAAAAAGTGTCTCCTGCAACCCGTTCCCTTGGTGCTAGATGAACGAACGTCTCTCCACTTGCTCAGTTCTGAGAG
Organism: Camelus dromedarius; assembly: GCF_036321535.1. NCBI lineage: Eukaryota > Metazoa > Chordata > Mammalia > Artiodactyla > Camelidae > Camelus > Camelus dromedarius. The sequence continues at coordinate 1,352,622 of NC_087437.1, read as the reverse complement.
ATAAGTGTGTGTGAAAGCGGTCCTTCACCTAGCTTGTTGGGAACACAAAGATTCTTTTCAGTTGCAAACTCCATTCCATACATATATATGTGGAGGTACTAGCTCCAACTCGGTTTGACAGTGAAAACTGCAGGAACTTCAAACCGGCACTAGGAAACAGACTGAGAATGCAGAGAAATAGTGTCTCCTGCAACCCGTTCCCTTGGTGCTAGATGAACGAACGTCTCTCCACTTGCTCAGTTCTGAGAGATAAGTGTGTGTGAAAGCCGTCCTTCACCTAGCTTGTTGGGAACACAAAGTTTCTTTTCAGTTGCAAACTCCATTCCATACAGATATATGGGGAGGTTCTAGCTCCAACTCGGTTTGACAGTGAAAACTGCAGGAACTTCAAACCGGCACTAGGAAACAGACTGAGAAAGCAGAGAAAAATTGTCTCCTGCAACCCGTTCCCTTGGTGCTAGATGAACGAACGTCTCTCCACTTGCTCTGTTCTGAGAGATAAGTGTGTGTGAAAGCCGTCCTTCACCTAGCTTGTTGGGAACACAAAGTTTCTTTTCAGTTGCAAACTCCATTCCATACATATATATGGGGAGGTAGAAGCTCCAACTCGGTTTCACAGTGAAAACTGCAGGAACTTCAAACCGGCACTAGGAAACAGACTGAGAAAGCAGAGAAAAAGTGTCTCCTGCAACCCGTTCCCTTGGTGCTAGATGAACGAACGTCTCTCCACTTGCTCAGTTCTGAGAGATAAGTGTGTGTGAAAGCCGTCCTTCACCTAGCTTGTTGGAAACACAAAGTTTCTTTTCAGTTGCAAACTCCATTCCATACATATATATGGGGAGGTACAAGCTCCAACTCGGTTTTACAGTGAAAACTGCAGGAACTTCAAACCGGCACTAGGAAAAATACTGAGAAAGCAGAGAAAAAGTGTCTCCTGCAACCCTTTCCCTTGGTGCTAGATGAACGAAGGTCTCTCCTCTTGCTCAGTTCTGATAAATAAGTGTGTGTGAAAGCCGTCCTTCACCTAGCTTGTTGGGAACACAAAGTTTCTTTTCAGTTGCAAACTCCATTCCATACATATATATGGGGAGGTAGAAGCTCCAACTCGGTTTTACAGTGAAAACTGCAGGAACTTCAAACCGGCACTAGGAAACAGACTGAGAAAGCAGAGAAAAAGTGTCTCCTGCAACCCGTTCCCTTGGTGCTAGATGAACGAACGTCTCTCCACTTGCTCTGTTCTGAGAGATAAGTGTGTGTGAAAGCCGTCCTTCACCTAGATTGTTGGGAACACAAAGTTTCTTTTCAGTTGCAAACTCCATTCCATACATATATATGGGGAGGTAGAAGCTCCAACTCGGTTTTACAGTGAAAACTACAGGAACTTCAAACCGGCACTAGGAAAAAACTGAGAAAGCAGAGAAAAAGTGTCTCCTGCAACCCGTTCCCTTGGTGCTAGATGAACGAACGTCTCTCCACTTGCTCAGTTCTGAGAGATAAGTGTGTGTGAAAGCGGTCCTTCACCTAGCTTGTTGGGAACACAAAGATTCTTTTCAGTTGCAAACTCCATTCCATACATATATATGGGGAGGTAGAAGCTCCAACTCGGTTTTACAGGGAAAACTGCAGGAACTTCAAACCGGCACTAGGATACAGACTGAGAAAGCAGAGAAAAAGTGTCTCCTGCAACCCGTTCCCTTGGTGCTAGATGAACGAACGTCTCTCCAGTTGCTCTGTTCTGAGAGATAAGTGTGTGTGAATGCCGTCCTTCACCTAGCTTGTTGGGAACACAAAGTTTCTTTTCAGTTGCAAACTCCATTCCATACATATATATGGGGAGGTAGAAGCTCCAACTCGGTTTTACAGTGAAAACTGCAGGAACTTCAAACCGGCACTAGGAAAAAGACTGAGAAAGCAGAGAAAAAGTGTCTCCTGCAACCCGTTCCCTTGGTGCTAGATGAACGAACGTCTCTCCACTTGCTCAGTTCTGAGAGATAAGTGTGTGTGAAAGCGGTCCTTCACCTAGCTTGTTGGGAACACAAAGATTCTTTTCAGTTGCAAACTCCATTCCATACATATATATGTGGAGGTACTAGCTCCAACTCGGTTTGACAGTGAAAACTGCAGGAACTTCAAACCGGCACTAGGAAACAGACTGAGAAAGCAGAGAAATAGTGTCTCCTGCAACCCGTTCCCTTGGTGCTAGATGAACGAACGTCTCTCCACTTGCTCAGTTCTGAGAGATAAGTGTGTGTGAAAGCCGTCCTTCACCTAGCTTGTTGGGAACACAAAGTTTCTTTTCAGTTGCAAACTCCATTCCATACAGATATATGGGGAGGTTCTAGCTCCAACTCGGTTTGACAGTGATAACTGCAGGAACTTCAAACCGGCACTAGGAAACAGACTGAGAAAGCAGAGAAAAATTGTCTCCTGCAACCCGTTCCCTTGGTGCTATATGAACGAACGTCTCTCCACTTGCTCTGTTCTGAGAGATAAGTGTGTGTGAAAGCCGTCCTTCACCTAGCTTGTTGGGAACACAAAGTTTCTTTTCAGTTGCAAACTCCATTCCATACATATATATGGGGAGGTAGAAGCTCCAACTCGGTTTTACAGTGAAAACTGCAGGAACTTCAAACCGGCACTAGGAAACAGACTGAGAAAGCAGAGAAAAAGTGTCTCCTGCAACCCGTTCCCTTGGTGCTAGATGAACGAACGTCTCTCCACTTGCTCTGTTCTGAGAGATAAGTGTGTGTGAAAGCCGTCCTTCACCTAGCTTGTTGGAAACACAAAGTTTCTTTTCAGTTGCAAACTCCATTCCATACATATATATGGGGAGGTACAAGCTCCAACTCGGTTTTACAGTGAAAACTGCAGGAACTTCAAACCGGCACTAGGAAAAAGACTGAGAAAGCAGAGAAAAAGTGTCTCCTGCAACCCGTTCCCTTGGTGCTAGATGAACGAAGGTCTCTCCTCTTGCTCAGTTCTGATAAATAAGTGTGTGTGAAAGCCGTCCTTCACCTAGCTTGTTGGGAACACAAAGTTTCTTTTCAGTTGCAAACTCCATTCCATACATATATATGGGGAGGTAGAAGCTCCAACTCGGTTTTACAGGGAAAACTGCAGGAACTTCAAACCGGCACTAGGAAACAGACTGAGAAAGCAGAGAAAAAGTGTCTCCTGCAACCCGTTCCCTTGGTGCTAGATGAACGAACGTCTCTCCACTTGCTCTGTTCTGAGAGATAAGTGTGTGTGAAAGCCGTCCTTCACCTAGATTGTTGGGAACACAAAGTTTCTTTTCAGTTGCAAACTCCATTCCATACATATATATGGGGAGGTAGAAGCTCCAAACCGGTTTTACAGTGAAAACTACAGGAACTTCAAACTGGCACTAGGAAAAAGACTGAGAAAGCAGAGAAAAAGTGTCTCCTGCAACCCGTTCCCTTGGTGCTAGATGAACGAACGTCTCTCCACTTGCTCAGTTCTGAGAGATAAGTGTGTGTGAAAGCGGTCCTTCACCTAGCTTGTTGGGAACACAAAGATTCTTTTCAGTTGCAAACTCCATTCCATACATATATATGTGGAGGTACTAGCTCCAACTCGGTTTGACAGTGAAAACTGCAGGAATTTCAAACCGGCACTAGGAAACAGTCTGAGAAAGCAGAGAAATAGTGTCTCCTGCAACCCGTTTCCTTGGTGCTAGATGAACGAACGTCTCTCCACTTGCTCAGTTCTGAGAGATATGTGTGTGTGAAAGCCGTCCTTCACCTAGCTTGTTGGGAACACAAAGTTTCTTTTCAGTTGCAAACTCCATTCCATACATATATATGGGGAGGATATAGCTCCAACTCGGTTTGACAGTGAAAATTGCAGGAACTTCAAACCGGCACTAGGAAACAGACTGAGAAAGCAGAGAAAAATTGTCTCCTGCAACACGTTCCCTTGGTGCTAGATGAACGAACGTCTCTCCACTTGCTCTGTTCTGAGAGATAAGTGTGTGTGAAAGCCGTCCTTCACCTAGCTTGTTGGGAACACAAAGTTTCTTTTCAGTTGCAAACTCCATTCCATACATATATATGGGGAGGTAGAAGCTCCAACTCGGTTTTACAGTGAAAACTGCAGGAACTTCAAACCGGCACTAGGAAACAGACTGAGAAAGCAGAGAAAAAGTGTCTCCTGCAACCCGTTCCCTTGGTGCTAGATGAACGAACGTCTCTCCACTTGCTCTGTTCTGAGAGATAAGTGTGTGTGAAAGCCGTACTTCACCTAGCTTGTTGGGAACACAAAGTTTCTTTTCAGCTGCAAACTCCATTCCATACATATACATGGGGAGGTAGAAGCTCCAACTCGGTTTTACAGTGAAAACTGCAGGAATTTCAAACCGGCACTAGGAAACAGACTGAGAAATCAGAGAAAAAGTGTCCCTGCAACCCGTTCCCTTGGTGCTAGATGAACGAACGTCTCTCCAATTGCTCAGTTCTGAGAGATAAGTGTGTGTGAAAGCCGTCCTTCACCTAGCTTGTTGGGAACACAAAGTTTCTTTTCAGTTGCAAACTCCATTCCATACATATATATGGGGAGGTACAAGCTCCAACTCGGTTTGACAGTGAAAACTGCAGGAACTTCAAACCGGCACTAGGAAACAGATTGAGAAAGCAGAGAAATAGTGTCTCCTGCAACCCGTTCCCTTGGTGCTAGATGAACGAACGTCTCTCCACTTGCTCTGTTCTGAGAGATAAGTGTGTGTGAAAGCCGTCCTTCACCTAGCTTGTTGGGAACACAAAGTTTCTTTTCAGTTGCAAACTCCATTCCATACATATATATGGGGAGGTAGAAGCTCCAACTCGGTTTTACAGTAAAAACTGCAGGAACTTCAAACCGGCACTAGGAAAAAGACTGAGAAAGCAGAGAAAAAGTGTCTCCTGCAACCCGTTCCCTTGGTGCTAGATGAACGAACGTCTCTCCAGTTGCTCTGTTCTGAGAGATAAGTGTGTGTGAATGCCGTCCTTCACCTAGCTTGTTGGGAACACAAAGTTTCTTTTCAGTTGCAAACTCCATTCCATACATATATATGGGGAGGTAGAAGCTCCAACTCGGTTTTACAGTGAAAACTGCAGGAACTTCAAACCGGCACTAGGAAAAAGACTGAGAAAGCAGAGAAAAAGTGTCTCCTGCAACCCGTTCCCTTGGTGCTAGATGAACGAACGTCTCTCCACTTGCTCAGTTCTGAGAGATAAGTGTGTGTGAAAGCGGTCCTTCACCTAGCTTGTTGGGAACACAAAGATTCTTTTCAGTTGCAAACTCCATTCCATACATATATATGTGGAGGTACTAGCTCCAACTCGGTTTGACAGTGAAAACTGCAGGAACTTCAAACCGGCACTAGGAAACAGACTGAGAAAGCAGAGAAATAGTGTCTCCTGCAACCCGTTCCCTTGGTGCTAGATGAACGAACGTCTCTCCACTTGCTCAGTTCTGAGAGATAAGTGTGTGTGAAAGCCGTCCTTCACCTAGCTTGTTGGGAACACAAAGTTTCTTTTCAGTTGCAAACTCCATTCCATACAGATATATGGGGAGGTTCTAGCTCCAACTCGGTTTGACAGTGAAAACTGCAGGAACTTCAAACCGGCACTAGGAAACAGACTGAGAAAGCAGAGAAAAATTGTCTCCTGCAACCCGTTCCCTTGGTGCTATATGAACGAACGTCTCTCCACTTGCTCTGTTCTGAGAGATAAGTGTGTGTGAAAGCCGTCCTTCACCTAGCTTGTTGGGAACACAAAGTTTCTTTTCAGTTGCAAACTCCATTCCATACATATATATGGGGAGGTAGAAGCTCCAACTCGGTTTTACAGTGAAAACTGCAGGAACTTCAAACCGGCACTAGGAAACAGACTGAGAAAGCAGAGAAAAAGTGTCTCCTGCAACCCGTTCCCTTGGTGCTAGATGAACGAACGTCTCTCCACTTGCTCTGTTCTGAGAGATAAGTGTGTGTGAAAGCCGTCCTTCACCTAGCTTGTTGGAAACACAAAGTTTCTTTTCAGTTGCAAACTCCATTCCATACATATATATGGGGAGGTACAAGCTCCAACTCGGTTTTACAGTGAAAACTGCAGGAACTTCAAACCGGCACTAGGAAAAAGACTGAGAAAGCAGAGAAAAAGTGTCTCCTGCAACCCGTTCACTTGGTGCTAGATGAACGAAGGTCTCTCCTCTTGCTCAGTTCTGATAAATAAGTGTGTGTGAAAGCCGTCCTTCACCTAGCTTGTTGGGAACACAAAGTTTCTTTTCAGTTGCAAACTCCATTCCATACATATATATGGGGAGGTAGAAGCTCCAACTCGGTTTTACAGGGAAAACTGCAGGAACTTCAAACCGGCACTAGGAAACAGACTGAGAAAGCAGAGAAAAAGTGTCTCCTGCAACCCGTTCCCTTGGTGCTAGATGAACCAACGTCTCTCCACTTGCTCTGTTCTGAGAGATAAGTGTGTGTGAAAGCCGTCCTTCACCTAGATTGTTGGGAACACAAAGTTTCTTTTCAGTTGCAAACTCCATTCCATACATATATATGGGGAGGTAGAAGCTCCAAACCGGTTTTACAGTGAAAACTACAGGAACTTCAAACTGGCACTAGGAAAAAGACTGAGAAAGCAGAGAAAAAGTGTCTCCTGCAACCCGTTCCCTTGGTGCTAGATGAACGAACGTCTCTCCACTTGCTCAGTTCTGAGAGATAAGTGTGTGTGAAAGCGGTCCTTCACCTAGCTTGTTGGGAACACAAAGATTCTTTTCAGTTGCAAACTCCATTCCATACATATATATGTGGAGGTACTAGCTCCAACTCGGTTTGACAGTGAAAACTGCAGGAACTTCAAACCGGCACTAGGAAACAGTCTGAGAAAGCAGAGAAATAGTGTCTCCTGCAACCCGTTCCCTTGGTGCTAGATGAACGAACGTCTCTCCACTTGCTCAGTTCTGAGAGATATGTGTGTGTGAAAGCCGTCCTTCACCTAGCTTGTTGGGAACACAAAGTTTCTTTTCAGTTGCAAACTCCATTCCATACATATATATGGGGAGGATATAGCTCCAACTCGGTTTGACAGTGAAAATTGCAGGAACTTCAAACCGGCACTAGGAAACAGACTGAGAAAGCAGAGAAAAATTGTCTCCTGCAACACGTTCCCTTGGTGCTAGATGAACGAACGTCTCTCCACTTGCTCTGTTCTGAGAGATAAGTGTGTGTGAAAGCCGTCCTTCACCTAGCTTGTTGGGAACACAAAGTTTCTTTTCAGTTGCAAACTCCATTCCATACATATATATGGGGAGGTAGAAGCTCCAACTCGGTTTTACAGTGAAAACTGCAGGAACTTCAAACCGGCACTAGGAAACAGACTGAGAAAGCAGAGAAAAAGTGTCTCCTGCAACCCGTTCCCTTGGTGCTAGATGAACGAACGTCTCTCCACTTGCTCTGTTCTGAGAGATAAGTGTGTGTGAAAGCCGTACTTCACCTAGCTTGTTGGGAACACAAAGTTTCTTTTCAGCTGCAAACTCCATTCCATACATATACATGGGGAGGTAGAAGCTCCAACTCGGTTTTACAGTGAAAACTGCAGGAATTTCAAACCGGCACTAGGAAACAGACTGAGAAATCAGAGAAAAAGTGTCCCTGCAACCCGTTCCCTTGGTGCTAGATGAACGAACGTCTCTCCAATTGCTCAGTTCTGAGAGATAAGTGTGTGTGAAAGCCGTCCTTCACCTAGCTTGTTGGGAACACAAAGTTTCTTTTCAGTTGCAAACTCCATTCCATACATATATATGGGGAGGTACAAGCTCCAACTCGGTTTGACAGTGAAAACTGCAGGAACTTCAAACCGGCACTAGGAAACAGACTGAGAAAGCAGAGAAATAGTGTCTCCTGCAACCCGTTCCCTTGGTGCTAGATGAACGAACGTCTCTCCACTTGCTCTGTTCTGAGAGATAAGTGTGTGTGAAAGCCGTCCTTCACCTAGCTTGTTGGGAACACAAAGTTTCTTTTCAGTTGCAAACTCCATTCCATACATATATATGGGGAGGTAGAAGCTCCAACTCGGTTTTACAGTAAAAACTGCAGGAACTTCAAAACGGCACTAGGAAAAAGACTGAGAAAGCAGAGAAAAAGTGTCTCCTGCAACCCGTTCCCTTGGTGCTAGATGAACGAACGTCTCTCCACTTGCTCAGTTCTGAGAGATAAGTGTGTGTGAAAGCCGTCCTTCACCTAGCTTGTTGGGAACACAAAGTTTCTTTTCAGTTGCAAACTCCATTCCATACATATATATGGGGAGGTACTAGCTCCAACTCGGTTTGACAGTGAAAACTGCAGGAACTTCAAACCGGCACTAGGAAACAGACTGAGAAAGCAGAGAAAAAGTGTCTCCTGCAACCCGTTCCCTTGGTGCTAGATGAACGAACGTCTCTCCACTTGCTCTGTTCTGAGAGATAAGTGTGTGTGAAAGCCGTCCTTCACCTAGCTTGTTGGGAACACAAAGTTTCTTTTCAGTTGCAAACTCCATTCCATACATATATATGGGGAGGTAGAAGCTTCAACTCGGTTTGACAGTGAAAACTGCAGGAACTTCAAACCGGCACTAGGAAAAAGACTGAGAAAGCAGAGAAAAAGTGTCTCCTGCAACCCGTTCCCTTGGTGCTTGATGAACCAACGTCTCTCCACTTGCTCAGTTCTGAGAGATAAGTGTGTGTGAAAGCGGTCCTTCACCTAGCTTGTTGGGAACACAAAGATTCTTTTCAGTTGCAAACTCCATTCCATACATATATATGGGGAGGTAGAAGCTCCAACTCGGTTTTACAGTGAAAACTGCAGGAACTTCAAACCGGCACTAGGATACAGACTTTGAAAGCAGAGAAAAAGTGTCTCCTGCAACCCGTTCCCTTGGTGCTAGATGAACGAACGTCTCTCCACTTGCTCTGTTCTGAGAGATAAGTGTGTGTGAAAGCCGTCCTTCACCTAGCTTGTTGGGAACACAAAGTTTCTTTTCAGTTGCAAACTCCATTCCATACATATATATGGGGAGGTAGAAGCTCCAACTCGGTTTTACAGTGAAAACTGCAGGAACTTCAAACCGGCACTAGGAAAAAGACTGAGAAAGCAGAGAAAAAGTGTCTCCTGCAACCCGTTCCCTTGGTGCTAGATGAACGAACGTCTCTCCACTTGCTCAGTTCTGAGAGATAAGTGTGTGTGAAAGCGGTCCTTCACCTAGCTTGTTGGGAACACAAAGATTCTTTTCAGTTGCAAACTCCATTCCATACATATATATGTGGAGGTACTAGCTCCAACTCGGTTTGACAGTGAAAACTGCAGGAACTTCAAACCGGCACTAGGAAACAGACTGAGAAAGCAGAGAAAAAGTGTCTCCTGCAACCCGTTCCCTTGGTGCTAGATGAACGAACGTCTCTCCACTTGCTCTGTTCTGAGAGATAAGTGTGTGTGAAAGCCGTCCTTCACCTAGCTTGTTGGGAACACAAAGTTTCTTTTCAGTTGCAAACTCCATTCCATACATATATATGGGGAGGTAGAAGCTTCAACTCGGTTTGACAGTGAAAACTGCAGGAACTTCAAACCGGCACTAGGAAAAAGACTGAGAAAGCAGAGAAAAAGTGTCTCCTGCAACCCGTTCCCTTGGTGCTTGATGAACCAACGTCTCTCCACTTGCTCAGTTCTGAGAGATAAGTGTGTGTGAAAGCGGTCCTTCACCTAGCTTGTTGGGAACACAAAGATTCTTTTCAGTTGCAAACTCCATTCCATACATATATATGGGGAGGTAGAAGCTCCAACTCGGTTTTACAGTGAAAACTGCAGGAACTTCAAACCGGCACTAGGATACAGACTTTGAAAGCAGAGAAAAAGTGTCTCCTGCAACCCGTTCCCTTGGTGCTAGATGAACGAACGTCTCTCCACTTGCTCTGTTCTGAGAGATAAGTGTGTGTGAAAGCCGTCCTTCACCTAGCTTGTTGGGAACACAAAGTTTCTTTTCAGTTGCAAACTCCATTCCATACATATATATGGGGAGGTAGAAGCTCCAACTCGGTTTTACAGTGAAAACTGCAGGAACTTCAAACCGGCACTAGGAAAAAGACTGAGAAAGCAGAGAAAAAGTGTCTCCTGCAACCCGTTCCCTTGGTGCTAGATGAACGAACGTCTCTCCACTTGCTCAGTTCTGAGAGATAAGTGTGTGTGAAAGCGGTCCTTCACCTAGCTTGTTGGGAACACAAAGATTCTTTTCAGTTGCAAACTCCATTCCATACATATATATGTGGAGGTACTAGCTCCAACTCGGTTTGACAGTGAAAACTGCAGGAACTTCAAACCGGCACTAGGAAACAGACTGAGAAAGCAGAGAAATAGTGTCTCCTGCAACCCGTTCCCTTGGTGCTAGATGAACGAACGTCTCTCCACTTGCTCAGTTCTGAGAGATAAGTGTGTGTGAAAGCGGTCCTTCACCTAGCTTGTTGGGAACACAAAGATTCTTTTCAGTTGCAAACTCCATTCCATACATATATATGTGGAGGTACTAGCTCCAACTCGGTTTGACAGTGAAAACTGCAGGAACTTCAAACCGGCACTAGGAAACAGACTGAGAAAGCAGAGAAAAAGTGTCTCCTGCAACCCGTTCCCTTGGTGCTAGATGAACGAACGTCTCTCCACTTGCTCTGTTCTGAGAGATAAGTGTGTGTGAAAGCCGTCCTTCACCTAGCTTGTTGGGAACACAAAGTTTCTTTTCAGTTGCAAACTCCATTCCATACATATATATGGGGAGGTAGAAGCTTCAACTCGGTTTGACAGTGAAAACTGCAGGAACTTCAAACCGGCACTAGGAAAAAGACTGAGAAAGCAGAGAAAAAGTGTCTCCTGCAACCCGTTCCCTTGGTGCTTGATGAACCAACGTCTCTCCACTTGCTCAGTTCTGAGAGATAAGTGTGTGTGAAAGCGGTCCTTCACCTAGCTTGTTGGGAACACAAAGATTCTTTTCAGTTGCAAACTCCATTCCATACATATATATGGGGAGGTAGAAGCTCCAACTCGGTTTTACAGTGAAAACTGCAGGAACTTCAAACCGGCACTAGGATACAGACTTTGAAAGCAGAGAAAAAGTGTCTCCTGCAACCCGTTCCCTTGGTGCTAGATGAACGAACGTCTCTCCACTTGCTCTGTTCTGAGAGATAAGTGTGTGTGAAAGCCGTCCTTCACCTAGCTTGTTGGGAACACAAAGTTTCTTTTCAGTTGCAAACTCCATTCCATACATATATATGGGGAGGTAGAAGCTCCAACTCGGTTTTACAGTGAAAACTGCAGGAACTTCAAACCGGCACTAGGAAAAAGACTGAGAAAGCAGAGAAAAAGTGTCTCCTGCAACCCGTTCCCTTGGTGCTAGATGAACGAACGTCTCTCCACTTGCTCAGTTCTGAGAGATAAGTGTGTGTGAAAGCGGTCCTTCACCTAGCTTGTTGGGAACACAAAGATTCTTTTCAGTTGCAAACTCCATTCCATACATATATATGTGGAGGTACTAGCTCCAACTCGGTTTGACAGTGAAAACTGCAGGAACTTCAAACCGGCACTAGGAAACAGACTGAGAAAGCAGAGAAATAGTGTCTCCTGCAACCCGTTCCCTTGGTGCTAGATGAACGAACGTCTCTCCACTTGCTCAGTTCTGAGAGATAAGTGTGTGTGAAAGCCGTCCTTCACCTAGCTTGTTGGGAACACAAAGTTTCTTTTCAGTTGCAAACTCCATTCCATACATATATATGGGGAGGTACAAGCTCCAACTCGGTTTTACAGTGAAAACTGCAGGAACTTCAAACCGGCACTAGGAAACAGACTGAGAAAGCAGAGAAAAAGTGTCTCCTGCAACCCGTTCCCTTGGTGCTAGATGAACGAACGTCTCTCCACTTGCTCTGTTCTGAGAGATAAGTGTGTGTGAAAGCCGTCCTTCACCTAGCTTGTTGGGAACACAAAGTTACTTTTCAGTTGCAAACTCCATTCCATACATATATATGGGGAGGTACAAGCTCCAACTCGGTTTTACAGTGAAAACTGCAGGAACTTCAAACCGGCACTAGGAAAAAGACTGAGAAAGCAGAGAAAAAGTGTCTCCTGCAACCCGTTCCCTTGGTGCTAGATGAACGAACGTCTCTCCACTTGCTCAGTTCTGAGAGATAAGTGTGTGTGAAAGCGGTCCTTCACCTAGCTTGTTGGGAACACAAAGATTCTTTTCAGTTGCAAACTCCATTCCATACATATATATGTGGAGGTACTAGCTCCAACTCGGTTTGACAGTGAAAACTGCAGGAACTTCAAACCGGCACTAGGAAACAGACTGAGAAAGCAGAGAAATAGTGTCTCCTGCAACCCGTTCCCTTGGTGCTAGATGAACGAACGTCTCTCCACTTGCTCAGTTCTGAGAGATATGTGTGTGTGAAAGCCGTCCTTCATCTAGCTTGTTGGGAACACAAAGTTTCTTTTCAGTTGCAAACTCCATTCCATACATATATATGGGGAGGTTCTAGCTCCAACTCGGTTTGACAGTGAAAACTGCAGGAACTTCAAACCGGCACTAGGAAACAGACTGAGAAAGCAGAGAAAAAGTGTCTCCTGCAACCCGTTCCCTTGGTGCTAGATGAACGAACGTCTCTCCACTTGCTCTGTTCTGAGAGTTAAGTGTGTGTGAAAGCCGTCCTTCACCTAGCTTGTTGGGAACACAAAGTTTCTTTTCAGTTGCAAACTCCATTCCATACATATATATGGGGAGGTAGAAGCTCCAACTCGGTTTTACAGTGAAAACTGCAGGAACATCAAACCGGCACTAGGAAACAGACTGAGAAATCAGAGAAAAAGTGTCCCCTGCAACCCGTTCCCTTGGTGCTAGATGAACGAACGTCTCTCCACTTGCTCAGTTTTGAGAGATAAGTGTGTGTGAAAGCCGTCCTTCACCTAGCTTGTTGGGAACACAAAGTTTCTTTTCAGTTGCAAACTCCATTCCATACATATATATGGGGAGGTACAAGCTCCAACACGGTTTTACAGTGAAAACTGCAGGAACTTCAAACCGGCACTAGGAAACAGACTGAGGAAGCAGAGAAAAAGTGTCTCCTGCTACCCGTTCCTTTGGTGCTAGATGAACGAACGTCTATTCACTTGCTCAGTTCTGAGAGATAAGTGTGTGTGAAAGCCGTACTTCACCTAGCTTTTTGGGAACACAGAGTTTCTTTTCAGTTGCAAACTCCATTCCATACATATATATGGGGAGTTACTAGCTCCAACTCGGTTTTACAGTGAAAACTGCAGGAACTTCAAACCGGCACTAGGAAACAGACTGAGGAAGCAGAGAAAAAGTGTCTCCTGCAACCCGTTCCCTTCGTGCTAGATGAACGAAGGTCTCTCCTCTTGCTCAGTTCTGATAAATAAGTGTGTGTGAAAGCCGTCCTTCACCTAGCTTGTTGGGAACACAAAGTTTCTTTTCAGTTGCAAACTCCATTCCATACATATATATGGGGAGGTAGAAGCTCCAACTCGGTTTGACAGTGAAAACTGCAGGAACTTCAAACCGGCACTAGGAAAAGACTGAGAAAGCAGAGAAAAAGTGTCTCCTGCAACCCGTTCCCTTGGTGCTAGATGAACGAACGTCTCTCCACTTGCTCAGTTCTGAGAGATAAGTGTGTGTGAAAGCCGTCCTTCACCTAGCTTGTTGGGAACACAAAGTTTCTTTTCAGTTGCAAACTCCATTCCATATATATATATGGGGAGGTACTAGCTCCAACACTGTTTGACAGTGAAAACTGCAGGAACTTCAAACCGGCACTAGGAAACAGACTGAGAAAGCAGAGAAAAAGTGTCTCCTGCAACCCGTTCCCTTGGTGCTAGATGAACGAACGTCTCTCCACTTGCTCTGTTCTGAGAGATAAGTGTGTGTGAAAGCCGTCCTTCACCTAGCTTGTTGGGAACACAAAGTTTCTTTTCAGTTGCAAACTCCATTCCATACATATATATGGGGAGGTAGAAGCTCCAACTCGGTTTTACAGTGAAAACTGCAGGAACTTCAAACCGGCACTTGGAAACAGACTGAGAAAGCAGAGAAAAAGTGTCTCCTGCAACCCGTTCCCTTGGTGCTAGATGAACGAACGTCTCTCCACTTGCTCTGTTCTGAGAGATAAGTGTGTGTGAAAGCCGTCCTTCACCTAGTTTGTTGGGAACACAAAGTTTCTTTTCAGTTGCAAACTCCATTCCATACATATATATGGGGAGGTAGAAGCTCCAACTCGGTTTTACAGTGAAAACTGCAGGAACTTCAAACCGGCACTAGGAAAAAGACTGAGAAAGCAGAGAAAAAGTGTCTCCTGCAACTCGTTCCCTTGGTGCTAGATGACCGAACGTCTCTCCACTTGCTCAGTTCTGAGAGATAAGTGTGTGTGAAAGCGGTCCTTCACCTAGCTTGTTGGGAACACAAAGATTCTTTTCAGTTGCAAACTCCATTCCATACATATATATGTGGAGGTACTAGCTCCAATTCGGTTTGACAGTGAAAACTGCAGGAACTTCAAACCGGCACTAGGAAACAGACTGAGAAAGCAGAGAAATAGTGTCTCCTGCAACCCGTTCCCTTGGTGCTAGATGAACGGACGTCTCTCCACTTGCTCAGTTCTGAGAGATAAGTGTGTGTGAAAGCCGTCCTTCACCTAGCTTGTTGGGAACACAAAGTTTCTTTTCAGTTGCAAACTCCATTCCATACATATATATGGGGAGGTAGAAGCTCCAACTCGGTTTGACAGTGAAAACTGCAGGAACTTCAAACCGGCACTAGGAAAAGACTGAGAAAGCAGAGAAAAAGTGTCTCCTGCAACCCGTTCCCTTGGTGCTAGATGAACGAACGTCTCTCCACTTGCTCAGTTCTGAGAGATAAGTGTGTGTGAAAGCCGTCCTTCACCTAGCTTGTTGGGAACACAAAGTTTCTTTTCAGTTGCAAACTCCATTCCATATATATATATGGGGAGGTACTAGCTCCAACACTGTTTGACAGTGAAAACTGCAGGAACTTCAAACCGGCACTAGGAAACAGACTGAGAAAGCAGAGAAAAAGTGTCTCCTGCAACCCGTTCCCTTGGTGCTAGATGAACGAACGTCTCTCCACTTGCTCTGTTCTGAGAGATAAGTGTGTGTGAAAGCCGTCCTTCACCTAGCTTGTTGGGAACACAAAGTTTCTTTTCAGTTGCAAACTCCATTCCATACATATATATGGGGAGGTAGAAGCTCCAACTCGGTTTTACAGTGAAAACTGCAGGAACTTCAAACCGGCACTTGGAAACAGACTGAGAAAGCAGAGAAAAAGTGTCTCCTGCAACCCGTTCCCTTGGTGCTAGATGAACGAACGTCTCTCCACTTGCTCTGTTCTGAGAGATAAGTGTGTGTGAAAGCCGTCCTTCACCTAGTTTGTTGGGAACACAAAGTTTCTTTTCAGTTGCAAACTCCATTCCATACATATATATGGGGAGGTAGAAGCTCCAACTCGGTTTTACAGTGAAAACTGCAGGAACTTCAAACCGGCACTAGGAAAAAGACTGAGAAAGCAGAGAAAAAGTGTCTCCTGCAACTCGTTCCCTTGGTGCTAGATGACCGAACGTCTCTCCACTTGCTCAGTTCTGAGAGATAAGTGTGTGTGAAAGCGGTCCTTCACCTAGCTTGTTGGGAACACAAAGATTCTTTTCAGTTGCAAACTCCATTCCATACATATATATGTGGAGGTACTAGCTCCAATTCGGTTTGACAGTGAAAACTGCAGGAACTTCAAACCGGCACTAGGAAACAGACTGAGAAAGCAGAGAAATAGTGTCTCCTGCAACCCGTTCCCTTGGTGCTAGATGAACGGACGTCTCTCCACTTGCTCAGTTCTGAGAGATAAGTGTGTGTGAAAGCCGTCCTTCACCTAGCTTGTTGCTAACACAAAGTTTCTTTTCAGTTGCAAACTCCATTCCATACATATATATGGGGAGGTTCTAGCTCCAACTCGGTTTGACAGTGAAAACTGCAGGAACTTCAAACCGGCACTAGGAAACAGACTGAGAAAGCAGAGAAAAATTTTCACCTGCAACCCGTTCCCTTGGTGCTAGATGAACGAACGTCTCTCCACTTGCTCTGTTCTGAGAGATAAGTGTGTGTGAAAGCCGTCCTTCACCTAGCTTGTTGGGAACACAAAGTTTCTTTTTAGTTGCAAACTCCATTCCATACATATATATGGGGAGGTTCTAGCTCCAACTCGGTTTTACAGTGAAAACTGCAGGAACTTCAAACCGGCACTAGGAAACAGACTGAGAAAGCAGAGAAAAAGTGTCTCCTGCAACCCGTTCCATTGGTGCTAGATGAACGAACGTCTCTCCACTTGCTCTGTTCTGAGAGATAAGTGTGGGTGAAAGCCGTCCTTCACCTAGCTTGTTGGGAACACAAAGTTTCTTTTCAGTTGCAAACTCCATTCCATACATATATATGGGGAGGTAGAAGCTCCAACTCGGTTTTACAGTGAAAACTGCAGGAACTTCAAACCGGCACTAGGAAAAAGACTGAGAAAGCAGAGAAAAAGTGTCTCCTGCAACCCGTTCCCTTGGTGCTAGATGAACGAACGTCTCTCCACTTGCTCAGTTCTGAGAGATAAGTGTGTGTGAAAGCGGTCCTTCACCTAGCTTGTTGGGAACACAAAGATTCTTTTCAGTTGCAAACTCCATTCCATACATATATATGTGGAGGTACTAGCTCCAACTCGGTTTGACAGTGAAAACTGCAGGAACTTCAAACCGGCACTAGGAAACAGACTGAGAAAGCAGAGAAATAGTGTCTCCTGCAACCCGTTCCCTTGGTGCTAGATGAACGAACGTCTCTCCACTTGCTCAGTTCTGAGAGATAAGTGTGTGTGAAAGCCGTCCTTCACCTAGCTTGTTGGGAACACAAAGTTTCTTTTCAGTTGCAAACTCCATTCCATACATATATATGGGGAGGTTCTAGCTCCAACTCGGTTTGACAGTGAAAACTGCAGGAACTTCAAACCGGCACTAGGAAACAGACTGAGGAAGCAGAGTAAAAGTGTCTCCTGCAAACCGTTCCCTTCGTGCTAGATGAACGAACGTCTATCCACTTGCTCAGTTCTGAAAGATAAGTGTGTGTGAAAGCCGTCCTTCACCTAGCTTGTTGGGAACACAAAGTTTCTTTTCAGTTGCAAACTCCATTCCATACATATATATGGGGAGGTACTAGCTCCAAATCGGTTTGACAGTGAAAACTGCAGGAACTTCAAACCGGCACTAGGAAACAGACTGAGAAAGCAGAGAAAAAGTGTCTCCTGCAACCCGTTCCCTTGGTGCTAGATGAACGAACGTCTCTCCACTTGCTCAGTTCTGAGAGATAAGTGTGTGTGAAAGCCGTCCTTCACCTAGCTTGTTGGGAACACAAAGTTAGTTTTCAGTTGCAAACTCCATTCCATACATATATATGGGGAGGTAGAAGCTCCAACTAGGTTTGACAGTGAAAACTGCAGGAACTTCAAACCGCCACTAGGAAAAAGACTGAGAAAGCAGAGAAAAAGTGTCTCCTGCAACCCGTTCCCTTGGTGCTAGATGAATGAACGTCTCTCCACTTGCTCAGTTCTGAGAGATAAGTGTGTGTGAAAGCCGTCCTTCACCTAGCTTGTTGGGAACACAAAGTTTCTTTTCAGTTGCAAACTCCATTCCATACATATATAAGGGGAGGTACAAGCTCCATCTCGGTTTTACAGTGAAAACTGCAGGAACTTCAAACCGGCACTTTGAAACAGACTGAGGAAGCAGAGAAAAAGTGTCTCCTGCAACCCGTTCCCTTGGTGCTAGATGAACGAACGTCTATTCACTTGCTCAGTTCTGAGAGATAAGTGTGTGTGAAAGCCGTCCTTCACCTAGCTTGTTGGGAACACAAAGTTTCTTTTCAGTTGCAAACTCCATTCCATACATATATCTGGGGAGGTACTAGCTCCAACACTGTTTGACAGTGAAAACTGCAGGAACTTCAAACCGGCACTAGGAAACAGACTGAGAAAGCAGAGAAAAAGTGTCTCCTGCAACCCGTTCCCTTGGTGCTAGATGAACGAACGTCTCTCCACTTGTTCTGTTCTGAGAGATAAGTGTGTGTGAAAGCCGTCCTTCACCTAGCTTGTTGGGAACACAAAGTTTCTTTTCAGTTGCAAACTCCATTCCATACATATATATGGGGAGGTAGAAGCTCCAACTCGGTTTTACAGTGAAAACTGCAGGAACTTCAAACCGGCACTTGGAAACAGACTGAGAAAGCAGAGAAAAAGTGTCTCCTGCAACCCGTTCCCTTGGTGCTAGATGAACGAACGTCTCTCCACTTGCTCTGTTCTGAGAGATAAGTGTGTGTGAAAGCCGTCCTTCACCTAGCTTGTTGGGAACACAAAGTTTCTTTTCAGTTGCAAACTCCATTCCATACATATATATGGGGAGGTAGAAGCTCCAACTCGGTTTTACAGTGAAAACTGCAGGAACTTCAAACCGGCACTAGGAAAAAGACTGAGAAAGCAGAGAAAAAGTGTCTCCTGCAACTCGTTCCCTTGGTGCTAGATGACCGAACGTCTCTCCACTTGCTCAGTTCTGAGAGATAAGTGTGTGTGAAAGCGGTCCTTCACCTAGCTTGTTGGGAACACAAAGATTCTTTTCAGTTGCAAACTCCATTCCATACATATATATGTGGAGGTACTAGCTCCAATTCGGTTTGACAGTGAAAACTGCAGGAACTTCAAACCGGCACTAGGAAACAGACTGAGAAAGCAGAGAAAAAGTGTCTCCTGCAACCCGTTCCCTTGGTGCTAGATGAACGAACGTCTCTCCACTTGCTCAGTTCTGAGAGATAAGTGTGTGTGAAAGCCGTCCTTCACCTAGCTTGTTGGGAACACAAAGTTTCTTTTCAGTTGCAAACTCCATTCCATACATATATATGGGGAGGTACTAGCTCCAACACTGTTTGACAGTGAAAACTGCAGGAACTTCAAACCGGCACTTGGAAACAGACTGAGAAAGCAGAGAAAAAGTGTCTCCTGCAACCCGTTCCCTTGGTGCTAGATGAACGAACGTCTCTCCACTTGCTCTGTTCTGAGAGATAAGTGTGTGTGAAAGCCGTCCTTCACCTAGCTTGTTGGGAACACAAAGTTTCTTTTCAGTTGCAAACTCCATTCCATACATATATATGAGGAGGTAGAAGCTCCAACTCGGTTTTACAGTGAAAACTGCAGGAAGTTCAAACCGGCACTAGGAAAAAGACTGAGAAAGCAGAGAAAAAGTGTCTCCTGCAACTCGTTCCCTTGGTGCTAGATGACCGAACGTCTCTCCACTTGCTCAGTTCTGAGAGATAAGTGTGTGTGAAAGCGGTCCTTCACCTAGCTTGTTGGGAACACAAAGATTCTTTTCAGTTGCAAACTCCATTCCATACATATATATGTGGAGGTACTAGCTCCAATTCGGTTTGACAGTGAAAACTGCAGGAACTTCAAACCGGCACTAGGAAACAGACTGAGAAAGCAGAGAAATAGTGTCTCCTGCAACCCGTTCCCTTGGTGCTAGATGAACGGACGTCTCTCCACTTGCTCAGTTCTGAGAGATAAGTGTGTGTGAAAGCCGTCCTTCAACTAGCTTGTTGCTAACACAAAGTTTCTTTTCAGTTGCAAACTCCATTCCATACATATATATGGGGAGGTTCTAGCTCCAACTCGGTTTGACAGTGAAAACTGCAGGAACTTCAAACCGGCACTAGGAAACAGACTGAGAAAGCAGAGAAAAATTGTCACCTGCAACCCGTTCCCTTGGTGCTAGATGAACGAACGTCTCTCCACTTGCTCTGTTCTGAGAGATAAGTGTGTGTGAAAGCCGTCCTTCACCTAGCTTGTTGGGAACACAAAGTTTCTTTTCAGTTGCAAACTCCATTCCATACATATATATGGGGAGGTAGAAGCTCCAAGTCGGTTTTACAGTGAAAACTGCAGGAACTTCAAACCGGCACTAGGAAACAGACTGAGAAAGCAGAGGAAAAGTGTCTCCTGCAACCCGTTCCATTGGTGCTAGATGAACGAACGTCTCTCCACTTGCTCTGTTCTGAGAGATAAGTGTGGGTGAAAGCCGTCCTTCACCTAGCTTGTTGGGAACACAAAGTTTCTTTTCAGTTGCAAACTCCATTCCATACATATATATGGGGAGGTAGAAGCTCCAACTCGGTTTTACAGTGAAAACTGCAGGAACTTCAAACCGGCACTAGGAAAAAGACTGAGAAAGCAGAGAAAAAGTGTCTCCTGCAACCCGTTCCCTTGGTGCTAGATGAACGAACGTCTCTCCACTTGCTCAGTTCTGAGAGATAAGTGTGTGTGAAAGCGGTCCTTCACCTAGCTTGTTGGGAACACAAAGATTCTTTTCAGTTGCAAACTCCATTCCATACATATATATGTGGAGGTACTAGCTCCAACTCGGTTTGACAGTGAAAACTGCAGGAACTTCAAACCGGCACTAGGAAACAGACTGAGAAAGCAGAGAAATAGTGTCTCCTGCAACCCGTTCCCTTGGTGCTAGATGAACGAACGTCTCTCCACTTGCTCAGTTCTGAGAGATAAGTGTGTGTGAAAGCCGTCCTTCACCTAGCTTGTTGGGAACACAAAGTTTCTTTTCAGTTGCAAACTCCATTCCATACATATATATGGGGAGGTTCTAGCTCCAACTCGGTTTGACAGTGAAAACTGCAGGAACTTCAAACCGGCACTAGGAAATAGACTGAGGAAGCAGAGTAAAAGTGTCTCCTGCAACCCGTTCCCTTCGTGCTAGATGAACGAACGTCTACCCACTTGCTCAGTTCTGAAAGATAAGTGTGTGTGAAAGCCGTCCTTCACCTAGCTTGTTGGGAACACAAAGTTTCTTTTCAGATGCAAACTCCATTCCATATATATATATGGGGAGGTACTAGCTCCAAATCGGTTTGACAGTGAAAACTGCAGGAACTTCAAACCGGCACTAGGAAACAGACTGAGAAAGCAGAGAAAAAGTGTCTCCTGCAACCCGTTCCCTTGGTGCTAGATGAACGAAAGTCTCTCCACTTGCTCAGTTCTGAGAGATAAGTGTGTGTGAAAGCCGTCCTTCACCTAGCTTGTTGGGAACACAAAGTTAGTTTTCAGTTGCAAACTCCATTCCATACATATATATGGGGAGTTACTAGCTCCAACTCGGTTTTACAGTGAAAACTGCAGGAACTTCAAACCGGCACTAGGAAACAGACTGAGGAAGCAGAGAAAAAGTGTCTCCTGCAACCCGTTCCCTTCGTGCTAGATGAACGAAGGTCTCTCCTCTTGCTCAGTTCTGATAAATAAGTGTGTGTGAAAGCCGTCCTTCACCTAGCTTGTTGGGAACACAAAGTTTCTTTTCAGTTGCAAACTCCATTCCATACATATATATGGGGAGGTAGAAGCTCCAACTCTGTTTTACAGTGAAAACTGCAGGAACTTCAAACCGGCACTAGGAAAAAGACTGAGAAAGCAGAGAAAAAGTGTCTCCTGCAACCCGTTCCCTTGGTGCTAGATGAATGAACGTCTCTCCACTTGCTCAGTTCTGAGAGATAAGTGTGTGTGAAAGCCGTCCTTCACCTAGCTTGTTGGGAACACAAAGTTTCTTTTCAGTTGCAAACTCCATTCCATACATATATATGGGGAGGTACAAGCTCCATCTCGGTTTTACAGTGAAAACTGCAGGAACTTCAAACCGGCACTTTGAAACAGACTGAGGAAGCAGAGAAAAAGTGTCTCCTGCAACCCGTTCCCTTGGTGCTAGATGAACGAACGTCTATTCACTTGCTCAGTTCTGAGAGATAAGTGTGTGTGAAAGCCGTCCTTCACCTAGCTTGTTGGGAACACAAAGTTTCTTTTTAGTTGCAAACTCCATTCCATACATATATATGGGGAGATTCTAGCTCCAACTCGGTTTGACAGTGAAAACTGCAGGAACTTCAAACCGGCACTAGGAAACAGACTGAGAAAGCAGAGAAAAAGTGTCTCCTGCAAAACTTTCCCTTGATGCTAGATGAACGAACGTCTCTCCACTTGCTCAATTCTGAGAGATAAGTGTGTGTGAAAGCCGTCCTTCACCTAGCTTGTTGGGAACACAAAGTTTCTTTTCAGTTGCAAACTCCATTCCATACATATATATGGGGAGGTACTAGCTCCAACTCGGTTTTACAGTGAAAACTGCAGGAACTTCATACCGGCACTAGGAAACAGACTGAGGAAGCAGAGAAAAAGTGTCTCCTGCAACCCGTTCCCTTCGTGCTAGATGAACGAAGGTCTCTCCTCTTGCTCAGTTCTGATAAATAAGTGTGTGTGAAAGCCGTCCTTCACCTAGCTTGTTGGGAACACAAAGTTTCTTTTCAGTTGCAAACTCCATTCCATACATATATATGGGGAGGTAGAAGCTCCAACTCGGTTTGACAGTGAAAACTGCAGGAACTTCAAACCGGCACTAGGAAAAAGACTGAGAAAGCAGAGAAAAAGTGTCTCCTGCAACCCGTTCCCTTGGTGCTAGATGAACGAACGTCTCTCCACTTGCTCAGTTCTGAGAGATAAGTGTGTGTGAAAGCCGTCCTTCACCTAGCTTGTTGGGAACACAAAGTTTCTTTTCAGTTGCAAACTCCATTCCATATATATATATGGGGAGGTACAAGCTCCATCTCGGTTTTACAGTGAAAACTGCAGGAACTTCAAACCGGCACTTTGAAACAGACTGAGGAAGCAGAGAAAAATTGTCTCCTGCAACCCGTTCCCTTGGTGCTAGATGAACGAACGTCTATTCACTTGCTCAGTTCTGAGAGATAAGTGTGTGTGAAAGCCGTCCTTCACCTAGCTTGTTGGGAACACAAAGTTTCTTTTTAGTTGCAAACTCCATTCCATACATATATATGGGGAGGTTCTAGCTCCAACTCGGTTTGACAGTGAAAACTGCAGGAACTTCAAACCGGCACTAGGAAACAGACTGAGAAAGCAGAGAAAAAGTGTCTCCTGCAACCAGTTCCCTTGGTGCTAGATGAACGAACGTCTCTCCACTTGCTCTGTTCTGAGAGATAAGTGTGTGTGAAAGCCGTCCTTCACCTAGCTTGTTGGGAACACAAAGTTTCTTTTCAGTTGCAAACTCCATTCCATAAATATTTATGGGGAGGTAGAAGCTCCAACTCGGTTTTACAGTGAAAACTGCAGGAACTTCCAACCGGCACCAGGAAACAGACTGAGAAAGCAGAGAAAAAGTGTCTCCTGCAACCCGTTCCCTTGGTGCTAGATGAACGAACGTCTCTCCACTTGCTCTGTTCTGAGAGATAAGTGTGTGTGAAAGCCGTCCTTCACCTAGCTTGTTGGGAACACAAAGTTTCTTTTCAGTTGCAAACTCCATTCCATACATATATATGGGGAGGTACTAGCTCCAACTCGGTTTGACAGTGAAAACTGCAGGAACTTCAAACCGGCACTAGGAAACAGACTGAGGAAGCAGAGAAAAAGTGTCTCCTGCAACCCGTTCCCTTGGTGCTAGATGAACGAACGTCTATTCACTTGCTCAGTTCTGAGAGATAAGTGTGTGTGAAAGCCGTCCTTCACCTAGCTTGTTGGGAACACAAAGTTTCTTTTTAGTTGCAAACTCCATTCCATACATATATATGGGGAGGTTCTAGCTCCAACTCGGTTTGACAGTGAAAACTGCAGGAACTTCAAACCGGCACTAGGAAACAGACTGAGAAAGCAGAGAAAAAGTGTCTCCTGCAACCCGTTCCCTTGGTGCTAGATGAACGAAAGTCTCTCCACTTGCTCTGTTCTGAGAGATAAGTGTGTGTGAAAGCCGTCCTTCACCTAGCTTGTTGGGAACACAAAGTTTCTTTTCAGCTGCAAACTCCATTCCATACATATATATGGGGAGGTAGAAGCTCCAACTCGGTTTTACAGTGAAAACTGCAGGAACTTCAAACCGGCACTAGGAAACAGACTGAGAAAGCAGAGAAAAAGTGTCTCCTGCAACCCGTTCCCTTGGTGCTAGATGAACGAACGTCTCTCCACTTGCTCAGTTCTGAGAGATAAGTGTGAGTGAAAGCCGTCCTTCACCTAGCTTGTTGGGAACACAGAGTTTCTTTTCAGTTGCAAACTCCATTCCATACATATATATGGGGAGTTACTAGCTCCAACTCGGTTTTACAGTGAAAACTGCAGGAACTTCAAACCGGCACTAGGAAACAGACTGAGGAAGCAGAGAAAAAGTGTCTCCTGCAACCCGTTCCCTTCGTGCTAGATGAACGAAGGTCTCTCCTCTTGCTCAGTTCTGATAAATAAGTGTGTGTGAAAGCCGTCCTTCACCTAGCTTGATGGGAACACAAAGTTTCTTTTCAGTTGCAAACTCCATTCCATACATATATATGGGGAGGTAGAAGCTCCAACTCGGTTTGACAGTGAAAACTGCAGGAACTTCAAACCGGCACTAGGAAACAGACTGAGAAAGCAGAGAAACAGTGTCTCCTGCAACCCGTTCCCTTGGTGCTAGATGAACGAAAGTCTCTCCACTTTCTCAGTTCTGAGAGATAAGTGTGTGTGAAAGCCGTCCTTCACCTAGCTTGTTGGGAACACAAAGTTTCTTTTCAGTTGCAAACTCCATTCCATACATATATATGGGGAGGTACAAGCTCCAACTCGGTTTTACAGTGAAAACTGCAGGAACTTCAAACCGGCACTTTGAAACAGACTGAGGAAGCAGAGAAAAAGTGTCTCCTGCAACCCGTTCCCTTGGTGCTAGATGAACGAACGTCTATTCACTTGCTCAGTTCTGAGAGATAAGTGTGTGTGAAAGCCGTCCTTCACCTAGCTTGTTGGGAACACAAAGTTTCTTTTTAGTTGCAAACTCCATTCCATACATATATATGGGGAGGTTCTAGCTCCAACTCGGTTTGACAGTGAAAACTGCAGGAACTTCAAACCGGCACTAGGAAACAGACTGAGAAAGCAGAGAAAAAGTGTCTCCTGCAACCCGTTCCCTTGGTGCTAGATGAACGAACGTCTCTCCACTTGCTCTGTTCTGAGAGATAAGTGTGTGTGAAAGCCGTCCTTCACCTAGCTTGTTGGGAACACAAAGTTTCTTTTCAGTTGCAAACTCCATTCCATACATATATATGGGGAGGTAGAAGCTCCAACTCGGTTTTACAGTGAAAACTGCAGGAACTTCAAACCGGCACCAGGAAACAGACTGAGAAAGCAGAGAAAAAGTGTCTCCTGCAACCCGTTCCCTTGGTGCTAGATGAACGAACGTCTCTCCACTTTCTCTGTTCTGAGAGATAAGTGTGTGTGAAAGCCGTCCTTCACCTTGCTTGTTGGGAACACAAAGTTTCTTTTCAGTTGCAAACTCCATTCCATACATATATATGGGGAGGTTCTAGCTCCAATTCGGTTTGACAGTGAAAACAGCAGGAACTTCAAACAGGCACTAGGAAACAGACTGAGAAATCAGAGAAAAAGTGTCCCCTGCAACCCGTTCCCTTGGTGCTAGATGAACGAACGTCTCTCCACTTTCTCTGTTCTGAGAGATAAGTGTGTGTGAAAGCCGTCCTTCACCTTGCTTGTTGGGAACACAAAGTTTCTTTTCAGTTGCAAACTCCATTCCATACATATATATGGGGAGTTACTAGCTCCAACTCGGTTTTACAGTGAAAACTGCAGGAACTTCAAACCGGCACTAGGAAACAGACTGAGGAAGCAGAGAAAAAGTGTCTCCTGCAACCCGTTCCCTTGGTGCTAGATGAACGAACGTCTATTCACTTGCTCAGTTCTGAGAGATAAGTGTGTGTGAAAGCCGTCCTTCACCTAGCTTGTTGGGAACACAAAGTTTCTTTTTAGTTGCAAACTCCATTCCATACATATATATGGGGAGGTTCTAGCTCCAACTCGGTTTGACAGTGAAAACTGCAGGAACTTCAAACCGGCACTAGGAAACAGACTGAGAAAGCAGAGAAAAAGTGTCTCCTGCAACCCGTTCCCTTGGTGCTAGATGAACGAAAGTCTCTCCACTTGCTCTGTTCTGAGAGATAAGTGTGTGTGAAAGCCGTCCTTCACCTAGCTTGTTGGGAACACAAAGTTTCTTTTCAGCTGCAAACTCCATTCCATACATATATATGGGGAGGTAGAAGCTCCAACTCGGTTTTACAGTGAAAACTGCAGGAACTTCAAACCGGCACTAGGAAACAGACTGAGAAAGCAGAGAAAAAGTGTCTCCTGCAACCCGTTCCCTTGGTGCTAGATGAACGAACGTCTCTCCACTTGCTCAGTTCTGAGAGATAAGTGTGAGTGAAAGCCGTCCTTCACCTAGCTTGTTGGGAACACAGAGTTTCTTTTCAGTTGCAAACTCCATTCCATACATATATATGGGGAGTTACTAGCTCCAACTCGGTTTTACAGTGAAAACTGCAGGAACTTCAAACCGGCACTAGGAAACAGACTGAGGAAGCAGAGAAAAAGTGTCTCCTGCAACCCGTTCCCTTCGTGCTAGATGAACGAAGGTCTCTCCTGTTGCTCAGTTCTGATAAATAAGTGTGTGTGAAAGCCGTCCTTCACCTAGCTTGTTGGGAACACAAAGTTTCTTTTCAGTTGCAAACTCCATTCCATACATATATATGGGGAGGTAGAAGCTCCAACTAGGTTTGACAGTGAAAACTGCAGGAACTTCAAACCGGCACTAGGAAACAGACTGAGAAAGCAGAGAAAAAGTGTCTCCTGCAACCCGTTCCCTTGGTGCTAGATGAACGAAAGTCTCTCCACTTTCTCAGTTCTGAGAGATAAGTGTGTGTGAAAGCCGTCCTTCACCTAGCTTGTTGGGAACACAAAGTTTCTTTTCAGTTGCAAACTCCATTCCATACATATATATGGGGAGGTACAAGCTCCAACTCGGTTTTACAGTGAAAACTGCAGGAACTTCAAACCGGCACTTTGAAACAGACTGAGGAAGCAGAGAAAAAGTGTCTCCTGCAACCCGTTCCCTTGGTGCTAGATGAACGAACGTCTATTCACTTGCTCAGTTCTGAGAGATAAGTGTGTGTGAAAGCCGTCCTTCACCTAGCTTGTTGGGAACACAAAGTTTCTTTTTAGTTGCAAACTCCATTCCATACATATATATGGGGAGGTTCTAGCTCCAACTCGGTTTGACAGTGAAAACTGCAGGAACTTCAAACCGGCACTAGGAAACAGACTGAGAAAGCAGAGAAAAAGTGTCTCCTGCAACCCGTTCCCTTGGTGCTAGATGAACGAACGTCTCTCCACTTGCTCTGTTCTGAGAGATAAGTGTGTGTGAAAGCCGTCCTTCACCTAGCTTGTTGGGAACACAAAGTTTCTTTTCAGTTGCAAACTCCATTCCATACATATATATGGGGAGGTAGAAGCTCCAACTCGGTTTTACAGTGAAAACTGCAGGAACTTCAAACCGGCACCAGGAAACAGACTGAGAAAGCAGAGAAAAAGTGTCTCCTGCAACCCGTTCCCTTGGTGCTAGATGAACGAACGTCTCTCCACTTTCTCTGTTCTGAGAGATAAGTGTGTGTGAAAGCCGTCCTTCACCTTGCTTGTTGGGAACACAAAGTTTCTTTTCAGTTGCAAACTCCATTCCATACATATATATGGGGAGGTTCTAGCTCCAATTCGGTTTGACAGTGAAAACAGCAGGAACTTCAAACCGGCACTAGGAAACAGACTGAGAAATCAGAGAAAAAGTGTCCCCTGCAACCCGTTCCCTTGGTGCTAGATGAACGAACTTCTCTCCACTTTCTCTGTTCTGAGAGATAAGTGTGTGTGAAAGCCGTCCTTCAACTTGCTTGTTGGGAACACAAAGTTTCTTTTCAGTTGCAAACTCCATTCCATACATATATATGGGGAGTTACTAGCTCCAACTCGGTTTTACAGTGAAAACTGCAGGAACTTCAAACCGGCACTAGGAAACAGACTGAGGAAGCAGAGAAAAAGTGTCTCCTGCAACCCGTTCCCTTCGTGCTAGATGAACGAAGGTCTCTCCTCTTGCTCAGTTCTGATAAATAAGTGTGTGTGAAAGCCGTCCTTCACCTAGCTTGTTGGGAACACAAAGTTTCTTTTCAGTTGCAAACTCCATTCCATACATATATATGGGGAGGTAGAAGCTCCAACTCGGTTTTACAGTGAAAACTGCAGGAACTTCAAACCGGCACTAGGAAACAGACTGAGAAAGCAGAGAAAAAGTGTCTCCTGCAACCCGTTCCCTTGGTGCTAGATGAACGAAAGTCTCTCCACTTTCTCAGTTCTGAGAGATAAGTGTGTGTGAAAGCCGTCCTTCACCTAGCTTGTTGGGAACACAAAGTTTCTTTTCAGTTGCAAACTCCATTCCATACATATATATGGGGAGGTACAAGCTCCAACTCGGTTTTACAGTGAAAACTGCAGGAACTTCAAACCGGCACTTTGAAACAGACTGAGGAAGCAGAGAAAAAGTGTCTCCTGCAACCCGTTCCCTTGGTGCTAGATGAACGAACGTCTATTCACTTGCTCAGTTCTGAGAGATAAGTGTGTGTGAAAGCCGTCCTTCACCTAGCTTGTTGGGAACACAAAGTTTCTTTTTAGTTGCAAACTCCATTCCATACATATATATGGGGAGGTTCTAGCTCCAACTCGGTTTGACAGTGAAAACTGCAGGAACTTCAAACCGGCACTAGGAAACAGACTGAGAAAGCAGAGAAAAAGTGTCTCCTGCAACCCGTTCCCTTGGTGCTAGATGAACGAACGTCTCTCCACTTGCTCTGTTCTGAGAGATAAGTGTGTGTGAAAGCCGTCCTTCACCTAGCTTGTTGGGAACACAAAGTTTCTTTTCAGTTGCAAACTCCATTCCATACATATATATGGGGAGGTAGAAGCTCCAACTCGGTTTTACAGTGAAAACTGCAGGAACTTCAAACCGGCACCAGGAAACAGACTGAGAAAGCAGAGAAAAAGTGTCTCCTGCAACCCGTTCCCTTGGTGCTAGATGAACGAACGTCTCTCCACTTTCTCTGTTCTGAGAGATAAGTGTGTGTGAAAGCCGTCCTTCACCTTGCTTGTTGGGAACACAAAGTTTCTTTTCAGTTGCAAACACCATTCCATACATATATATGGGGAGGTTCTAGCTCCAATTCGGTTTGACAGTGAAAACAGCAGGAACTTCAAACCGGCACTAGGAAACAGACTGAGAAATCAGAGAAAAAGTGTCCCCTGCAACCCGTTCCCTTGGTGCTAGATGAACGAACGTCTCTCCACTTTCTCTGTTCTGAGAGATAAGTGTGTGTGAAAGCCGTCCTTCACCTTGCTTGTTGGGAACACAAAGTTTCTTTTCAGTTGCAAACTCCATTCCATACATATATATGGGGAGGTTCTAGCTCCAATTCGGTTTGACAGTGAAAACAGCAGGAACTTCAAACCGGCACTAGGAAACAGACTGAGAAATCAGAGAAAAAGTGTCCCCTGCAACCCGTTCCCTTGGTGCTAGATGAACGAACGTCTCTCCACTTGCTCAGTTCTGAGAGATAAGTGTGTGTGAAAGCCGTCCTTCACCTAGCTTGTTGGGAACACAAAGTTTCTTTTCAGTTGCAAACTCCATTCCATACATATATATGGGGAGGTACAAGCTCCAACTCGGTTTTACAGTGAAAACTGCAGGAACTTCAAACCGGCACTAGGAAACAGACTGAGGAAACAGAGAAAAAGTGTCTCCTGCAACCCGTTCCCTTGGTGCTAGATGAACGAACGTCTCTCCACTTGCTCAGTTCTGAGAGATAAGTGTGTGTGAAAGCCGTCCTTCACCTAGCTTGTTGGGAACACAAAGTTTCTTTCAGTTGCAAACTCCATTCCATACATATATATGGGGAGGTACTAGCTCCAACTCGGTTTGACAGTGAAAACTGCAGGAACTTCCAACCGGCACTAGGAAACAGACTGAGAAAGCAGAGAAAAAGTGTCTCCTGCAAACCGTTCCCTTGGTGCTAGATGAACGAACGTCTCTCCACTTGCTCAGTTCTGAGAGATAAGTGTGTGTGAAAGCCGTCCTTCACCTAGCTTGTTGGGAACACAGAGTTTCTTTTCAGTTGCAAACTCCATTCCATACATATATATGGGGAGTTACTAGCTCCAACTCGGTTTTACAGTGAAAACTGCAGGAACTTCAAACCGGCACTAGGAAACAGACTGAGGAAGCAGAGAAAAAGTGTCTCCTGCAACCCGTTCCCTTCGTGCTAGATGAACGAAGGTCTCTCCTCTTGCTCAGTTCTGATATATAAGTGTGTGTGAAAGCCGTCCTTCACCTAGCTTGTTGGGAACACAAAGTTTCTTTTCAGTTGCAAACTCCATTCCATACATATATATGGGGAGGTAGAAGCTCCAACTCGGTTTTACAGTGAAAACTGCAGGAACTTCAAACCGGCACTAGGAAAAAGACTGAGAAAGCAGAGAAAAAGTGTCTCCTGCAACCCGTTCCCTTGGTGCTAGATGAACGAACGTCTCTCCACTTGCTCAGTTCTGAGAGATAAGTGTGTGTGAAAGCCGTACTTCACCTAGCTTGTTGGGAACACAAAGTTTCTTTTCAGTTGCAAACTCCATTCCATACATATATATGGGGAGGTACAAGCTCCAACTCGGTTTTACAGTGAAAACTGCAGGAACTTCAAACCGGCACTTTGAAACAGTCTGAGGAAGCAGAGAAAAAGTGTCTCCTGCAACCCGTTCCCTTGGTGCTAGATGAACGAACGTCTATTCACTTGCTCAGTTCTGAGAGATAAGTGTGTGTGAAAGCCGTCCTTCACCTAGCTTGTTGGGAACACAAAGTTTCTTTATAGTTGCAAACTCCATTCCATACATATATATGGGGAGGTTCTAGCTCCAACTCGGTTTGACAGTGAAAACTGCAGGAACTTCAAACCGGCACTAGGAAACAGACTGAGAAAGCAGAGAAAAAGTGTCTCCTGCAACCCGTTCCCTTGGTGCTAGATGAACGAACGTCTCTCCACTTGCTCTGTTCTGAGAGATAAGTGTGTGTGAAAGCCGTCCTTCACCTAGCTTGTTGGGAACACAAAGTTTCTTTTCAGTTGCAAACTCCATTCCATACATATATATGGGGAGGTAGAAGCTCCAACTCGGTTTTACAGTGAAAACTGCAGGAACTTCAAACCGGCACCAGGAAACAGACTGAGAAAGCAGAGAAAAAGTGTCTCCTGCAACCCGTTCCCTTGGTGCTAGATGAACGAACGTCTCTCCACTTGCTCTGTTCTGAGAGATAAGTGTGTGTGAAAGCCGTCCTTCATCTTGCTTGTTGGGAACACAAAGTTTCTTTTCAGTTGCAAACTCCATTCCATACATATATATGGGGAGGTACTAGCTCCAACTCTGTTTGACAGTGAAAACTGCTGGAACTTCCAAACGGCACTAGGAAACAGACTGAGGAAGCAGAGAAAAAGTGTCTCCTGCAACCCGTTCCCTTGGTGCTAGATGAACGAACGTCTATTAACTTGCTCAGTTCTGAGAGATAAGTGTGTGTGAAAGCCGTCCTTCACCTAGCTTGTTGGGAACACAAAGTTTCTTTTTAGTTGCAAACTCCATTCCATACATATATATGGGGAGGTTCTAGCTCCAACTCGGTTTGACAGTGAAAACTGCAGGAACTTCAAACCGGCACTAGGAAACAGACTGAGAAAGCAGAGAAAAAGTGTCTCCTGCAACCCGTTCCCTTGGTGCTAGATGAACGAACGTCTCTCCACTTGCTCTGTTCTGAGAGATAAGTGTGTGTGAAAGCCGTCCTTCACCTAGCTTGTTGGGAACACAAAGTTTCTTTTCAGTTGCAAACTCCATTCCATACATATATATGGGGATGTAGAAGCTCCAACTCGGTTTTACAGTGAAAACTGCAGGAACTTCAAACCGGCACTAGGAAACAGACTGAGAAAGCAGAGAAAAAGTGTCTCCTGCAACCCGTTCCCTTCGTGCTAGATGAACGAACGTCTCTCCACTTGCTCTGTTCTGAGAGATAAGTGTGTGTGAAAGCCGTCCTTCACCTTGCTTGTTGGGAACACAAAGTTTCTTTTCAGTTGCAAACTCCATTCCATACATATATATGGGGAGGTAGAAGCTCCAACTCGGTTTGACAGTGAAAACTGCAGGAACTTCAAACCGGCACTAGGAAACAGACTGAGAAAGCAGAGAAATACTGTCTCCTGCAAACCGTTCCCTTGGTGCTAGATGAACGAAAGTCTCTCCACTTGCTCAGTTCTGAGAGATAAGTGTGTGTGAAAGCCGTCCTTCACCTAGCTTGTTGGGAACACAAAGTTTCTTTTCAGTTGCAAACTCCATTCCAAACATATATATGGGGAGGTTCTAGCTCCAACTCGGTTTGACAGTGAAAACTGCAGGAACTTCAAACCGGCACTAGGAAACAGACTGAGAAAGCAGAGAAATAGTGTCTCCTGCAACCCGTTCCCTTGGTGCTAGATGAACGAACGTCTCTCCACTTGCTCAGTTCTGAGAGATAAGTGTGTGTGAAAGCCGTCCTTCACCTAGCTTGTTGGGAACACAAAGTTTCTTTTTAGTTGCAAACTCCATTCCATACATATATATGGGGAGGTTCTAGCTCCAACTCGGTTTGACAGTGAAAACTGCAGGAACTTCAAACCGGCACTAGGAAACAGACTGCGAAAGCAGAGAAAAATTGTCTCCTGCAACCCGTTCCCTTGGTGCTAGATGAACGAACGTCTCTCCACTTGCTCTGTTCTGAGAGATAAGTGTGTGTGAAAGCCGTACTTCACCTAGCTTGTTGGGAACACAAAGTTTCTTTTCAGTTGCAAACTCCATTCCATACATATATATGGGGAGGTAGAAGCTCCAACTCGGTTTTACAGTGAAAACTGCAGGAACTTCAAACCGGCACTAGGAAACAGACTGAGAAATCAGAGAAAAAGTGTCCCCTGCAACCCGTTCCCTTGGTGCTAGATGAACGAACGTCTCTCCACTTGCTCAGTTCTGAGAGATAAGTGTGTGTGAAAGCCGTCCTTCACCTAGCTTGTTGGGAACACAAAGTTTCTTTTCAGTTGCAAACTCCATTCCATACATATATATGGGGAGGTACAAGCTCCAACTCGGTTTTACAGTGAAAACTGCAGGAACTTCAAACCGGCACTAGGAAACAGACTGAGGAAGCAGAGAAAAAGTGTCTCCTGCAACCCGTTCCCTTCGTGCTAGATGAACGAAGGTCTCTCCTCTTGCTCAGTTCTGATAAATAAGTGTGTGTGAAAGCCGTCCTTCACCTAGCTTGTTGGGAACACAAAGTTTCTTTTCAGTTGCAAACTCCATTCCATACATATATATGGGGAGGTACAAGCTCCAACTCGGTTTTACAGTGAAAACTGCAGGAACTTCAAACCGGCACTTTGAAACAGACTGAGGAAGCAGAGAAAAAGTGTCTCCTGCAACCCGTTCCCTTGGTGCTAGATGAACGAACGTCTATTCACTTGCTCAGTTCTGAGAGATAAGTGTGTGTGAAAGCCGTCCTTCACCTAGCTTGTTGGGAACACAGAGTTTATTTTCAGTTGCAAACTACATTCCATACATATATATGGGGAGGTAGAATCTCCAACACGGTTTTAAAGTGAAAACTGCAGGAACTTCAAACCGGCACTAGGAAACAGACTGAGAAAGCAGAGAAAAAGTGTCCCCTGCAACCCGTTCCCTTGGTGCTAGATGAACGAACGTCTCTCCACTTGCTCAGTTCTGAGAGATAAGTGTGTGTGAAAGCCGTCCTTCACCTAGCTTGTTGGGAACACAAAGTTTCTTTTCAGTTGCATACCCCATTCCATACATATATATGCGGAGGTACAAGCTCCAACTCGGTTTGACAGTGAAAACTGCAGGAACTTCAAACCGGCACTAAGAAACAGACTGAGGAAGCCGAGAAAAAGTGTCTCCTGCAACCCGTTCCCTTGGTGCTAGATGAACGAACGTCTCTCCACTTGCTCAGTTCTGAGAGATAAGTGTGTGTGAAAGCCGTCCTTCACCTAGCTTGTTGGGAACACAAAGTTTCTTTCAGTTGCAAACTCCATTCCATACATATATATGGGGAGGTACTAGCTCCAACTCGGTTTTACAGTGATAACTGCAGGAACTTCAAACCGGCACTAGGAAACAGACTGAGAAAGCAGAGAAAAAGTGTCTCCTGCAAACCGTTCCCTTGGTGCTAGATGAACGAACGTCTCTCCACTTGCTCAGTTCTGAGGGATAAGTGTGTGTGAAAGCCGTCCTTCACCTAGATTGTTGGGAACACAGAGTTTCTTTTCAGTTGCAAACTCCATTCCATACATATATATGGGGAGTTACTAGCTCCAACTCGGTTTTACAGTGAAAACTGCAGGAACTTCAAACCGGCACTAGGAAACAGACTGAGGAAGCAGAGAAAAAGTGTCTCCTGCAACCCGTTCCCTTCGTGCTAGATGAACGAAGGTCTCTCCTCTTGCTCAGTTCTGATTAATAAGTGTGTGTGAAAGCCGTCCTTCACCTAGCTTTTTGGGAACACAAAGTTTCTTTTCAGTTGCAAACTCCATTCCATACATATATATGGGGAGGTAGAAGCTCCAACTCGGTTTTACAGTGAAAACTGCAGGAACTTCAAACCGGCACTAGGAAACAGACTGAGAAAGCAGAGAAAAAGTGTCTCCTGCAACCCGTTCCCTTGGTGCTAGATGAACGAACGTCTCTCCACTTGCTCTGTTCTGAGAGATAAGTGTGTGTGAAAGCCGTCCTTCAACTAGCTTGTTGGGAACACAAAGTTTCTTTTCAGTTGCAAACTCCATTCCATACATATATATGGGGAGGTAGAAGCTCCAACTCGGTTTTACAGTGAAAACTGCAGGAACTTCAAACCGGCACTAGGAAAAAGACTGAGAAAGCAGAGAAAAATTGTCTCCTGCAACCCGTTCCCTTGGTGCTAGATGAACGAACGTCTCTCCACTTGCTCAGTTCTGAGAGATAAGTGTGTGTGAAAGCGGTCCTTCACCTAGCTTGTTGGGAACACAAAGATTCTTTTCAGTTGCAAACTCCATTCCATACATATATATGTGGAGGTACTAGCTCCAACTCGTTTTGACAGTGAAAACTGCTGGAACTTCAAACCGGCACTAGGAAACAGACTGAGAAAGCAGAGAAATAGTGTCTCCTGCAACCCGTTCCCTTGGTGCTAGATGAACGAACGTCTCTCCACTTGCTCAGTTCTGAGAGATAAGTGTGTGTGAAAGCCGTCCTTCACCTAGCTTGTTGGGAACACAAAGTTTCTTTTCAGTTGCAAACTCCATTCCATACATATATATGGGGAGGTTCTAGCTCCAACTCGGTTTGACAGTGAAAACTGCAGGAACTTCAAACCGGCACTAGGAAACAGACTGAGAAAGCAGAGAAAAATTGTCTCCTGCAACCCGTTCCCTTGGTGCTAGATGAACGAACGTCTCTCCACTTGCTCTGTTCTGAGAGATAAGTGTGTGTGAAAGCCGTACTTCACCTAGCTTGTTGGGAACACAAAGTTTCTTTTCAGTTGCAAACTCCATTCCATACATATATATGGGGAGGTACAAGCTCCAACTCGGTTTTACAGTGAAAACTGCAGGAACTTCAAACCGGCACTAGGAAACAGACTGATAAATCAGAGAAAAAGTGTCCCCTGCAACCCGTTCCCTTGGTGCTAGATGAACGAACGTCTCTCCACTTGCTCAGTTCTGAGAGATAAGTGTGTGTGAAAGCCGTCCTTCACCTAGCTTGTTGGGAACACAAAGTTTCTTTTCAGTTGCAAACTCCATTCCATACATATATATGGGGAGGTACAAGCTCCAACTCGGTTTTACAGTGAAAACTGCAGGAACTTCAAACCGGCACTAGGAAACAGACTGAGGAAGCAGAGAAAAAGTGTGTCCTGCAACCCGTTCCCTTGGTGCTAGATGAACGAACGTCTCTCCACTTGCTCTGTTCTGAGAGATAAGTGTGTGTGAAAGCCGTCCTTCACCTAGCTTGTTGGGAACACAGAGTTTCTTTTAAGTTGCAAACTACATTCCATACATATATATGGGGAGGTAGAATCTCCAACACGGTTTTAAAGTGAAAACTGCAGGAACTTCAAACCGGCACTAGGAAACAGACTGAGAAAGCAGAGAAAAATTGTCCCCTGCAACCCGTTCCCTTGGTGCTAGATGAACGAACGTCTCTCCACTTGCTCAGTTCTGAGAGATAAGTGTGTGTGAAAGCCGTCCTTCACCTAGCTTGTTGGGAACACAAAGTTTCTTTTCAGTTGCAAACTCCATTCCATACATATATATGGGGAGGTACAAGCTCCAACTCGGTTTTACAGTGAAAACTGCAGGAACTTCAAACCGGCACTAGGAAACAGACTGAGGAAGCAGAGAAAAAGTGTCTCCTGCAACCCGTTCCCTTGGTGCTAGATGAACGAACGTCTCTCCACTTGCTCAGTTCTGAGAGATAAGTGTGTGTGAAAGCCGTCCTTCACCTAGCTTGTTGGGAACACAAAGTTTCTTTCAGTTGCAAACTCCATTCCATACATATATATGGGGAGGTACTAGCTCCAACTCGGTTTTACAGTGAAAACTGCAGGAACTTCAAACCGGCACTAGGAAACAGACTGAGAAAGCAGAGAAAAAGTGTCTCCTGCAAACCGTTCCCTTGGTGCTAGATGAACGAACGTCTCTCCACTTGCTCAGTTCTGAGAGATTAGTGTTTGTGAAAGCCGTCCTTCACCTAGCTTGTTGGGAACACAGAGTTTCTTTTCAGTTGCAAACTCCATTCCATACATATATATGGGGAGTTACTAGCTCCAACTCGGTTTTACAGTGAAAACTGCAGGAACTTCAAACCGGCACTAGGAAACAGACTGAGGAAGCAGAGAAAAAGTGTCTCTTGCAACCCGTTCCCTTCGTGCTAGATGAACGAAGGTCTCTCCTCTTGCTCAGTTCTGATAAATAACTGTGTGTGTAAGCCGTCCTTCACCTAGCTTGTTGGGAACACAAAGTTTCTTTTCAGTTGCAAACTCCATTCCATACATATATATGGGGAGGTAGAAGCTCCAACTAGGTTTGACAGTGAAAACTGCAGGAACTTCAAACCGGCACTAGGAAACAGACTGAGAAAGCAGAGAAAAAGTGTCTCCTGCAACCCGTTCCCTTGGTGCTAGATGAACGAACGTCTCTCCACTTGCTCTGTTCTGAGAGATAAGTGTGTGTGAAAGCCGTCCTTCATCTTGCTTGTTGGGAACACAAAGTTTCTTTTCAGTTGCAAACTCCATTCCATACATATATATGGGGAGGTACTAGCTCCAACTCGGTTTGACAGTGAAAACTGCAGGAACTTCCAACCGGCACTAGGAAACAGACTGAGGAAGCAGAGAAAAAGTGTCTCCTGCAACCCGTTCCCTTGGTGCTAGATGAACGAACGTCTATTAACTTGCTCAGTTCTGAGAGATAAGTGTGTGTGAAAGCCGTCCTTCACCTAGCTTGTTGGGAACACAAAGTTTCTTTTTTGTTGCAAACTCCATTCCATACATATATATGGGGAGGTTCTAGCTCCAACTCGGTTTGACAGTGAAAACTGCAGGAACTTCAAACCGGCACTAGGAAACAGACTGAGAAAGCAGAGAAAAAGTGTCTCCTGCAACCCGTTCCCTTGGTGCTAGATGAACGAACGTCTCTCCACTTGCTCTGTTCTGAGAGATAAGTGTGTGTGAAAGCCGTCCTTCACCTAGCTTGTTGGGAACACAAAGTTTCTTTTCAGTTGCAAACTCCATTCCATACATATATATGGGGATGTAGAAGCTCCAACTCGGTTTTACAGTGAAAACTGCAGGAACTTCAAACCGGCACTAGGAAACAGACTGAGAAAGCAGAGAAAAAGTGTCTCCTGCAACCCGTTCCCTTCGTGCTAGATGAACGAACGTCTCTCCACTTGCTCTGTTCTGAGAGATAAGTGTGTGTGAAAGCCGTCCTTCACCTTGCTTGTTGGGAACACAAAGTTTCTTTTCAGTTGCAAACTCCATTCCATACATATATATGGTGAGGTAGAAGCTCCAACTCGGTTTGACAGTGAAAACTGCAGGAACTTCAAACCGGCACTAGGAAACAGACTGAGAAAGCAGAGAAATACTGTCTCCTGCAAACCGTTCCCTTGGTGCTAGATGAACGAAAGTCTCTCCACTTGCTCAGTTCTGAGAGATAAGTGTGTGTGAAAGCCGTCCTTCACCTAGCTTGTTGGGAACACAAAGTTTCTTTTCAGTTGCAAACTCCATTCCATACATATATATGGGGAGGTTCTAGCTCCAACTCGGATTGACAGTGAAAACTGCAGGAACTTCAAACCGGCACTAGGAAACAGACTGAGAAAGCAGAGAAATAGTGTCTCCTGCAACCCGTTCCCTTGGTGCTAGATGAACGAACGTCTCTCCACTTGCTCAGTTCTGAGAAATAAGTGTGTGTGAAAGCCGTCCTTCACCTAGCTTGTTGGGAACACAACGTTTCTTTTTAGTTGCAAACTCCATTCCATACATATATATGGGGAGGTTCTAGCTCCAACTCGGTTTGACAGTGAAAACTGCAGGAACTTCAAACCGGCACTAGGAAACAGACTGCGAAAGCAGAGAAAAATTGTCTCCTGCAACCCGTTCCCTTGGTGCTAGATGAACGAACGTCTCTCCACTTGCTCTGTTCTGAGAGATAAGTGTGTGTGAAAGCCGTCCTTCACCTAGCTTGTTGGGAACACAAAGTTTCTTTTCAGTTGCAAACTCCATTCCATACATATATATGGGGAGGTAGAAGCTCCAACTCGGTTTTACAGTGAAAACTGCAGGAACTTCAAACCGGCACTAGGAAACAGACTGAGAAATCAGAGAAAAAGTGTCCCCTGCAACCCGTTCCCTTGGTGCTAGATGAACGAACGTCTCTCCACTTGCTCAGTTCTGAGAGATAAGTGTGTGTGAAAGCCGTCCTTCACCTAGGTTGTTGGGAACACAAAGTTTCTTTTCAGTTGCAAACTCCATTCCATACATATATATGGGGAGGTACAAGCTCCAACTCGGTTTTACAGTGAAAACTGCAGGAACTTCAAACCGGCACTATGAAACAGACTGAGGAAGCAGAGAAAAAGTGTCTCCTGCAACCCGTTCCCTTGGTGCTAGATGAACGAACGTCTATTCACTTGCTCAGTTCTGAGAGATAAGTGTGTGTGAAAGCCGTCCTTCACCTAGCTTGTTGGGAACACAGAGTTTATTTTCAGTTGCAAACTACATTCCATACATATATATGGGGAGGTAGAATCTCCAACACGGTTTTAAAGTGAAAACTGCAGGAACTTCAAACCGGCACTAGGAAACAGACTGAGAAAGCAGAGAAAAAGTGTCCCCTGCAACCCGTTCCCTTGGTGCTAGATGAACGAACGTCTCTCCACTTGCTCAGTTCTGAGAGATAAGTGTGTGTGAAAGCCGTCCTTCACCTAGCTTGTTGGGAACACAAAGTTTCTTTTCAGTTGCATACCCCATTCCATACATATATATGCGGAGGTACAAGCTCCAACTCGGTTTGACAGTGAAAACTGCAGGAACTTCAAACCGGCACTAAGAAACAGACTGAGGAAGCCGAGAAAAAGTGTCTCCTGCAACCCGTTCCCTTGGTGCTAGATGAACGAACGTCTCTCCACTTGCTCAGTTCTGAGAGATAAGTGTGTGTGAAAGCCGTCCTTCACCTAGCTTGTTGGGAACACAAAGTTTCTTTCAGTTGCAAACTCCATTCCATACATATATATGGGGAGGTACTAGCTCCAACTCGGTTTTACAGTGATAACTGCAGGAACTTCAAACCGGCACTAGGAAACAGACTGAGAAAGCAGAGAAAAAGTGTCTCCTGCAAACCGTTCCCTTGGTGCTAGATGAACGAACGTCTCTCCACTTGCTCAGTTCTGAGGGATAAGTGTGTGTGAAAGCCGTCCTTCACCTAGATTGTTGGGAACACAGAGTTTCTTTTCAGTTGCAAACTCCATTCCATACATATATATGGGGAGTTACTAGCTCCAACTCGGTTTTACAGTGAAAACTGCAGGAACTTCAAACCGGCACTAGGAAACAGACTGAGGAAGCAGAGAAAAAGTGTCTCCTGCAACCCGTTCCCTTCGTGCTAGATGAACGAAGGTCTCTCCTCTTGCTCAGTTCTGATTAATAAGTGTGTGTGAAAGCCGTCCTTCACCTAGCTTTTTGGGAACACAAAGTTTCTTTTCAGTTGCAAACTCCATTCCATACATATATATGGGGAGGTAGAAGCTCCAACTCGGTTTTACAGTGAAAACTGCAGGAACTTCAAACCGGCACTAGGAAACAGACTGAGAAAGCAGAGAAAAAGTGTCTCCTGCAACCCGTTCCCTTGGTGCTAGATGAACGAACGTCTCTCCACTTGCTCTGTTCTGAGAGATAAGTGTGTGTGAAAGCCGTCCTTCAACTAGCTTGTTGGGAACACAAAGTTTCTTTTCAGTTGCAAACTCCATTCCATACATATATATGGGGAGGTAGAAACTCCAACTCGGTTTTACAGTGAAAACTGCAGGAACTTCAAACCGGCACTAGGAAAAAGACTGAGAAAGCAGAGAAAAATTGTCTCCTGCAACCCGTTCCCTTGGTGCTAGATGAACGAACGTCTCTCCACTTGCTCAGTTCTGAGAGATAAGTGTGTGTGAAAGCGGTCCTTCACCTAGCTTGTTGGGAACACAAAGATTCTTTTCAGTTGCAAACTCCATTCCATACATATATATGTGGAGGTACTAGCTCCAACTCGTTTTGACAGTGAAAACTGCTGGAACTTCAAACCGGCACTAGGAAA
Organism: Camelus dromedarius; assembly: GCF_036321535.1. Classification (NCBI taxonomy): domain Eukaryota; kingdom Metazoa; phylum Chordata; class Mammalia; order Artiodactyla; family Camelidae; genus Camelus; species Camelus dromedarius. The sequence goes on along the minus strand of NC_087437.1, from coordinate 1,311,638 downwards.
CAGACTGAGAAAGCAGAGAAATAGTGTCTCCTGCAACCCGTTCCCTTGGTGCTAGATGAACGAACGTCTCTCCACTTGCTCAGTTCTGAGAGATAAGTGTGTGTGAAAGCCGTCCTTCACCTAGCTTGTTGGGAACACAAAGTTTCTTTTCAGTTGCAAACTCCATTCCATACATATATATGGGGAGGTTCTAGCTCCAACTCGGTTTGACAGTGAAAACTGCAGGAACTTCAAACCGGCACTAGGAAACAGACTGAGAAAGCAGAGAAAAATTGTCTCCTGCAACCCGTTCCCTTGGTGCTAGATGAACGAACGTCTCTCCACTTGCTCTGTTCTGAGAGATAAGTGTGTGTGAAAGCCGTACTTCACCTAGCTTGTTGGGAACACAAAGTTTCTTTTCAGTTGCAAACTCCATTCCATACATATATATGGGGAGGTAGAAGCTCCAACTCGGTTTTACAGTGAAAACTGCAGGAACTTCAAACCGGCACTAGGAAACAGACTGATAAATCAGAGAAAAAGTGTCCCCTGCAACCCGTTCCCTTGGTGCTAGATGAACGAACGTCTCTCCACTTGCTCAGTTCTGAGAGATAAGTATGTGTGAAAGCCGTCCTTCACCTAGCTTGTTGGGAACACAAAGTTTCTTTTCAGTTGCAAACTCCATTCCATACATATATATGGGGAGGTACAAGCTCCAACTCGGTTTTACAGTGAAAACTGCAGGAACTTCAAACCGGCACTAGGAAACAGACTGAGGAAGCAGAGAAAAAGTGTGTCCTGCAACCCGTTCCCTTGGTGCTAGATGAACGAACGTCTCTCCACTTGCTCTGTTCTGAGAGATAAGTGTGTGTGAAAGCCGTCCTTCACCTAGCTTGTTGGGAACACAGAGTTTCTTTTAAGTTGCAAACTACATTCCATACATATATATGGGGAGGTAGAATCTCCAACACGGTTTTAAAGTGAAAACTGCAGGAACTTCAAACCGGCACTAGGAAACAGACTGAGAAAGCAGAGAAAAATTGTCCCCTGCAACCCGTTCCCTTGGTGCTAGATGAACGAACGTCTCTCCACTTGCTCAGTTCTGAGAGATAAGTGTGTGTGAAAGCCGTCCTTCACCTAGCTTGTTGGGAACACAAAGTTTCTTTTCAGTTGCAAACTCCATTCCATACATATATATGGGGAGGTACAAGCTCCAACTCGGTTTTACAGTGAAAACTGCAGGAACTTCAAACCGGCACTAGGAAACAGACTGAGGAAGCAGAGAAAAAGTGTCTCCTGCAACCCGTTCCCTTGGTGCTAGATGAACGAACGTCTCTCCACTTGCTCAGTTCTGAGAGATAAGTGTGTGTGAAAGCCGTCCTTCACCTAGCTTGTTGGGAACACAAAGTTTCTTTCAGTTGCAAACTCCATTCCATACATATATATGGGGAGGTACTAGCTCCAACTCGGTTTTACAGTGAAAACTGCAGGAACTTCAAACCGGCACTAGGAAACAGACTGAGAAAGCAGAGAAAAAGTGTCTCCTGCAAACCGTTCCCTTGGTGCTAGATGAACGAACGTCTCTCCACTTGCTCAGTTCTGAGAGATTAGTGTTTGTGAAAGCCGTCCTTCACCTAGCTTGTTGGGAACACAGAGTTTCTTTTCAGTTGCAAACTCCATTCCATACATATATATGGGGAGTTACTAGCTCCAACTCGGTTTTACAGTGAAAACTGCAGGAACTTCAAACCGGCACTAGGAAACAGACTGAGGAAGCAGAGAAAAAGTGTCTCTTGCAACCCGTTCCCTTCGTGCTAGATGAACGAAGGTCTCTCCTCTTGCTCAGTTCTGATAAATAACTGTGTGTGTAAGCCGTCCTTCACCTAGCTTGTTGGGAACACAAAGTTTCTTTTCAGTTGCAAACTCCATTCCATACATATATATGGGGAGGTAGAAGCTCCAACTAGGTTTGACAGTGAAAACTGCAGGAACTTCAAACCGGCACTAGGAAAAAGACTGAGAAAGCAGAGAAAAAGTGTCTCCTGCAACCCGTTCCCTTGGTGCTAGATGAACGAACGTCTCTCCACTTGCTCTGTTCTGAGAGATAAGTGTGTGTGAAAGCCGTCCTTCACCTAGCTTGTTGGGAACACAAAGTTTCTTTTCAGTTGCAAACTCCATTCCATACATATATATGGGGAGGTACAAGCTCCATCTCGGTTTTACAGTGAAAACTGCAGGAACTTCAAACCGGCACTTTGAAACAGACTGAGGAAGCAGAGAAAAAGTGTCTCCTGCAACCCGTTCCCTTGGTGCTAGATGAACGAACGTCTATTCACTTGCTCAGTTCTGAGAGATAAGTGTGTGTGAAAGCCGTCCTTCACCTAGCTTGTTGGGAACACAAAGTTTCTTTTTAGTTGCAAACTCCATTCCATACATATATATGGGGAGGTAGAAGCTCCAACTCGGTTTTACAGTGAAAACTGCAGGAACTTCAAAACGGCACCAGGAAACAGACTGAGAAAGCAGAGAAAAAGTGTCTCCTGCAACCTGTTCCCTTGGTGCTAGATGAACGAACGTCTCTCCACTTGCTCTGTTCTGAGAGATAAGTGTGTGTGAAAGCCGACCTTCACCTTGCTTGTTGGGAACACAAAGTTTCTTTTCAGTTGCAAACTCCATTCCATACATATATATGGGGAGGTACTAGCTCCAACTCGGTTTGACAGTGAAAACTGCAGGAACTTCAAACCGGCACTAGGAAACAGACTGAGAAAGCAGAGAAAAAGTGTCTCCTGCAACCCGTTCCCTTGGTGCTAGATGAAAGAACGTCTCTCCACTTGCTCTGTTCTGAGAGATAATTGTGTGTGAAAGCCGTACTTCACCTAGCTTGTTGGGAACACAAAGTTTCTTTTCAGTTGCAAACTCCATTCCATACATATATATGGGGAGGTAGAAGCTCCAACTCGGTTTTACAGTGAAAACTGCAGGAACTTCAAACCGGCACTAGGAAACAGACTGAGAAATCAGAGAAAAAGTGTCCCCTGCAACCCGTTCCCTTGGTGCTAGATGAACGAACGTCTCTCCACTTGCTCAGTTCTGAGAGATAAGTGTGAGTGAAAGCCGTCCTTCACCTAGCTTGTTGGGAACACAAAGTTTCTTTTCAGTTGCAAACTCCATTCCATACATATATATGGGGAGGTACAAGCTCCAACTCGGTTTTACAGTGAAAACTGCAGGAACTTCAAACCGGCACTAGGAAACAGACTGAGGAAGCAGAGAAAAAGTGTCTCCTGCAACCCGTTTCCTTGGTGCTAGATGAACGAACGTCTCTCCACTTGCTCAGTTCTGAAAGATAAGTGTGTGTGAAAGCCGTACTTCACCTAGCTTGTTGGGAACACAAAGTTTCTTTTCAGTTGCATACTCCATTCCATACATATATATGGGGAGGTACTAGCTCCAAATCGGTTTGACAGTGAAAACTGCAGGAACTTCAAACCGGCACTAGGAAACAGACTGAGAAAGCAGAGAAAAAGTGTCTCCTGCAACCCGTTCCCTTGGTGCTAGATGAACGAACGTCTCTCCACTTGCTCAGTTCTGAGAGATAAGTGTGTGTGAAAGCCGTCCTTCACCTAGCTTGTTGGGAACACAAAGTTTCTTTTCAGTTGCAAACTCCATTCCATACATATATATGGGGAGGTACAAGCTCCAACTCGGTTTTACAGTGAAAACTGCAGGAACTTCAAACCGGCACTTTGAAACAGACTGAGGAAGCAGAGAAAAAGTGTCTCCTGCAACCCGTTCCCTTGGTGCTAGATGAACGAACGTCTATTCACTTGCTCAGTTCTGAGAGATAAGTGTGTGTGAAAGCCGTCCTTCACCTAGCTTGTTGGGAACACAAAGTTTCTTTTTAGTTGCAAACTCCATTCCATACATATATATGGGGAGGATCTAGCTCCAACTCGGTTTGACAGTGAAAACTGCAGGAACTTCAAACCGGCACTAGGAAACAGACTGAGAAAGCAGAGAAAAAGTGTCTCCTGCAACCCGTTCCCTTGGTGCTAGATGAACGAACGTCTCTCCACTTGCTCTGTTCTGAGAGATAAGTGTGTGTGAAAGCCGTCCTTCACCTAGCTTGTTGGGAACACAAAGTTTCTTTTCAGTTGCAAACTCCATTCCATACATATATATGGGGAGGTAGAAGCTCCAACTCGGTTTTACAGTGAAAACTGCAGGAACTTCAAACCGGCACCAGGAAACAGACTGAGAAAGCAGAGAAAAAGTGTCTCCTGCAACCTGTTCCCTTGGTGCTAGATGAACGAACGTCTCTCCACTTGCTCTGTTCTGAGAGATAAGTGTGTGTGAAAGCCGACCTTCACCTTGCTTGTTGGGAACACAAAGTTTCTTTTCACTTGCAAACTCCATTCCATACATATATATGGGGAGGTACTAGCTCCAACTCGGTTTGACAGTGAAAACTGCAGGAACTTCAAACCGGCACTAGGAAACAGACTGAGAAAGCAGAGAAAAAGTGTCTCCTGCAACCCGTTCCCTTGGTGCTAGATGAACGAACGTCTCTCCACTTGCTCTGTTCTGAGAGATAAGTGTGTGTGAAAGCCGTCCTTCACCTAGCTTGTTGGGAAAACAAAGTTTCTTTTCAGTTGCAAACTCCATTCCATACATATATATGGGGAGGTAGAAGCTCCAACTCGGTTTTACAGTGAAAACTGCAGGAACTTCAAACCGGCACTAGGAAACAGACTGAGAAATCAGAGAAAAAGTGTCCCCTGCAACCCGTTCCCTTTGTGCTAGATGAACGAACGTCTCTCCACTTGCTCAGTTCTGAGAGATAAGTGTGTGTGAAAGCCGTACTTCACCTAGCTTGTTGGGAACACAAAGTTTCTTTTCAGTTGCAAACTCCATTCCATACATATATATGGGGAGGTACAAGCTCCAACTCGGTTTTACAGTGAAAACTGCAGGAACTTCAAACCGGCACTAGGAAACAGACTGAGGAAGCAGAGAAAAAGTGTCTCCTGCAACCCGTTCCCTTGGTGCTAGATGAACGAACGTCTATTCACTTGCTCAGTTCTGAGAGATAAGTGTGTGTGAAAGCCGTCCTTCACCTAGCTTGTTGGGAACACAGAGTTTCTTTTCAGTTGCAAACTCCATTCCATACATATATATGGGGAGGTACAAGCTCCAACTCGGTTTGACAGTGAAAACTGCAGGAACTTCAAACCGGCACTAGGAAACACACTGAGGAAGCAGAGAAAAAGTGTCTCCTGCAACCCGTTCCCTTGGTGCTAGATGAACGAACGTCTCTCCACTTGCTCTGTTCTGAGAGATAAGTGTGTGTGAAAGCCGTACTTCACCTAGCTTGTTGGGAACACAAAGTTTCTTTTCAGTTGCAAACTCCATTCCATACATATATATGGGGAGGTAGAAGCTCCAACTCGGTTTTACAGTGAAAACTGCAGGAACTTCAAACCGGCACTAGGAAACAGACTGAGAAATCAGAGAAAAAGTGTCCCCTGCAACCCGTTCCCTTTGTGCTAGATGAACGAACGTCTCTCCACTTGCTCAGTTCTGAGAGATAAGTGTGTGTGAAAGCCGTCCTTCACCTAGCTTGTTGGGAACACAAAGTTTCTTTTCAGTTGCAAACTCCATTCCATACATATATATGGGGAGGTACAAGCTCCAACTCGGTTTTACAGTGAAAACTGCAGGAACTTCAAACCGGCACTAGGAAACAGACTGAGGAAGCAGAGAAAAAGTGTCTCCTGCAACCCGATCCCTTGGTGCTAGATGAACGAACGTCTATTCACTTGCTCAGTTCTGAGAGATAAGTGTGTGTGAAAGCCGTCCTTCACCTAGCTTGTTGGGAACACAGAGTTTCTTTTCAGTTGCAAACTCCATTCCATACATATATATGGGGAGGTACAAGCTCCAACTCGGTTTGACAGTGAAAACTGCAGGAACTTCAAACCGGCACTAGGAAACACACTGAGGAAGCAGAGAAAAAGTGTCTCCTGCAACCCGTTCCCTTGGTGCTAGATGAACGAACGTCTCTCCACTTGCTCAGTTCTGAAAGATAAGTGTGTGTGAAAGCCGTCCTTCACCTAGCTTGTTGGGAACACAAAGTTTCTTTTCAGTTGCAAACTCCATTCCATACATATATATGGGGAGTTACTAGCTCGAAATCGGTTTGACAGTGAAAACTGCAGGAACTTCAAACCGGCACTAGGAAACAGACTGAGAAAGCAGAGAAAAAGTGTCCCCTGCAACCCGTTCCCTTGGTGCTAGATGAACGAACGTCTCTCCACTTGCTCAGTTCTGAGAGATAAGTGTGTGTGAAAGCCGTCCTTCACCTAGCTTGTTGGGAACACAAAGTTTCTTTTCAGTTGCAAACTCCATTCCATACATATATATGGGGAGGTACAAGCTCCAACTCGGTTTTACAGTGAAAACTGCAGGAACTTCAAACCGGCACTAGGAAACAGACTGAGAAATCAGAGAAAAAGTGTCCCCTGCAACCCGTTCCCTTGGTGCTAGATGAACGAACGTCTATTCACTTGCTCAGTTCTGAGAGATAAGTGTGTGTGAAAGCCGTCCTTCACCTAGCTTGTTGGGAACACAAAGTTTCTTTTCAGTTGCAAACTCCATTCCATACATATATATGGGGAGGTACAAGCTCCAACTCGGTTTTACAGTGAAAACTGCAGGAACTTCAAACCGGCACTAGGAAACAGACTGAGAAATCAGAGAAAAAGTGTCCCCTGCAACCCGTTCCCTTGGTGCTAGATGAACGAACGTCTCTCCACTTGCTCAGTTCTGAGAGATAAGTGTGTGTGAAAGCCGTCCTTCACCTAGCTTGTTGGGAACACAAAGTTTCTTTTCAGTTGCATACTCCATTCCATACATATATATGGGGAGGTACAAGCTCCAACTAGGTTTGACAGTGAAAACTGCAGGAACTTCAAACCGGCACTAGGAAACAGACTGAGGAAGCAGAGAAAAAGTGTCTCCTGCAACCCGTTCCCTTGGTGCTAGATGAACGAACGTCTCTCCACTTGCTCAGTTCTGAAAGATAAGTGTGTGTGAAAGCCGTCCTTCACCTAGCTTGTTGGGAACACAAAGTTTCTTTTCAGTTGCAAACTCCATTCCATACATATATATGGGGAGGTACTAGCTCCAAATCGGTTTGACAGTGAAAACTGCAGGAACTTCAAACCGGCACTAGGAAACAGACTGAGAAAGCAGAGAAAAAGTGTCTCCTGCAAACCTTTCCCTTGGTGCTAGATGAACGAACGTCTCTCCACTTGCTCAGTTCTGAGAGATAAGTGTGTGTGAAAGCCGTCCTTCACCTAGCTTGTTGGGAACACAAAGTTTCTTTTCAGTTGCAAACTCCATTCCATACATATATATAGGGAGGTACAAGCTCCAACTCGGTTTTACAGTGAAAACTGCAGGAACTTCAAACCGGCACTTTGAAACAGACTGAGGAAGCAGAGAAAAAGTGTCTCCTGCAACCCGTTCCCTTGGTGCTAGATGAACGAACGTCTATTCACTTGCTCAGTTCTGAGAGATAAGTGTGTGTGAAAGCCGTCATTCACCTAGCTTGTTGGGAACACAAAGTTTCTTTTTAGTTGCAAACTCCATTCCATACATATATATGGGGAGGGTCTAGCTCCAACTCGGTTTGACAGTGAAAACTGCAGGAACTTTAAACCGGCACTAGGAAACAGACTGAGAAAGCAGAGAAAAAGTGTCTCCTGCAACGCGTTCCCTTGGTGCTAGATGAACGAACGTCTCTCCACTTGCTCTGTTCTGAGAGATAAGTGTGTGTGAAAGCCGTCCTTCACCTAGCTTGTTGGGAACACAAAGTTTCTTTTCAGTTGCAAACTCCATTCCATACATATATATGGGGAGGTAGAATCTCCAACGCGGTTTTACAGTGAAAACTGCAGGAACTTCAAACCGGCACCAGGAAACAGACTGAGAAAGCAGAGAAAAAGTGTCTCCTGCAACCTGTTCCCTTGGTGCTAGATGAACGAACGTTTCTCCACTTGCTCTGTTCTGAGAGATAAGTGTGTGTGAAAGCCGACCTTCACCTAGCTTGTTGGGAACACAGAGTTTCTTTTCAGTTGCAAACTCCATTCCATACATATATATGGGGAGTTACTAGCTCCAACTCGGTTTTACAGTGAAAACTGCAGGAACTTCAAACCGGCACTAGGAAACAGACTGAGGAAGCAGAGAAAAAGTGTCTCCTGCAACCCGTCCCCTTCGTGCTAGATGAACGAAGGTCTCTCCTCTTGCTCAGTTCTGATAAATAAGTGTGTGTGAAAGCCGTCCTTCACCTAGCTTGTTGGGAACACAAAGTTTCTTTTCAGTTGCAAACTCCATTCCATACATATATATGGGGAGGTAGAAGCTCCAACTAGGTTTGACAGTGAAAACTGCAGGAACTTCAAACCGGCACTAGGAAAAAGACTGAGAAAGCAGAGAAAAAGTGTCTCCTGCAAACCGTTCCCTTGGTGCTAGATGAACGAACGTCTCTCCACTTGCTCAGTTCTGAGAGATAAGTGTGTGTGAAAGCCGTCCTTCACCTAGCTTGTTGGGAACACAAAGTTTCTTTTCAGTTGCAAACTCCATTCCATACATATATATGGGGAGGTACAAGCTCCAACTCGGTTTTACAGTGAAAACTGCAGGAACTTCAAACCGGCACTAGGAAACAGACTGAGGAAGCAGAGAAAAAGTGTCTCCTGCAACCCGTTCCCTTGGTGCTAGATGAACGAACGTCTATTCACTTGCTCAGTTCTGAGAGATAAGTGTGTGTGAAAGCCGTCCTTCACCTAGCTTGTTGGGAACACAAAGTTTCTTTTTAGTTGCAAACTCCATTCCATACATATATTTGGGAAGGTAGAAGCTCCAACTCGGTTTTACAGTGAAAACTGCAGGAACTTCAAACCGGCACCAGGAAACAGACTAAGAAAGCAGAGAAAAAGTGTCTCCTGCAACCTGTTCCCTTGGTGCTAGATGAACGAACGTCTCTCCACTTGCTCTGTTCTGAGAGATAAGTGTGTGTGAAAGCCGACCTTCACCTTGCTTGTTGGGAACACAAAGTTTCTTTTCAGTTGCAAACTACATTCCATACATATATATGGGGAGGTACTAGCTCCAACTCGGTTTGACAGTGAAAACTGCAGGAACTTCAAACCGGCACTAGGAAACAGACTGAGAAAGCAGAGAAAAAGTGTCTCCTGCAACCCGTTCCCTTGGTGCTAGATGAACGAACGTCTCTCCACTTACTCTGTTCTGAGAGATAAGTGTGTGTGAAAGCCGTACTTCACCTAGCTTGTTGGGAACACAAAGTTTCTTTTCAGTTGCAAACTCCATTCCATACATATATATGGGGAGGTAGAAGCTCCAACTCGGTTTTACAGTGAAAACTGCAGGAACTTCAAACCGGCAGTAGGAAACAAACTGAGGAAGCAGAGAAAAAGTGTCTCCTGCAACCCGTTCCCTTGGTGCTAGATGAACGAACGTCTCTCCACTTGCTCAGTTCTGAAAGATAAGTGTGTGTGAAAGCCGTCCTTCACCTAGCTTGTTGGGAACACAAAGTTTCTTTTCAGTTGCAAACTCCATTCCATACATATATATGGGGAGGTACTAGCTCCAAATCGGTTTGACAGTGAAAACTGCAGGAACTTCAAACCGGCACTAGGAAACAGACTGAGAAAGCAGAGAAAAAGTGTCTCCTGCAACCCGTTCCCTTGGTGCTAGATGAACGAACGTCTCTCCACTTGCTCAGTTCTGAGAGATAAGTGTGTGTGAAAGCCGTCCTTCACCTAGCTTGTTGGGAACACAAAGTTTCTTTTCAGTTGCAAACTCCATTCCATACATATATATGGGGAGGTACAAGCTCCAACTCGGTTTTACAGTGAAAACTGCAGGAACTTCAAACCGGCACTAGGAAACAAACTGAGGAAGCAGAGAAAAAGTGTCTCCTGCAACCCGTTCCCTTGGTGCTAGATGAACGAACGTCTCTCCACTTGCTCAGTTCTGAAAGATAAGTGTGTGTGAAAGCCGTCCTTCACCTAGCTTGTTGGGAACACAAAGTTTCTTTTCAGTTGCAAACTCCATTCCATACATATATATGGGGAGGTACTAGCTCCAAATCGGTTTGACAGTGAAAACTGCAGGAACTTCAAACCGGCACTAGGAAACAGACTGAGAAAGCAGAGAAAAAGTGTCTCCTGCAACCCGTTCCCTTGGTGCTAGATGAACGAACGTCTCTCCACTTGCTCAGTTCTGAGAGATAAGTGTGTGTGAAAGCCGTCCTTCACCTAGCTTGTTGGGAACACAAAGTTTCTTTTCAGTTGCAAACTCCATTCCATACATATATATGGGGAGGTACAAGCTCCAACTCGGTTTTACAGTGAAAACTGCAGGAACTTCAAACCGGCACTTTGAAACAGACTGAGGAAGCAGAGAAAAAGTGTCTCCTGCAACCCGTTCCCTTGGTGCTAGATGAACGAACGTCTATTCACTTGCTCAGTTCTGAGAGATAAGTGTGTGTGAAAGCCGTCCTTCACCTAGCTTGTTGGGAACACAAAGTTTCTTTTTAGTTGCAAACTCCATTCCATACATATATATGGGGAGGATCTAGCTCCAACTCGGTTTGACAGTGAAAACTGCAGGAACTTCAAACCGGCACTAGGAAACAGACTGAGAAAGCAGAGAAAAAGTGTCTCCTGCAACCCGTTCCCTTGGTGCTAGATGAACGAACGTCTCTCCACTTGCTCTGTTCTGAGAGATAATTGTGTGTGAAAGCCGTCCTTCACCTAGCTTGTTGGGAACACAAAGTTTCTTTTCAGTTGCAAACTCCATTCCATACATATATATGGGGAGGTAGAAGCTCCAACTCGGTTTTACAGTGAAAACTGCAGGAACTTCAAACCGGCACCAGGAAACAGACTGAGAAAGCAGAGAAAAAGTGTCTCCTGCAACCTGTTCCCTTGGTGCTAGATGAACGAACGTCTCTCCACTTGCTCTGTTCTGAGAGATAAGTGTGTGTGAAAGCCGACCTTCACCTTGCTTGTTGGGAACACAAAGTTTCTTTTCAGTTGCAAACTCCATTCCATACATATATATGGGGAGGTACTAGCTCCAACTCGGTTTGACAGTGAAAACTGCAGGAACTTCAAACCGGCACTAGGAAACAGACTGAGAAAGCAGAGAAAAAGTGTCTCCTGCAACCCGTTCCCTTGGTGCTAGATGAACGAACGTCTCTCCACTTGCTCTGTTCTGAGAGATAAGTGTGTGTGAAAGCCGTACTTCACCTAGCTTGTTGGGAACACAAAGTTTCTTTTCAGTTGCAAACTCCATTCCATACATATATATGGGGAGGTAGAAGCTCCAACTCGGTTTTACAGTGAAAACTGCAGGAACTTCAAACCGGCACTAGGAAACAGACTGAGAAAGCAGAGAAAAAGTGTCCCCTGCAACCCGTTCCCTTGGTGCTAGATGAACGAACGTCTCTCCACTTGCTCAGTTCTGAAAGATAAGTGTGTGTGAAAGCCGTCCTTCACCTAGCTTGTTGGGAACACAAAGTTTCTTTTCAGTTGCAAACTCCATTCCATACATATATATGGGGAGGTACAAGCTCCAACTCGGTTTTACAGTGAAAACTGCAGGAACTTCAAACCGGCACTAGGAAACAGACTGAGGAAGCAGAGAAAAAGTGTCTCCTGCAACCCGTTCCCTTGGTGCTAGATGAACGAACGTCTCTCCACTTGCTCAGTTCTGAAAGATAAGTGTGTGTGAAAGCCGTCCTTCACCTAGCTTGTTGGGAACACAAAGTTTCTTTTCAGTTGCAAACTCCATTCCATACATATATATGGGGAGGTACAAGCTCCAACTCGGTTTTACAGTGAAAACTGCAGGAACTTCAAACCGGCACTAGGAAACAGACTGAGGAAGCAGAGAAAAAGTGTCTCCTGCAACCCGTTCCCTTGGTGCTAGATGAACGAACGTCTCTCCACTTGCTCAGTTCTGAAAGATAAGTGTGTGTGAAAGCCGTCCTTCACCTAGCTTGTTGGGAACACAAAGTTTCTTTTCAGTTGCAAACTCCATTCCATACATATATATGGGGAGGTACTAGCTCCAAATCGGTTTGACAGTGAAAACTGCAGGAACTTCAAACCGGCACTAGGAAACAGACTGAGAAAGCAGAGAAAAAGTGTCTCCTGCAACCCGTTCCCTTGGTGCTAGATGAACGAACGTCTCTCCACTTGCTCAGTTCTGAGAGATAAGTGTGTGTGAAAGCCGTCCTTCACCTAGCTTGTTGGGAACACAAAGTTTCTTTTCAGTTGCAAACTCCATTCCATATATATATATATGGGGAGGTACAAGCTCCAACTCGGTTTTACAGTGAAAACTGCAGGAACTTCAAACCGGCACTTTGAAACAGACTGAGGAAGCAGAGAAAAAGTGTCTCCTGCAACCCGTTCCCTTGGTGCTAGATGAACGAACGTCTATTCACTTGCTCAGTTCTGAGAGATAAGTGTGTGTGAAAGCCGTCCTTCACCTAGCTTGTTGGGAACACAAAGTTTCTTTTTAGTTGCAAACTCCATTCCATACATATATATGGGGAGGATCTAGCTCCAACTCGGTTTGACAGTGAAAACTGCAGGAACTTCAAACCGGCACTAGGAAACAGACTGAGAAAGCAGAGAAAAAGTGTCTCCTGCAACCCGTTCCCTTGGTGCTAGATGAACGAACGTCTCTCCACTTGCTCTGTTCTGAGAGATAAGTGTGTGTGAAAGCCGTCCTTCACCTAGCTTGTTGGGAACACAAAGTTTCTTTTCAGTTGCAAACTCCATTCCATACATATATATGGGGAGGTAGAAGCTCCAACTCGGTTTTACAGTGAAAACTGCAGGAACTTCAAACCGGCACCAGGAAACAGACTGAGAAAGCAGAGAAAAAGTGTCTCCTGCAACCTGTTCCCTTGGTGCTAGATGAACGAACGTCTCTCCACTTGCTCTGTTCTGAGAGATAAGTGTGTGTGAAAGCCGAACTTCACCTTGCTTGTTGGGAACACAAAGTTTCTTTTCACTTGCAAACTCCATTCCATACATATATATGGGGAGGTACTAGCTCCAACTCGGTTTGACAGTGAAAACTGCAGGAACTTCAAACCGGCACTAGGAAACAGACTGAGAAAGCAGAGAAAAAGTGTCTCCTGCAACCTGTTCCCTTGGTGCTAGATGAACGAACGTCTCTCCACTTGCTCTGTTCTGAGAGATAAGTGTGTGTGAAAGCCGTACTTCACCTAGCTTGTTGGGAACACAAAGTTTCTTTTCAGTTGCAAACTCCATTCCATACATATATATGGGGAGGTAGAAGCTCCAACTCGGTTTTACAGTGAAAACTGCAGGAACTTCAAACCGGCACTAGGAAACAGACTGAGAAAGCAGAGAAAAAGTGTCCCCTGCAACCCGTTCCCTTGGTGCTAGATGAACGAACGTCTCTCCACTTGCTCAGTTCTGAAAGATAAGTGTGTGTGAAAGCCGTCCTTCACCTAGCTTGTTGGGAACACAAAGTTTCTTTTCAGTTGCAAACTCCATTCCATACATATATATGGGGAGGTACAAGCTCCAACTCGGTTTTACAGTGAAAACTGCAGGAACTTCAAACCGGCACTAGGAAACAGACTGAGGAAGCAGAGAAAAAGTGTCTCCTGCAACCCGTTCCCTTGGTGCTAGATGAACGAACGTCTCTCCACTTGCTCAGTTCTGAAAGATAAGTGTGTGTGAAAGCCGTCCTTCACCTAGCTTGTTGGGAACACAAAGTTTCTTTTCAGTTGCAAACTCCATTCCATACATATATATGGGGAGGTACAAGCTCCAACTCGGTTTTACAGTGAAAACTGCAGGAACTTCAAACCGGCACTAGGAAACAGACTGAGGAAGCAGAGAAAAAGTGTCTCCTGCAACCCGTTCCCTTGGTGCTAGATGAACGAACGTCTCTCCACTTGCTCAGTTCTGAAAGATAAGTGTGTGTGAAAGCCGTCCTTCACCTAGCTTGTTGGGAACACAAAGTTTCTTTTCAGTTGCAAACTCCATTCCATACATATATATGGGGAGGTACTAGCTCCAAATCGGTTTGACAGTGAAAACTGCAGGAACTTCAAACCGGCACTAGGAAACAGACTGAGAAAGCAGAGAAAAAGTGTCTCCTGCAACCCGTTCCCTTGGTGCTAGATGAACGAACGTCTCTCCACTTGCTCAGTTCTGAGAGATAAGTGTGTGTGAAAGCCGTCCTTCACCTAGCTTGTTGGGAACACAAAGTTTCTTTTCAGTTGCAAACTCCATTCCATACATATATATGGGGAGGTACAAGCTCCAACTCGGTTTTACAGTGAAAACTGCAGGAACTTCAAACCGGCACTTTGAAACAGACTGAGGAAGCAGAGAAAAAGTGTCTCCTGCAACCCGTTCCCTTGGTGCTAGATGAACGAACGTCTATTCACTTGCTCAGTTCTGAGAGATAAGTGTGTGTGAAAGCCGTCCTTCACCTAGCTTGTTGGGAACACAAAGTTTCTTTTTAGTTGCAAACTCCATTCCATACATATATATGGGGAGGATCTAGCTCCAACTCGGTTTGACAGTGAAAACTGCAGGAACTTCAAACCGGCACTAGGAAACAGACTGAGAAAGCAGAGAAAAAGTGTCTCCTGCAACCCGTTCCCTTGGTGCTAGATGAACGAACGTCTCTCCACTTGCTCTGTTCTGAGAGATAAGTGTGTGTGAAAGCCGTCCTTCACCTAGCTTGTTGGGAACACAAAGTTTCTTTTCAGTTGCAAACTCCATTCCATACATATATATGGGGAGGTAGAAGCTCCAACTCGGTTTTACAGTGAAAACTGCAGGAACTTCAAACCGGCACCAGGAAACAGACTGAGAAAGCAGAGAAAAAGTGTCTCCTGCAACCTGTTCCCTTGGTGCTAGATGAACGAACGTCTCTCCACTTGCTCTGTTCTGAGAGATAAGTGTGTGTGAAAGCCGAACTTCACCTTGCTTGTTGGGAACACAAAGTTTCTTTTCACTTGCAAACTCCATTCCATACATATATATGGGGAGGTACTAGCTCCAACTCGGTTTGACAGTGAAAACTGCAGGAACTTCAAACCGGCACTAGGAAACAGACTGAGAAAGCAGAGAAAAAGTGTCTCCTGCAACCCGTTCCCTTGGTGCTAGATGAACGAACGTCTCTCCACTTGCTCTGTTCTGAGAGATAAGTGTGTGTGAAAGCCGTACTTCACCTAGCTTGTTGGGAACACAAAGTTTCTTTTCAGTTGCAAACTCCATTCCATACATATATATGGGGAGGTAGAAGCTCCAACTCGGTTTTACAGTGAAAACTGCAGGAACTTCAAACCGGCACTAGGAAACAGACTGAGAAATCAGAGAAAAAGTGTCCCCTGCAACCCGTTCCCTTGGTGCTAGATGAACGAACGTCTCTCCACTTGCTCAGTTCTGAGAGATAAGTGTGTGTGAAAGCCGTCCTTCACCTATCTTGTTGGGAACACAAAGTTTCTTTTCAGTTGCAAACTCCATTCCATACATATATATGGGGAGGTACAAGCTCCAACTCGGTTTTACAGTGAAAACTGCAGGAACTTCAAACCGGCACTAGGAAACAGACTGAGGAAGCAGAGAAAAAGTGTCTCCTGCAACCCGTTCCCTTGGTGCTAGATGAACGAACGTCTATTCACTTGCTCAGTTCTGAGAGATAAGTGTGTGTGAAAGCCGTCCTTCACCTAGCTTGTTGGGAACACAGAGTTTCTTTTCAGTTGCAAACTCCATTCCATACATATATATGGTGAGGTACAAGCTCCAACTCGGTTTGACAGTGAAAACTGCAGGAACTTCAAACCGGCACTAGGAAACAGACTGAGGAAGCAGAGAAAAAGTGTCTCCTGCAACCCGTTCCCTTGGTGCTAGATGAACGAACGTCTCTCCACTTGCTCAGTTCTGAAAGATAAGTGTGTGTGAAAGCCGTCCTTCACCTAGCTTGTTGGGAACACAAAGTTTCTTTTCAGTTGCAAACTCCATTCCATACATATATATGGGGAGTTACAAGCTCCAAATCGGTTTGACAGTGAAAACTGCAGGAACTTCAAACTGGCACTAGGAAACAGACTGAGAAAGCAGAGAAAAAGTGTCCCCTGCAACCCGTTCCCTTGGTGCTAGATGAACGAACGTCTCTCCACTTGCTCAGTTCTGAGAGATAAGTGTGTGTGAAAGCCGTCCTTCACCTAGCTTGTTGGGAACACAAAGTTTCTTTTCAGTTGCAAACTCCATTCCATACATATATATGGGGAGGTAGAAGCTCCAACTCGGTTTTACAGTGAAAACTGCAGGAACTTCAAACCGGCACTAGGAAACAGACTGAGAAATCAGAGAAAAAGTGTCCCCTGCAACCCGTTCCCTTGGTGCTAGATGAACGAACGTCTATTCACTTGCTCAGTTCTGAGAGATAAGTGTGTGTGAAAGCCGTCCTTCACCTAGCTTGTTGGGAACACAAAGTTTCTTTTCAGTTGCAAACTCCATTCCATACAGATATATGGGGAGGTACAAGCTCCAACTCGGTTTTACAGTGAAAACTGCAGGAACTTCAAACCGGCACTAGGAAACAGACTGAGAAATCAGAGAAAAAGTGTCCCCTGCAACCCGTTCCCTTGGTGCTAGATGAACGAACGTCTCTCCACTTGCTCAGTTCTGAGAGATAAGTGTGTGTGAAAGCCGTCCTTCACCTAGCTTGTTGGGAACACAAAGTTTCTTTTCAGTTGCATACTCCATTCCATACATATATATGGGGAGGTACAAGCTCCAACTCGGTTTGACAGTGAAAACTGCAGGAACTTCAAACCGGCACTAGGAAACAGACTGAGGAAGCAGAGAAAAAGTGTCTCCTGCAACCCGTTCCCTTGGTGCTAGATGAACGAACGTCTCTCCACTTGCTCAGTTCTGAAAGATAAGTGTGTGTGAAAGCCGTCCTTCACCTAGCTTGTTGGGAACACAAAGTTTCTTTTCAGTTGCAAACTCCATTCCATACATATATATGGGGAGGTACTAGCTCCAAATCGGTTTGACAGTGAAAACTGCAGGAACTTCAAACCGGCACTAGGAAACAGACTGAGAAAGCAGAGAAAAAGTGTCTCCTGCAAACCGTTCCCTTGGTGCTAGATGAACGAACGTCTCTCCACTTGCTCAGTTCTGAGAGATAAGTGTGTGTGAAAGCCGTCCTTCACCTAGCTTGTTGGGAACACAAAGTTTCTTTTCAGTTGCAAACTCCATTCCATACATATATATAGGGAGGTACAAGCTCCAACTCGGTTTTACAGTGAAAACTGCAGGAACTTCAAACCGGCACTTTGAAACAGACTGAGGAAGCAGAGAAAAAGTGTCTCCTGCAACCCGTTCCCTTGGTGCTAGATGAACGAACGTCTATTCACTTGCTCAGTTCTGAGAGATAAGTGTGTGTGAAAGCCGTCCTTCACCTAGCTTGTTGGGAACACAAAGTTTCTTTTTAGTTGCAAACTCCATTCCATACATATATATGGGGAGGATCTAGCTCCAACTCGGTTTGACAGTGAAAACTGCAGGAACTTCAAACCGGCACTAGGAAACAGACTGAGAAAGCAGAGAAAAAGTGTCTCCTGCAACCCGTTCCCTTGGTGCTAGATGAAAGAACGTCTCTCCACTTGCTCTGTTCTGAGAGATAAGTGTGTGTGAAAGCCGTCCTTCACCTAGCTTGTTGGGAACACAAAGTTTCTTTTCAGTTGCAAACTCCATTCCATACATATATATGGGGAGGTAGAAGCTCCAACTCGGTTTTACAGTGAAAACTGCAGGAACTTCAAACCGGCACCAGGAAACAGACTGAGAAAGCAGAGAAAAAGTTTCTCCTGCAACCTATTCCCTTGGTGCTAGATGAACGAACGTCTCTCCACTTGCTCTGTTCTGAGAGATAAGTGTGTGTGAAAGCCGACCTTCACCTTGCTTGTTGGGAACACAAAGTTTCTTTTCAGTTGCAAACTCCATTCCATACATATATATGGGGAGGTTCTAGCTCCAACTCGGTTTGACAGTGAAAACTGCAGGAACTTCAAACCGGCACTAGGAAACAGACTGAGAAAGCAGAGAAAAAGTGTCTCCTGCAACCCGTTCCCTTGGTGCTAGATGAACGAACGTCTCTCCACTTGCTCTGTTCTGAGAGATAAGTGTGTGTGAAAGCCGTACTTCACCTAGCTTGTTGGGAACACAAAGTTTCTTTTCAGTTGCAAACTCCATTCCATACATATATATGGGGAGGTAGAAGCTCCAACTCGGTTTTACAGTGAAAACTGCAGGAACTTCAAACCGGCACTAGGAAACAGACTGAGAAATCAGAGAAAAAGTGTCCCCTGCAACCCGTTCCCTTGGTGCTAGATGAACGAACGTCTCTCCACTTGCTCAGTTCTGAGAGATAAGTGTGTGTGAAAGCCGTCCTTCACCTAGCTTGTTGGGAACACAGAGTTTCTTTTCAGTTGCAAACTCCATTCCATACATATATATGGGGAGGTAGAATCTCCAACACGGTTTTAAAGTGAAAACTGCAGGAACTTCAAACCGGCTCTAGGAAACAGACTGAGAAATCAGAGAAAAAGTGTCCCCTGCAACCCGTTCCCTTGGTGCTAGATGAACGAACGTCTCTCCACTTGCTCAGTTCTGAGAGATAAGTGTGTGTGAAAGCCGTCCTTCACCTAGCTTGTTGGGAACACAAAGTTTCTTTTCAGTTGCATACTCCATTCCATATATATATATGGGGAGGTACAAGCTCCAACTCGGTTTGACAGTGAAAACTGCAGGAACTTCAAACCGGCACTAGGAAACAGACTGAGGAAGCAGAGAAAAAGTGTCTCCTGCAACCCGTTCCCTTGGTGCTAGATGAACGAACGTCTCTCCACTTGCTCAGTTCTGAAAGATAAGTGTGTGTGAAAGCCGTCCTTCACCTAGCTTGTTGGGAACACAAAGTTTCTTTTCAGTTGCAAACTCCATTCCATACATATATATGGGGAGGTACTAGCTCCAAATCGGTTTGACAGTGAAAACTGCAGGAACTTCAAACCGGCACTAGGAAACAGACTGAGAAAGCAGAGAAAAAGTGTCTCCTGCAACCCGTTCCCTTGGTGCTAGATGAACGAACGTCTCTCCACTTGCTCAGTTCTGAGAGATAAGTGTGTGTGAAAGCCGTCCTTCACCTAGCTTGTTGGGAACACAAAGTTTCTTTTCAGTTGCAAACTCTATTCCACACATATATATGGGGAGGTACAAGCTCCAACTCGGTTTTACAGTGAAAACTGCAGGAACTTCAAACCGGCACTTTGAAACAGACTGAGGAAACAGAGAAAAAGTGTCTCCTGCAACCCGTTCCCTTGGTGCTAGATGAACGAACGTCTCTCCACTTGCTCTGTTCTGAGAGATAAGTGTGTGTGAAAGCCGTACTTCACCTAGCTTGTTGGGAACACAAAGTTTCTTTTCAGTTGCAAACTCCATTCCATACATATATATGGGGAGGTAGAAGCTCCAACTCGGTTTTACAGTGAAAACTGCAGGAACTTCAAACCGGCACTAATAAACAGACTGAGAAATCAGAGAAAAAGTGTCCCCTGCAACCCGTTCCATTGGTGCTAGATGAACGAACGTCTCTCCACTTGCTCAGTTCTGAGAGATAAGTGTGTGTGAAAGCCGTCCTTCACCTAGCTTGTTGGGAACACAAAGTTTCTTTTCAGTTGCAAACTCCATTCCATACATATATATGGGGAGGTACAAGCTCCAACTCGGTTTTACAGTGAAAACTGCAGGAACTTCAAACCGGCACTAGGAAACAGACTGAGGAAGCAGAGAAAAAGTGTCTCCTGCAACCCGTTCCCTTGGTGCTAGATGAACGAACGTCTATTCACTTGCTCAGTTCTGAGAGATAAGTGTGTGTGAAAGCCGTCCTTCACCTAGCTTGTTGGGAACACAGAGTTTCTTTTCAGTTGCAAACTCCATTCCATACATATATATGGGGAGGTAGAATCTCCAACACGTTTTTAAAGTGAAAACTGCAGGAACTTCAAACCGGCACTAGGAAACAGACTGAGAAATCAGAGAAAAAGTGTCCCCTGCAACCCGTTCCCTTGGTGCTAGATGAACGAACGTCTCTCCACTTGCTCAGTTCTGAGAGATAAGTGTGTGTGAAAGCCGTCCTTCACCTAGCTTGTTGGGAACACAAAGTTTCTTTTCAGTTGCATACTCCATTCCATACATATATATGGGGAGGTAGAAGCTCCAACTCGGTTTGACAGTGAAAACTGCAGGAACTTCAAACCGGCACTAGGAAACAGACTGAGGAAGCAGAGAAAAAGTGTCTCCTGCAACCCGTTCCCTTGGTGCTAGATGAACGAACGTCTCTCCACTTGCTCAGTTCTGAAAGATAAGTGTGTGTGAAAGCCGTCCTTCACCTAGCTTGTTGGGAACACAAAGTTTCTTTTCAGTTGCAAACTCCATTCCATACATATATATGGGGAGGTACTAGCTCCAAATCGGTTTGACAGTGAAAACTGCAGGAACTTCAAACCGGCACTAGGAAACAGACTGAGAAAGCAGAGAAAAAGTGTCTCCTGCAACCCGTTCCCTTGGTGCTAGATGAACGAACGTCTCTCCACTTGCTCAGTTCTGAGAGATAAGTGTGTGTGAAAGCCGTCCTTCACCTAGCTTGTTGGGAACACAAAGTTTCTTTCAGTTGCAAACTCCATTCCATACATATATATGGGGAGGTACTAGCTCCAACTCGGTTTTACAGTGAAAACTGCAGGAACTTCAAACCGGCACTAGGAAACAGACTGAGAAAGCAGAGAAAAAGTGTCTCCTGCAAACCGTTCCCTTGGTGCTAGATGAACGAACGTCTCTCCACTTGCTCAGTTCTGAGAGATTAGTGTGTGTGAAAGCCGTCCTTCACCTAGCTTGTTGGGAACACAGAGTTTCTTTTCAGTTGCATACTCCATTCCATACATATATATAGGGAGGTACAAGCTCCAACTCGGTTTTACAGTGAAAACTGCAGGAACTTCAAACCGGCACTTTGAAACAGACTGAGGAAGCAGAGAAAAAGTGTCTCCTGCAACCCGTTCCCTTGGTGCTAGATGAACGAACGTCTATTCACTTGCTCAGTTCTGAGAGATAAGTGTGTGTGAAAGCCGTCCTTCACCTAGCTTGTTGGGAACACAAAGTTTCTTTTTAGTTGCAAACTCCATTCCATACATATATATGGGGAGGATCTAGCTCCAACTCGGTTTGACAGTGAAAACTGCAGGAACTTCAAACCGGCACTAGGAAACAGACTGAGAAAGCAGAGAATAAGTGTCTCCTGCAACCCGTTCCCTTGGTGCTAGATGAACGAACGTCTCTCCACTTGCTCTGTTCTGAGAGATAAGTGTGTGTGAAAGCCGTCCTTCACCTAGCTTGTTGGGAACACAAAGTTTCTTTTCAGTTGCAAACTCCATTCCATACATATATATGGGGAGGTAGAAGCTCCAAATCGGTTTTACAGTGAAAACTGCAGGAACTTCAAACCGGCACCAGGAAACAGACTGAGAAAGCAGAGAAAAAGTGTCTCCTGCAACCTGTTCCCTTGGTGCTAGATGAACGAACGTCTCTCCACTTGCTCTGTTCTGAGAGATAAGTGTGTGTGAAAGCCGACCTTCACCTTGCTTGTTGGGAACACAAAGTTTCTTTTCAGTTGCAAACTCCATTCCATACATATATATGGGGAGGTACTAGCTCCAACTCGGTTTGACAGTGAAAACTGCAGGAACTTCAAACCGGCACTAGGAAACAGACTGAGAAAGCAGAGAAAAAGTGTCTCCTGCAACCCGTTCCCTTGGTGCTAGATGAACGAACGTCTCTCCACTTGCTCTGTTCTGAGAGATAAGTGTGTGTGAAAGCCGTACTTCACCTAGTTGTTGGGAACACAAAGTTTCTTTTCAGTTGCAAACTCCATTCCATACATATATATGGGGAGGTAGAAGCTCCAACTCGGTTTTACAGTGAAAACTGCAGGAACTTCAAACCGGCACTAGGAAACAGACTGAGAAATCAGAGAAAAAGTGTCCCCTGCAACCCGTTCCCTTGGTGCTAGATGAACGAACGTCTCTCCACTTGCTCAGTTCTGAGAGATAAGTGTGTGTGAAAGCCGTCCTTCACCTAGCTTGTTGGGAACACAAAGTTTCTTTTCAGTTGCAAACTCCATTCCATACATATATATGGGGAGGTACAAGCTCCAACTCGGTTTTACAGTGAAAACTGCAGGAACTTCAAACCGGCACTAGGAAACAGACTGAGGAAGCAGAGAAAAAGTGTCTCCTGCAACCCGTTCCCTTGGTGCTAGATGAACGAACGTCTATTCACTTGCTCAGTTCTGAGAGGTAAGTGTGTGTGAAAGCCGTCCTTCACCTACCTTGTTGGGAACACAGAGTTTCTTTTCAGTTGCAAACTCCATTCCATACATATATATGGGGAGGTAGAATCTCCAACACGGTTTTAAAGTGAAAACTGCAGGAACTTCAAACCGGCACTAGGAAACAGACTGAGAAATCAGAGAAAAAGTGTCCCCTGCAACCCGTTCCCTTGGTGCTAGATGAACGAACGTCTCTCCACTTGCTCAGTTCTGAGAGATAAGTGTGTGTGAAAGCCGTCCTTCACCTAGCTTGTTGGGAACACAAAGTTTCTTTTCAGTTGCATACTCCATTCCATACATATATATGGGGAGGTACAAGCTCCAACTCGGTTTGACAGTGAAAACTGCAGGAACTTCAAACCGGCACTAGGAAACAGACTGAGGAAGCAGAGAAAAAGTGTCTCCTGCAACCCGTTCCCTTGGTGCTAGATGAACGAACGTCTCTCCACTTGCTCAGTTCTGAAAGATAAGTGTGTGTGAAAGCCGTCCTTCACCTAGCTTGTTGGGAACACAAAGTTTCTTTTCAGTTGCAAACTCCATTCCATACATATATATGGGGAGGTACTAGCTCCAAATCGGTTTGACAGTGAAAACTGCAGGAACTTCAAACCGGCACTAGGAAACAGACTGAGAAAGCAGAGAAAAAGTGTCTAATGCAACCCGTTCCCTTGGTGCTAGATGAACGAACGTCTCTCCACTTGCTCAGTTCTGAGAGATAAGTGTGTGTGAAAGCCGTCCTTCACCTAGCTTGTTGGGAACACAAAGTTTCTTTTCAGTTGCAAACTCTATTCCACACATATATATGGGGAGGTGCAAGCTCCAACTCGGTTTTACAGTGAAAACTGCAGGAACTTCAAACCGGCACTTTGAAACAGACTGAGGAAGCAGAGAAAAAGTGTCTCCTGCAACCCGTTCCCTTGGTGCTAGATGAACGAACGTCTATTCACTTGCTCAGTTCTGAGAGATAAGTGTGTGTGAAAGCCGTCCTTCACCTAGCTTGTTGGGAACACAAAGTTTCTTTTTAGTTGCAAACTTCATTCCATACATATATATGGGGAGGATCTAGCTCCAACTCGGTTTGACAGTGAAAACTGCAGGAACTTCAAACCGGCACTAGGAAACAGACTGAGAAAGCAGAGAAAAAGTGTCTCCTGCAACCCGTTCCCTTGGTGCTAGATGAACGAACGTCTCTCCACTTGCTCTGTTCTGAGAGATAAGTGTGTGTGAAAGCCGTCCTTCACCTAGCTTGTTGGGAACACAAAGTTTCTTTTCAGTTGCAAACTCCATTCCATACATATATATGGGGAGGTAGAAGCTCCAACTCGGTTTTACAGTGAAAACTGCAGGAACTTCAAACCGGCACCAGGAAACAGACTGAGAAAGCAGAGAAAAAGTGTCTCCTGCAACCTGTTCCCTTGGTGCTAGATGAACGAACGTCTCTCCACTTGCTCTGTTCTGAGAGATAAGTGTGTGTGAAAGCCGACCTTCACCTTTCTTGTTGGGAACACAAAGTTTCTTTTCAGTTGCAAACTCCATTCCATACATATATATGGGGAGGTACTAGCTCCAACTCGGTTTGACAGTGAAAACTGCAGGATCTTCAAACCGGCACTAGGAAACAGACTGAGAAAGCAGAGAAAAAGTGTCTCCTGCAACCCGTTCCCTTGGTGCTAGATGAACGAACGTCTCTCAACTTGCTCTGTTCTGAGAGATAAGTGTGTGTGAAAGCCGTACTTCAACTAGCTTGTTGGGAACACAAAGTTTTTTTTCAGTTGCAAACTCCATTCCATACATATATATGGGGAGGTAGAAGCTCCAACTCGGTTTTACAGTGAAAACTGCAGGAACTTCAAACCGGCACTAGGAAACAGACTGAGAAATCAGAGAAAAAGTGTCCCCTGCAACCCGTTCCCTTGGTGCTAGATGAACGAACGTCTCTCCACTTGCTCAGTTCTGAGAGATAAGTGTGTGTGAAAGCCGTCCTTCACCTAGCTTGTTGGGAACACAAAGTTTCTTTTCAGTTGCAAACTCCATTCCATATATATATATGGGGAGGTACAAGCTCCAACTCGGTTTTACAGTGAAAACTGCAGGAACTTCAAACCGGCACTAGGAAACAGACTGAGGAAGCAGAGAAAAAGTGTCTCCTGCAACCCGTTCCCTTGGTGCTAGATGAACGAACGTCTATTCACTTGCTCAGTTCTGAGAGATAAGTGTGTGTGAAAGCCGTCCTTCACCTAGCTTGTTGGGAACACAGAGTTTCTTTTCAGTTACAAACTCCATTCCATACATATATATGGGGAGGTAGAATCTCCAACACGGTTTTAAAGTGAAAACTGCAGGAACTTCAAACCGGCACTAAGAAACAGACTGAGAAATCAGAGAAAAAGTGTCCCCTGCAACCCGTTCCCTTGGTGCTAGATGAACGAACGTCTCTCCACTTGCTCAGTTCTGAGAGATAAGTGTGTGTGAAAGCCGTCCTTCACCTAGCTTGTTGGGAACACAAAGTTTCTTTTCAGTTGCATACTCCATTCCATACATATATATGGGGAGGTAGAAGCTCCAACACGGTTTGACAGTGAAAACTGCAGGAACTTCAAACCGGCACTAGGAAACAGACTGAGGAAGCAGAGAAAAAGTGTCTCCTGCAACCCGTTCCCTTGGTGCTAGATGAACGAACGTCTCTCCACTTGCTCATTTCTGAAAGATAAGTGTGTGTGAAAGCCGTCCTTCACCTAGCTTGTTGGGAACACAAAGTTTCTTTTCAGTTGCAAACTCCATTCCATACATACATATGGGGAGGTACTAGCTCCAAATCGGTTTGACAGTGAAAACTGCAGGAACTTCAAACCGGCACTAGGAAACAGACTGAGAAAGCAGAGAAAAAGTGTCTCCTGCAACCCGTTCCCTTGGTGCTAGATGAACGAACGTCTCTCCACTTGCTCAGTTCTGAGAGATAAGTGTGTGTGAAAGCCGTCCTTCACCTAGCTTGTTGGGAACACAAAGTTTCTTTTCAGTTGCAAACTCCATTCCATACATATATATGGGGAGGTATAAGCTCCAACTCGGTTTTACAGTGAAAACTGCAGGAACTTCAAACCGGCACTAGGAAACAGACTGAGGAAGCAGAGAAAAAGTGTCTCCTGCAACCCGTTCCCTTGGTGCTAGATGAACGAACGTCTATTCACTTGCTCAGTTCTAAGAGATAAGTGTGTGTGAAAGCCGTCCTTCACCTAGCTTGTTGGGAACACAGAGTTTCTTTTCAGTTACAAACTCCATTCCATACATATATATGGGGAGGTAGAATCTCCAACACGGTTTTAAAGTGAAAACTGCAGGAACTTCAAACCGGCACTAGGAAACAGACTGAGAAATCAGAGAAAAAGTGTCCCCTGCAACCCGTTCCCTTGGTGCTAGATGAACGAACGTCTCTCCACTTGCTCAGTTCTGAGAGATAAGTGTGTGTGAAAGCCGTCCTTTACCTAGCTTGTTGGGAACACAAAGTTTCTTTTCAGTTGCATACTCCATTCCATACATATATATGGGGAGGTAGAAGCTCCAACTCGGTTTGACAGTGAAAACTGCAGGAACTTCAAACCGGCACTAGGAAACAGACTGAGGAAGCAGAGAAAAAGTGTCTCCTGCAACCCGTTCCCTTGGTGCTAGATGAACGAACGTCTCTCCACTTGCTCAGTTCTGAAAGATAAGTGTGTGTGAAAGCCGTCCTTCACCTAGCTTGTTGGGAACACAAAGTTTCTTTTCAGTTGCAAACTCCATTCCATACATATATATGGGGAGGTACTAGCTCCAAATCGGTTTGACAGTGAAAACTGCAGGAACTTCAAACCGGCACTAGGAAACAGACTGAGAAAGCAGAGAAAAAGTGTCTCCTGCAACCCGTTCCCTTGGTGCTAGATGAACGAACGTCTCTCCACTTGCTGAGTTCTGAGAGATAAGTGTGTGTGAAAGCCGTCCTTCACCTAGCTTGTTGGGAACACAAAGTTTCTTTCAGTTGCAAACTCCATTCCATACATATATATGGGGAGGTACTAGCTCCAACTCGGTTTTACAGTGAAAACTGCAGGAACTTCAAACCGGCACTAGGAAACATACTGAGAAAGCAGAGAAAAAGTGTCTCCTGCAAACCGTTCCCTTGGTGCTAGATGAACGAACGTCTCTCCACTTGCTCAGTTCTGAGAGATTAGTGTGTGTGAAAGCCGTCCTTCACCTAGCTTGTTGGGAACACAGAGTTTCTTTTCAGTTGCAAACTCCATTCCATACATATATATGGGGAGTTACTAGCTCCAACTCGGTTTTACAGTGAAAACTGCAGGAACTTCAAACCGGCACTAGGAAACAGACTGAGGAAGCAGAGAAAAAGTGTCTCCTGCAACCCGTTCCCTTCGTGCTAGATGAACGAAGGTCTCTCCTCTAGCTCAGTTCTGATAAATAAGTGTGTGTGAAAGCCGTCCTTCACCTAGCTTGTTGGGAACACAAAGTTTCTTTTCAGTTGCAAACTCCATTCCATACATATATATGGGGAGGTAGAAGCTCCAACTACGTTTGACAGTGAAAACTGCAGGAACTTCAAACCGGCACTAGTAAAAAGACTGAGAAAGCAGAGAAAAAGTGTCTCCTGCAACCCGTTCCCTTGGTGCTAGATGAACGAACGTCTCTCCACTTGCTCAGTTCTGAGAGATAAGTGTGTGTGAAAGCCGTCCTTCACCTAGCTTGTTGGGAACACAAAGTTTCTTTCAGTTGCAAACTCCATTCCATACATATATATGGGGAGGTACAAGCTCCAACTCGGTTTTACAGTGTAAACTGCAGGAACTTCAAACCGGCACTTTGAAACAGACTGAGGAAGCAGAGAAAAAGTGTCTCCTGCAACCCGTTCCCTTGGTGCTAGATGAACGAACGTCTATTCACTTGCTCAGTTCAGAGAGATAAGTGTGTGTGAAAGCCGTCCTTCACCTAGCTTGTTGGGAACACAAAGTTTCTTTTTAGTTGCAAACTCCATTCCATACATATATATGGGGAGGATCTAGCTCCAACTCGGTTTGACAGTGAAAACTGCAGGAACTTCAAACCGGCACTAGGAAACAGACTGAGAAAGCAGAGAAAAAGTGTCTCCTGCAACCCGTTCCCTTGGTTCTAGATGAACGAACGTCTCTCCACTTGCTCTGTTCTGAGAGATAAGTGTGTGTGAAAGCCGTCCTTCACCTAGCTTGTTGGGAACACAAAGTTTCTTTTCAGTTGCAAACTCCGTTCCATACATATATATGGGGAGGTAGAAGCTCCAACTCGGTTTTACAGTGAAAACTGCAGGAACTTCAAACCGGCACCAGGAAACAGACTGAGAAAGCAGAGAAAAAGTGTCTCCTGCAACCTGTTCCCTTGGTGCTAGATGAACGAACGTCTCTCCACTTGCTCTGTTCTGAGAGATAAGTGTGTGTGAAAGCCGACCTTCACCTTGCTTGTTGGGAACACAAAGTTTCTTTTCAGTTGCAAACTCCATTCCACACATATATATGGGGAGGTACTAGCTCCAACTCGGTTTGACAGTGAAAACTGCAGGAACTTCAAACCGGCACTAGGAAACAGACTGAGAAAGCAGAGAAAAAGTGTCTCCTGCAACCCGTTCCCTTGGTGCTAGATGAACGAACGTCTCTCCACTTGCTCTGTTCTGAGGGATAAGTGTGTGTGAAAGCCGTACTTCACCTAGCTTGTTGGGAACACAAAGTTTCTTTTCAGTTGCAAACTCCATTCCATACATATATATGGGGAGGTAGAAGCTCCAACTCGGTTTTACAGTGAAAACTGCATTAACTTCAAACCGGCACTAGGAAACAGACTGAGAAATCAGAGAAAAAGTGTCCCCTGCAACCCGTTCCCTTGGTGCTAGATGAACGAACGTCTCTCCACTTGCTCAGTTCTGAGAGATAAGTGTGTGTGAAAGCCGTCCTTCACCTAGCTTGTTGGGAACACAAAGTTTCTTTTCAGTTGCAAACTCCATTCCATACATATATATGGGGAGGTACAAGCTCCAACTCGGTTTTACAGTGAAAACTGCAGGAACTTCAAACCGGCACTAGGAAACAGACTGAGGAAGCAGAGAAAAAGTGTCTCCTGCAACCCGTTCCCTTGGTGCTAGATGAACGAACGTCTATTCACTTGCTCAGTTCTGAGAGATAAGTGTGTGTGAAAGCCGTCCTTCACCTAGCTTGTTGGGAACACAGAGTTTCTTTTCAGTTGCAAACTCCATTCCATACATATATATGGGGAGGTAGAATCTCCAACACGGTTTTAAAGTGAAAACTGCAGGAACTTCAAACCGGCACTAGGAAACAGACTGAGAAATCAGAGAAAAAGTGTCCCCTGCAACCCGTTCCCTTGGTGCTAGATGAACGAACGTCTCTCCACTTGCTCAGTTCTGAGAGATAAGTGTGTGTGAAAGCCGTCCTTCACCTAGCTTGTTGGGAACACAAAGTTTCTTTTCAGTTGCATACTCCATTCCATACATATATATGGGGAGGTACAAGCTCCAACTCGGTTTGACAGTGAAAACTGCAGGAACTTCAAACCGGCACTAGGAAACAGACTGAGGAAGCAGAGAAAAAGTGTCTCCTGCAACCCGTTCCCTTGGTGCTAGATGAACGAACGTCTCTCCACTTGCTCAGTTCTGAAAGATAAGTGTGTGGGAAAGCCGTACTTCACCTAGCTTGTTGGGAACACAAAGTTTCTTTTCAGTTGCAAACTCCATTCCATACATATATATGGGGAGGTACTAGCTCCAAATCGGTTTGACAGTGAAAACTGCAGGAACTTCAGACCGGCACTAGGAAACAGACTGAGAAAGCAGAGAAAAAGTGTCTCCTGCAACCCGTTCCCTTGGTGCTAGATGAACGAACGTCTCTCCACTTGCTCAGTTCTGAGAGATAAGTGTGTGTGAAAGCCGTCCTTCACCTAGCTTGTTGGGAACACAAAGTTTCTTTTCAGTTGCAAACTCCATTCCATACATTTATATGGGGAGGTACAAGCTCCAACTCGGTTTTACAGTGAAAACTGCAGGAACTTCAAACCGGCACTTTGAAACAGACTGAGGAAGCAGAGAAAAAGTGTCTCCTGCAACCCGTTCCCTTGGTGCTAGATGAACGAACGTCTATTCACTTGCTCAGTTCTGAGAGATAAGTGTGTGTGAAAGCCGTCCTTCACCTAGCTTGTTGGGAACACAAAGTTTCTTTTTAGTTGCAAACTCCATTCCATACATATATATGGGGAGGATCTAGCTCCAACTCGGTTTGACAGTGAAAACTGCAGGAACTTCAAACCGGCACTAGGAAACAGACTGAGAAAGCAGAGAAAAAGTGTCTCCTGCAACCCGTTCCCTTGGTGCTAGATGAACGAACGTCTCTCCACTTGCTCTGTTCTGAGAGATAAGTGTGTGTGAAAGCCGTCCTTCACCTAGCTTGTTGGGAACACAAAGTTTCTTTTCAGTTGCAAACTCCATTCCATACATATATATGGGGAGGTAGAAGCTCCAACTCGGTTTTACAGTGAAAACTGCAGGAACTTCAAACCGGCACCAGGAAACAGACTGAGAAAGCAGAGAAAAAGTGTCTCCTGCAACCTGTTCCCTTGGTGCTAGATGAACGAACGTCTCTCCACTTGCTCTGTTCTGAGAGATAAGTGTGTGTGAAAGCCGAACTTCACCTTGCTTGTTGGGAACACAAAGTTTCTTTTCAGTTGCAAACTCCATTCCATACATATATATGGGGAGGTACTAGCTCCAACTCGGTTTGACAGTGAAAACTGCAGGAACTTCAAACCGGCACTAGGAAACAGACTGAGAAAGCAGAGAAAAAGTGTCTCCTGCAACCCGTTCCCTTGGTGCTAGATGAACGAACGTCTCTCCACTTGCTCTGTTCTGAGAGATAAGTGTGTGTGAAAGCCGTACTTCACCTAGCTTGTTGGGAACACAAAGTTTCTTTTCAGTTGCAAACTCCATTCTATACATATATATGGGGAGGTAGAAGCTCCAACTCGGTTTTACAGTGAAAACTGCAGGAACTTCAAACCGGCACTAGGAAACAGACTGAGAAATCAGAGAAAAAGTGTCCCCTGCAACCCGTTCCCTTGGTGCTAGATGAACGAACGTCTCTCCACTTGCTCAGTTCTGAGAGATATGTGTGTGTGAAAGCCGTCCTTCACCTAGCTTGTTGGGAACACAAAGTTTCTTTTCAGTTGCAAACTCCATTCCATACATATATATGGGGAGGTAGAAGCTCCAACTCGGTTTTACAGTGAAAACTGCAGGAACTTCAAACCGGCACCAGGAAACAGACTGAGAAAGCAGAGAAAAAGTGTCTCCTGCAACCTGTTCCCTTGGTGCTAGATGAACGAACGTCTCTCCACTTGCTCTGTTCTGAGAGATAAGTGTGTGTGAAAGCCGACCTTCACCTTGCTTGTTGGGAACACAAAGTTTCTTTTCAGTTGCAAACTCCATTCCATACATATATATGGGGAGGTACAAGCTCCAACTCGGTTTGACAGTGAAAACTGCAGGAACTTCAAACCGGCACTAGGAAACAGACTGAGAAAGCAGCGAAAAAGTGTCTCCTGCAACCCGTTCACTTGGTGCTAGATGAACGAACGTCTCTCCACTTGCTCTGTTCTGAGGGATAAGTGTGTGTGAAAGCCGTACTTCACCTAGCTTGTTGGGAACACAAAGTTTCTTTTCAGTTGCAAACTCCATTCCATACATATATATGGGGAGGTAGAAGCTCCAACTCGGTTTTACAGTGAAAACTGCAGGAACTTCAAACCGGCACCAGGAAACAGACTGAGAAAGCAGAGAAAAAGTGTCTCCTGCAACCTGTTCCCTTGGTGCTAGATGAACGAACGTCTCTCCACTTGCTCTGTTCTGAGAGATAAGTGTGTGTGAAAGCCGAACTTCACCTTGCTTGTTGGGAACACAAAGTTTCTTTTCAGTTGCAAACTCCATTCCATACATATATATGGGGAGGTACTAGCTCCAACTCGGTTTGACAGTGAAAACTGCAGGAACTTCAAACCGGCACCAGGAAACAGACTGAGAAAGCAGAGAAAAAGTGTCTCCTGCAACCTGTTCCCTTGGTGCTAGATGAACGAACGTCTCTCCACTTGCTCTGTTCTGAGAGATAAGTGTGTGTGAAAGCCGTACTTCACCTAGCTTGTTGGGAACACAAAGTTTCTTTTCAGTTGCAAACTCCATTCTATACATATATATGGGGAGGTAGAAGCTCCAACTCGGTTTTACAGTGAAAACTGCAGGAACTTCAAACCGGCACTAGGAAACAGACTGAGAAATCAGAGAAAAAGTGTCCCCTGCAACCCGTTCCCTTGGTGCTAGATGAACGAACGTCTCTCCACTTGCTCAGTTCTGAGAGATAAGTGTGTGTGAAAGCCGTCCTTCACCTAGCTTGTTGGGAACACAAAGTTTCTTTTCAGTTGCATACTCCATTCAATACATATATATGGGGAGGTACAAGCTCCAACTCGGTTTGACAGTGAAAACTGCAGGAACTTCAAACCGGCACTAGGAAACAGACTGAGAAAGCAGAGAAAAAGTGTCTCCTGCAACCCGTTCCCTTGGTGCTAGATGAACGAACGTCTCTCCACTTGCTCTGTTCTGAGAGATAAGTGTGTGTGAAAGCCGTCCTTCACCTAGCTTGTTGGGAACACAAAGTTTCTTTTCAGTTGCAAACTCCATTCCATACATATATATGGGGAGGTAGAAGCTCCAACTCGGTTTTACAGTGAAAACTGCAGGAACTTCAAACCGGCACCAGGAAACAGACTGAGAAAGCAGAGAAAAAGTGTCTCCTGCAACCTGTTCCCTTGGTGCTAGATGAACGAACGTCTCTCCACTTGCTCTGTTCTGAGAGATAAGTGTGTGTGAAAGCCGACCTTCACCTTGCTTGTTGGGAACACAAAGTTTCTTTTCAGTTGCAAACTCCATTCCATACATATATATGGGGAGGTACTAGCTCCAACTCGGTTTGACAGTGAAAACTGCAGGAACTTCAAACCGGCACTAGGAAACAGACTGAGAAAGCAGCGAAAAAGTGTCTCCTGCAACCCGTTCCCTTGGTGCTAGATGAACGAACGTCTCTCCACTTGCTCTGTTCTGAGGGATAAGTGTGTGTGAAAGCCGTACTTCACCTAGCTTGTTGGGAACACAAAGTTTCTTTTCATTTGCAAACTCCATTCCATACATATATATGGGGAGGTAGAAGCTCCAACTCGGTTTTACAGTGAAAACTGCAGGAACTTCAAACCGGCACCAGGAAACAGACTGAGAAAGCAGAGAAAAAGTGTCTCCTGCAACCTGTTCCCTTGGTGCTAGATGAACGAACGTCTCTCCACTTGCTCTGTTCTGAGAGATAAGTGTGTGTGAAAGCCGAACTTCACCTTGCTTGTTGGGAACACAAAGTTTCTTTTCAGTTGCAAACTCCATTCCATACATATATATGGGGAGGTACAAGCTCCAACTCGGTTTGACCGTGAAAACTGCAGGAACTTCAAACCGGCACTAGGAAACAGACTGAGAAAGCAGAGAAAAAGTGTCTCCTGCAACCCGTTCCCTTGGTGCTAGATGAACGAACGTCTCTCCACTTGCTCTGTTCTGAGAGATAAGTGTGTGTGAAAGCCGTACTTCACCTAGCTTGTTGGGAACACAAAGTTTCTTTTCAGTTGCAAACTCCATTCTATACATATATATGGGGAGGTAGAAGCTCCAACTCGGTTTTACAGTGAAAACTGCAGGAACTTCAAACCGGCACTAGGAAACAGACTGAGAAATCAGAGAAAAAGTGTCCCCTGCAACCCGTTCCCTTGGTGCTAGATGAACGAACGTCTCTCCACTTGCTCAGTTCTGAGAGATAAGTGTGTGTGAAAGCCGTCCTTCACCTAGCTTGTTGGGAACACAGAGTTTCTTTTCAGTTGCAAACTCCATTCCATACATATATATGGGGAGGTAGAATCTCCAACACGGTTTGACAGTGAAAACTGCAGGAACTTCAAACCGGCACTAGGAAACAGACTGAGAAATCAGAGAAAAAGTGTCCCCTGCAACCCGTTCCCTTGGTGCTAGATGAACGAACGTCTCTCCACTTGCTCAGTTCTGAGAGATAAGTGTGTGTGAAAGCCGTCCTTCACCTAGCTTGTTGGGAACACAAAGTTTCTTTTCAGTTGCATACTCCATTCCATACATATATATGGGGAGGTACAAGCTCCAACTCGGTTTGACAGTGAAAACTGCAGGAACTTCAAACCGGCACTAGGAAACAGACTGAGGAAGCAGAGAAAAAGTGTCTCCTGCAACCCGTTCCCTTGGTGCTAGATGAACGAACGTCTCTCCACTTGCTCAGTTCTGAAAGATAAGTGTGTGGGAAAGCCGTACTTCACCTAGCTTGTTGGGAACACAAAGTTTCTTTTCAGTTGCAAACTCCATTCCATACATATATATGGGGAGGTACTAGCTCCAAATCGGTTTGACAGTGAAAACTGCAGGAACTTCAGACCGGCACTAGGAAACAGACTGAGAAAGCAGAGAAAAAGTGTCTCCTGCAACCCGTTCCCTTGGTGCTAGATGAACGAACGTCTCTCCACTTGCTCAGTTCTGAGAGATAAGTGTGTGTGAAAGCCGTCCTTCACCTAGCTTGTTGGGAACACAAAGTTTCTTTTCAGTTGCAAACTCCATTCCATACATTTATATGGGGAGGTACAAGCTCCAACTCGGTTTTACAGTGAAAACTGCAGGAACTTCAAACCGGCACTTTGAAACAGACTGAGGAAGCAGAGAAAAATTGTCTCCTGCAACCCGTTCCCTTGGTGCTAGATGAACGAACGTCTATTCACTTGCTCAGTTCTGAGAGATAAGTGTGTGTGAAAGCCGTCCTTCACCTAGCTTGTTGGGAACACAAAGTTTCTTTTTAGTTGCAAACTCCATTCCATACATATATATGGGGAGGATCTAGCTCCAACTCGGTTTGACAGTGAAAACTGCAGGAACTTCAAACCGGCACTAGGAAACAGACTGAGAAAGCAGAGAAAAAGTGTCTCCTGCAACCCGTTCCCTTGGTGCTAGATGAACGAACGCCTCTCCACTTGCTCTGTTCTGAGAGATAAGTGTGTGTGAAAGCCGTCCTTCACCTAGCTTGTTGGGAACACAAAGTTTCTTTTCAGTTGCAAACTCCATTCCATACATATATATGGGGAGGTAGAAGCTCCAACTCGGTTTTACAGTGAAAACTGCAGGAACTTCAAACCGGCACCAGGAAACAGACTGAGAAAGCAGAGAAAAAGTGTCTCCTGCAACCTGTTCCCTTGGTGCTAGATGAACGAACGTCTCTCCACTTGCTCTGTTCTGAGAGATAAGTGTGTGTGAAAGCCGAACTTCACCTTGCTTGTTGGGAACACAAAGTTTCTTTTCAGTTGCAAACTCCATTCCATACATATATATGGGGAGGTACTAGCTCCAAATCGGTTTGACAGTGAAAACTGCAGGAACTTCAGACCGGCACTAGGAAACAGACTGAGAAAGCAGAGAAAAAGTGTCTCCTGCAACCCGTTCCCTTGGTGCTAGATGAACGAACGTCTCTCCACTTGCTCAGTTCTGAGAGATAAGTGTGTGTGAAAGCCGTCCTTCACCTAGCTTGTTGGGAACACAAAGTTTCTTTTCAGTTGCAAACTCCATTCCATACATTTATATGGGGAGGTACAAGCTCCAACTCGGTTTTACAGTGAAAACTGCAGGAACTTCAAACCGGCACTTTGAAACAGACTGAGGAAGCAGAGAAAAATTGTCTCCTGCAACCCGTTCCCTTGGTGCTAGATGAACGAACGTCTATTCACTTGCTCAGTTCTGAGAGATAAGTGTGTGTGAAAGCCGTCCTTCACCTAGCTTGTTGGGAACACAAAGTTTCTTTTTAGTTGCAAACTCCATTCCATACATATATATGGGGAGGATCTAGCTCCAACTCGGTTTGACAGTGAAAACTGCAGGAACTTCAAACCGGCACTAGGAAACAGACTGAGAAAGCAGAGAAAAAGTGTCTCCTGCAACCCGTTCCCTTGGTGCTAGATGAACGAACGTCTCTCCACTTGCTCTGTTCTGAGAGATAAGTGTGTGTGAAAGCCGTCCTTCACCTAGCTTGTTGGGAACACAAAGTTTCTTTTCAGTTGCAAACTCCATTCCATACATATATATGGGGAGGTAGAAGCTCCAACTCGGTTTTACAGTGAAAACTGCAGGAACTTCAAACCGGCACCAGGAAACAGACTGAGAAAGCAGAGAAAAAGTGTCTCCTGCAAACTGTTCCCTTGGTGCTAGATGAACGAACGTCTCTCCACTTGCTCTGTTCTGAGAGATAAGTGTGTGTGAAAGCCGAACTTCACCTTGCTTGTTGGGAACACAAAGTTTCTTTTCAGTTGCAAACTCCATTCCATACATATATATGGGGAGGTACTAGCTCCAACTCGGTTTGACAGTGAAAACTGCAGGAACTTCAAACCGGCACTAGGAAACAGACTGAGAAAGCAGAGAAAAAGTGTCTCCTGCAACCCGTTCCCTTGGTGCTAGATGAACGAACGTCTCTCCACTTGCTCTGTTCTGAGAGATAAGTGTGTGTGAAAGCGGGACTTCACCTAGCTTGTTGGGAACACAAAGTTTCTTTTCAGTTGCAAACTCCATTCTATACATATATATGGGGAGGTAGAAGCTCCAACTCGGTTTTACAGTGAAAACTGCAGGAACTTCAAACCGGCACTAGGAAACAGACTGAGAAATCAGAGAAAAAGTGTCCCCTGCAACCCGTTCCCTTGGTGCTAGATGAACGAACGTCTCTCCACTTGCTCAGTTCTGAGAGATAAGTGTGTGTGAAAGCCGTCCTTCACCTAGCTTGTTGGGAACACAAAGTTTCTTTTCAGTTGCAAACTCCATTCCATACATATATATGGGGAGGTACAAGCTCCAACTCGGTTTGACAGTGAAAACTGCAGGAACTTCAAACCGGCACTAGGAAACAGACTGAGGAAGCAGAGAAAAAGTGTCTCCTGCAACCCGTTCCCTTGGTGCTAGATGAACGAACGTCTCTCCACTTGCTCAGTTCTGAGAGATAAGTGTGTGTGAAAGCCGTCCTTCACCTAGCTTGTTGGGAACACAGAGTTTCTTTTCAGTTGCAAACTCCATTCCATACATATATATGGGGAGGTAGAATCTCCAACACGGTTTTAAAGTGAAAACTGCAGGAACTTCAAACCGGCACTAGGAAACAGACTGAGAAATCAGAGAAAAAGTGTCCCCTGCAACCCGTTCCCTTGGTGCTAGATGAACGAACGTCTCTCCACTTGCTCAGTTCTGAGAGATAAGTGTGTGTGAAAGCCGTCCTTCACCTAGCTTGTTGGGAACACAAAGTTTCTTTTCAGTTGCATACTCCATTCAATACATATATATGGGGAGGTACAAGCTCCAACTCGGTTTGACAGTGAAAACTGCAGGAACTTCAAACCGGCACTAGGAAACAGACTGAGAAAGCAGAGAAAAAGTGTCTCCTGCAACCCGTTCCCTTGGTGCTAGATGAACGAACGTCTCTCCACTTGCTCTGTTCTGAGAGATAAGTGTGTGTGAAAGCCGTCCTTCACCTAGCTTGTTGGGAACACAAAGTTTCTTTTCAGTTGCAAACTCCATTCCATACATATATATGGGGAGGTAGAAGCTCCAACTCGGTTTTACAGTGAAAACTGCAGGAACTTCAAACCGGCACCAGGAAACAGACTGAGAAAGCAGACAAAAAGTGTCTCCTGCAACCTGTTCCCTTGGTGCTAGATGAACGAACGTCTCTCCACTTGCTCTGTTCTGAGAGATAAGTGTGTGTGAAAGCCGACCTTCACCTTGCTTGTTGGGAACACAAAGTTTCTTTTCAGTTGCAAACTCCATTCCATACATATATATGGGGAGGTACTAGCTCCAACTCGGTTTGACAGTGAAAACTGCAGGAACTTCAAACCGGCACTAGGAAACAGACTGAGAAAGCAGAGAAAAAGTGTCTCCTGCAACCCGTTCCCTTGGTGCTAGATGAACGAACGTCTCTCCACTTGCTCTGTTCTGAGGGATAAGTGTGTGTGAAAGCCGTACTTCACCTAGCTTGTTGGGAACACAAAGTTTCTTTTCAGTTGCAAACTCCATTCCATACATATATATGGGGAGGTAGAAGCTCCAACTCGGTTTTACAGTGAAAACTGCAGGAACTTCAAACCGGCACCAGGAAACAGACTGAGAAAGCAGAGAAAAAGTGTCTCCTGCAACCTGTTCCCTTGGTGCTAGATGAACGAACGTCTCTCCACTTGCTCTGTTCTGAGAGATAAGTGTGTGTGAAAGCCGAACTTCACCTTGCTTGTTGGGAACACAAAGTTTCTTTTCAGTTGCAAACTCCATTCCATACATATATATGGGGAGGTACAAGCTCCAACTCGGTTTGACCGTGAAAACTGCAGGAACTTCAAACCGGCACTAGGAAACAGACTGAGAAAGCAGAGAAAAAGTGTCTCCTGCAACCCGTTCCCTTGGTGCTAGATGAACGAACGTCTCTCCACTTGCTCTGTTCTGAGAGATAAGTGTGTGTGAAAGCCGTACTTCACCTAGCATGTTGGGAACACAAAGTTTCTTTTCAGTTGCAAACTCCATTCTATACATATATATGGGGAGGTAGAAGCTCCAACTCGGTTTTACAGTGAAAACTGCAGGAACTTCAAACCGGCACTAGGAAACAGACTGAGAAATCAGAGAAAAAGTGTCTCCTGCAACCCGTTCCCTTGGTGCTAGATGAACGAACGTCTCTCCACTTGCTCAGTTCTGAGAGATAAGTGTGTGTGAAAGCCGTCCTTCACCTAGCTTGTTGGGAACACAAAGTTTCTTTTCAGTTGCAAACTCCATTCCATACATATATATGGGGAGGTACAAGCTCCAACTCGGTTTGACAGTGAAAACTGCAGGAACTTCAAACCGGCACTAGGAAACAGACTGAGGAAGCAGAGAAAAAGTGTCTCCTGCAACCCGTTCCCTTGGTGCTAGATGAACGAACGTCTCTCCACTTGCTCAGTTCTGAGAGATAAGTGTGTGTGAAAGCCGTTCTTCACCTAGCTTGTTGGGAACACAGAGTTTCTTTTCAGTTGCAAACTCCATTCCATACATATATATGGGGAGGTAGAATCTCCAACACGGTTTTAAAGTGAAAACTGCAGGAACTCAAACCGGCACTAGGAAACAGACGGAGAAATCAGGAAAAAGTGTCCCCTGCAACCCGTTCCCTTGGTGCTAGATGAACGAACGTCTCTCCACTTGCTCAGTTCTGAGAGATAAGTGTGTGTGAAAGCCGTCCCTCACCTAGCTTGTTGGGAACACAAAGTTTCTTTTCAGTTGCATACTCCATTCAATACATATATATGGGGAGGTACAAGCTCCAACTCGGTTTGACAGTGAAAACTGCAGGAACTTCAAACCGGCACTAGGAAACAGACTGAGGAAGCAGAGAAAAAGTGTCTCCTGCAAACCGTTCCCTTGGTGCTAGATGAACGAACGTCTCTCCACTTGCTCAGTTCTGAAAGATAAATGTGTGTGAAAGCCGTCCTTCACCTAGCTTGTTGGGAACACAAAGTTTCTTTTCAGTTGCAAACTCCATTCCATACATATATATGGGGAGGTACTAGCTCCAAATCGGTTTGACAGTGAAAACTGCAGGAACTTCAAACCGGCACTAGGAAACAGACTGAGAAAGCAGAGAAAAAGTGTGTCCTGCAACCCGTTTCCTTGGTGCTAGATGAACGAACGTCTCTCCACTTGCTCAGTTCTGAGAGATAAGTGTGTGTGAAAGCCGTCCTTCACCTAGCTTGTTGGGAACACAAAGTTTCTTTTCAGTTGCAAACTCCATTCCATACATATATATGGGGAGGTACAAGCTCCAACTCGGTTTTACAGTGAAAACTGCAGGAACTTCAAACCGGCACTTTGAAACAGACTGAGGAAGCAGAGAAAAAGTGTCTCCTGCAACCCGTTCCCTTGGTGCTAGATGAACGAACGTCTCTCCACTTGCTCAGTTCTGAGAGATAAGTGTGTGTGAAAGCCGTCCTTCACCTAGCTTGTTGGGAACACAGAGTTTCTTTTCAGTTGCAAACTCCATTCCATACATATATATGGGGAGGTAGAATCTCCAACACGGTTTTAAAGTGAAAACTGCAGGAACTTCAAACCGGCACTAGGAAACAGACTGAGAAATCAGAGAAAAAGTGTCCCCTGCAACCCGTTCCCTTGGTGCTAGATGAACGAACGTCTCTCCACTTGCTCAGTTCTGAGAGATAAGTGTGTGTGAAAGCCGTCCTTCACCTAGCTTGTTGGGAACACAAAGTTTCTTTTCAGTTGCATACTCCATTCAATACATATATATGGGGAGGTACAAGCTCCAACTCGGTTTGACAGTGAAAACTGCAGGAACTTCAAACCGGCACTAGGAAACAGACTGAGGAAGCAGAGAAAAAGTGTCTCCTGCAACCCGTTCCCTTGGTGCTAGATGAACGAACGTCTCTCCACTTGCTCAGTTCTGAAAGATAAATGTGTGTGAAAGCCGTCCTTCACCTAGCTTGTTGGGAACACAAAGTTTCTTTTCAGTTGCAAACTCCATTCCATACATATATATGGGGAGGTACTAGCTCCAAATCGGTTTGACAGTGAAAACTGCAGGAACTTCAAACCGGCACTAGGAAACAGACTGAGAAAGCAGAGAAAAAGTGTGTCCTGCAACCCGTTTCCTTGGTGCTAGATGAACGAACGTCTCTCCACTTGCTCAGTTCTGAGAGATAAGTGTGTGTGAAAGCCGTCCTTCACCTAGCTTGTTGGGAACACAAAGTTTCTTTTCAGTTGCAAACTCCATTCCATACATATATATGGGGAGGTACAAGCTCCAACTCGGTTTTACAGTGAAAACTGCAGGAACTTCAAACCGGCACTTTGAAACAGACTGAGGAAGCAGAGAAAAAGTGTCTCCTGCAACCCGTTCCCTTGGTGCTAGATGAACGAACGTCTATTCACTTGCTCAGTTCTGAGAGATAAGTGTGTGTGAAAGCCGTCCTTCACCTAGCTTGTTGGGAACACAAAGTTTCTTTTTAGTTGCAAACTCCATTCCATACATATATATGGGGAGGATCTAGCCCCAACTCTGTTTGACAGTGAAAACTGCAGGAACTTCAAACCGGCACTAGGAAACAGACTGAGAAAGCAGAGAAAAAGTGTCTCCTGCAACCCGTTCGCTTGGTGCTAGATGAACGAACGTCTCTCCACTTGCTCTGTTCTGAGAGATAAGTGTGTGTGAAAGCCGTCCTTCATCTAGCTTGTTGGGAACACAAAGTTTCTTTTCAGTTGCAAACTCCATTCCATACATATATATGGGGAGGTAGAAGCTCCAAATCGGTTTTACAGTGAAAACTGCAGGAACTTCAAACCGGCACCAGGAAACAGACTGAGAAAGCAGAGAAAAAGTGTCTCCTGCAACCTGTTCCCTTGGTGCTAGATGAACGAACGTCTCTCCACTTGCTCTGTTCTGAGAGATAAGTGTGTGTGAAAGCC
Organism: Camelus dromedarius; assembly: GCF_036321535.1. Taxonomy (NCBI): domain Eukaryota; kingdom Metazoa; phylum Chordata; class Mammalia; order Artiodactyla; family Camelidae; genus Camelus; species Camelus dromedarius. The sequence continues at coordinate 1,270,447 of NC_087437.1, read as the reverse complement.
GACCTTCACCTTGCTTTTTGGGAACACAAAGTTTCTTTTCAGTTGCAAACTCCATTCCATACATATATATGGGGAGGTACTAGCTCCAACTCGGTTTGACAGTGAAAACTGCAGGAACTTCAAACCGGCACTAGGAAACAGACTGAGAAAGCAGAGAAAAAGTGTCTCCTGCAACCCGTTCCCTTGGTGCTAGATGAACGAACGTCTCTCCACTTGCTCTGTTCTGAGAGATAAGTGTGTGTGAAAGCCGTACTTCACCTAGCTTGTTGGGAACACAAAGTTTCTTTTCAGTTGCAAACTCCATTCCATACATATATATGTTGAGGTAGAAGCTCCAACTCGGTTTTACAGTGAAAACTGCAGGAACTTCAAACCGGCACTAGGAAACAGACTGAGAAATCAGAGAAAAAGTGTCCCCTGCAACCCGTTCCCTTGGTGCTAGATGAACGAACGTCTCTCCACTTGCTCAGTTCTGAGAGATAAGTGTGTGTGAAAGCCGTCCTTCACCTAGCTTGTTGGGAACACAAAGTTTCTTTTTAGTTGCAAACTCCATTCCATACATATATATGGGGAGGATCTAGCTCCAACTCGGTTTGACAGTGAAAACTGCAGGAACTTCAAACCGGCACTAGGAAACAGACTGAGAAAGCAGAGAAAAAGTGTCTCCTGCAACCCGTTCACTTGGTGCTAGATGAACGAACGTCTCTCCACTTGCTCTGTTCTGAGAGATAAGTGTGTGTGAAAGCCGTCCTTCACCTAGCTTGTTGGGAACACAAAGTTTCTTTTCAGTTGCAAACTCCATTCCATACATATATATGGGGAGGTAGAAGCTCCAACTCGGTTTTACAGTGAAAACTGCAGGAACTTCAAACCGGCACCAGGAAACAGACTGAGAAAGCAGAGAAAAAGTGTCCCCTGCAACCTGTTCCCTTGGTGCTAGATGAACGAACGTCTCTCCACTTGCTCTGTTCTGAGAGATAAGTGTGTGTGAAAGCCGACCTTCACCTTGCTTGTTGGGAACACAAAGTTTCTTTTCAGTTGCAAACTCCATTCCATACATATATATGGGGAGGTACTAGCTCCAACTCGGTTTGACAGTGAAAACTGCAGGAACTTCAAAACGGCACTAGGAAACAGACTGAGAAAGCAGAGAAAAAGTGTCTCCTGCAACCCGTTCCCTTGGTGCTAGATGAACGAACGTCTCTCCACTTGCTCTGTTCTGAGAGATAAGTGTGTGTGAAAGCCGTACTTCACCTAGCTTGTTGGGAACACAAAGTTTCTTTTCAGTTGCAAACTCCATTCCATACATATATATGGGGAGGTAGAAGCTCCAACTCGGTTTTACAGTGAAAACTGCAGGAACTTCAAACCGGCACTAGGAAACAGACTGAGAAATCAGAGAAAAAGTGTCCCCTGCATCCCGTTCCCTTGGTGCTAGATGAACGAACGTCTCTCCACTTGCTCAGTCCTGAGAGATAAGTGTGTGTGAAAGCCGTCCTTCACCTAGCTTGTTGGGAACACAAAGTTTCTTTTCAGTTGCAAACTCCATTCCATACATATATATGGGGAGGTAGAAGCTCCAACTAGGTTTGACAGTGAAAACTGCAGGAACTTCAAACCGGCACTAGGAAAAAGACTGAGAAAGCAGAGAAAAAGTGTCTCCTGCAACCTGTTCCCTTGGTGCTAGATGAACGAACGTCTCTCCACTTGCTCAGTTCTGAGAGATAAGTGTGTGTGAAAGCCGTCCTTCACCTAACTTGTTGGGAACACAAAGTTTCTTTTCAGTTGCAAACTCCATTCCATACATATATATGGGTAGGTACAAGCTCCAACTCGGTTTTACAGTGAAAACTGCAGGAACTTCAAACCGGCACCAGGAAACAGACTGAGAATGCAGAGAAAAATTGTCTCCTGCAACCCGTTCCCTTGGTGCTAGATGAACGAACGTCTCTCCACTTGCTCTATTCTGAGAGATAAGTGTGTGTGAAAGCCGTACTTCACCTAGCTTGTTGGGAACACAAAGTTTCTTTTCAGTTGCAAACCCCATTCCATACATATATATGGGGAGGTAGAAGCTCCAACTCGATTTTACAGTGAAAACTGCAGGAACTTCAAACCGGCACTAGGAAACAGACTGAGAAATCAGAGAAAAAGTGTCCCCTGCAACCCGTTCCCTTGGTGCTAGATGAACGAACGTCTCTCCACTTGCTCAGTTCTGAGAGATAAGTGTGTGTGAAAGCCGTCCTTCACCTAGCTTGTTGGGAACACAAAGTTTCTTTTCAGTTGCAAACTCCATTCCATACATATATATGGGGAGGTACAAGCTCCAACTCGGTTTTACAGTGAAAACTGCAGGAACTTCAAACCGGCACTAGGAAACAGACTGAGGAAGCAGAGAAAAAGTGTCTCCTGCAACCCGTTCCCTTGGTGCTAGATGAACGAACGTCTATTCACTTGCTCAGTTCTGAGAGATAAGTGTGTGTGAAAGCCGTCCTTCACCTAGCTTGTTGGGAACACAGAGTTTCTTTTCAGTTGCAAACTACATTCCATACATATATATGGGGAGGTAGAATCTCCAACACGGTTTTAAAGTGAAAACTGCAGGAACTTCAAACCGGCACTAGGAAACAGACTGAGAAAGCAGAGAAAAAGGGTCCCCTGCAACCCGTTCCCTTGGTGCTAGATGAACGAACGTCTCTCCACTTGCTCAGTTCTGAGAGATAAGTGTGTGTGAAAGCCGTCCTTCACCTAGCTTGTTGGGAACACAGAGTTTCTTTTCAGTTGCAAACTCCATTCCATACATATATATGGGGAGGTAGAATCTCCAACACGGTTTTAAAGTGAAAACTGCAGGAACTTCAAACCGGCACTAGGAAACAGACTGAGAAATCAGAGAAAAAGTGTCCCCTGCAACCCGTTCCCTTGGTGCTAGATGAACGAACGTCTCTCCACTTGCTCAGTTCTGAGAGATAAGTGTGTGTGAAAGCAGTCCTTCACCTAGCTTGTTGGGAACACAAAGTTTCTTTTCAGTTGCAAACTCCATTCCATACATATATATGGGGAGGTACTAGCTCCAACTCGGTTTTACAGTGAAAACTGCAGGAACTTCAAACCGGCACTAGGAAACAGACTGAGAACGCAGAGAAAAAGTGTCTCCTGCAACCCGTTCCCTTGGTGCTAGATGAACGAACGTCTCTCCACTTGCTCAGTTCTGAGAGATAAGTGTGTGTGAAAGCCGTCCTTCACCTAGCTTGTTGGGAACACAAAGTTTCTTTCAGTTGCAAACTCCATTCCATACATATATATGGGGAGGTAATAGCTCCAACTCGGTTTTACAGTGAAAACTGCAGGAACTTCTAACCGGCACTAGGAAACAGACTGAGAAAGCATAGAAAATGTGTCTCCTGCAAACCGTTCCCTTGGTGCTAGATGAACGAACGTCTCTCCACTTGCTCAGTTCTGAGAGATAAGTGTGTGTGAAAGCCGTCCTTCACCTAGCTTGTTGGGAACACAGAGTTTCTTTTCAGTTGCAAACTCCATTCCATACATATATATGGGGAGTTACTAGCTCCAACTCGGTTTTACAGTGAAAACTGCAGGAACTTCAAACCGGCACTAGGAAACAGACTGAGGAAGCAGAGAAAAAGTGTCTCCTGCAACCCGTTCCCTTCTTGCTAGATGAACGAAGGTCTCTCCTCTTGCTCAGTTCTGATAAATAAGTGTGTGTGAAAGCCGTCCTTCACCTAGCTTGTTGGGAACACAAAGTTTCTTTTCAGTTGCAAACTCCATTCCATACATATATATGGGGAGGTAGAAGCTCCAACTAGGTTTGACAGTGAAAACTGCAGGAACTTCAAACCGGCACTAGGAAAAATACTGAGAAAGCAGAGAATAAGTGTCTCCTGCAACCTTTTCCCTTGGTGCTAGATGAACGAACGTCTCTCCACTTGCTCAGTTCTGAGAGATAAGTGTGTGTGAAAGCCGTCCTTCACATAACTTGTTGGGAACACAAAGTTTCTTTTCAGTTGCAAACTCCATTCCATACATATATATGGGGAGGTACAAGCTCCAACTCGGTTTTACAGTGAAAACTGCAGGAACTTCAAACCGGCACCAGGAAACAGACTGAGAATGCAGAGAAAAATTGTCTCCTGCAACCCGTTCCCTTGGTGCTAGATGAACGAACGTCTCTCCACTTGCTCTATTCTGAGAGATAAGTGTGTGTGAAAGCCGTACTTCACCTAGCTTGTTGGGAACACAAAGTTTCTTTTCAGTTGCAAACCCCATTCCATACATATATATGGGGAGGTAGAAGCTCCAACTCGGTTTTACAGTGAAAACTGCAGGAACTTCAAACCGGCACTAGGAAACAGACTGAGAAATCAGAGAAAAAGTGTCCCCTGCAACACGTTCCCTTGGTGCTAGATGAACGAAGGTCTCCCCACTTGCTCAGTTCTGAGAGATAAGTGTGTGTGAAAGCCGTCCTTCACCTAGCTTGTTGGGAACACAAAGTTTCTTTTCAGTTGCAAACTCCATTCCATACATATATATGGGGAGGTACAAGCTCCAACTCGGTTTTACAGTGAAAACTGCAGGAACTTCAAACCGGCACTAGGAAACAGACTGAGGAAGCAGAGAAAAAGTGTCTCCTGCAACCCGTTCCCTTGGTGCTAGATGAACGAACGTCTATTCACTTGCTCAGTTCTGAGAGATAAGTGTGTGTGAAAGCCGTCCTTCACCTAGCTTGTTGGGAACACAGAGTTTCTTTTCAGTTGCAAACTACATTCCATACATATATATGGGGAGGTAGAATCTCCAACACGGTTTTAAAGTGAAAACTGCAGGAACTTCAAACCGGCACTAGGAAACAGACTGAGAAAGCAGAGAAAAAGGGTCCCCTGCAACCCGTTCCCTTGGTGCTAGATGAACGAACGTCTCTCCACTTGCTCAGTTCTGAGAGATAAGTGTGTGTGAAAGCCGTCCTTCACCTAGCTTGTTGGGAACACAAAGTTTCTTTTCAGTTGCATACTCCATTCCATACATATATATGGGGAGGTACAAGCTCCAACTCGGTTTGACAGTGAAAACTGCAGGAACTTCAAACCGGCACTAGGAAACAGACTGAGGAAGCAGAGAAAAAGTGTCTCCTGCAACCCGTTCCCTTGGTGCTAGATGAACGAACGTCTCTCCACTTGCTCAGTTCTGAAAGATAAGTGTGTGTGAAAGCCGTCCTTCACCTAGCTTGTTGGGAACACAAAGTTTCTTTTCAGTTGCAAACTCCATTCCATACATATATATAGGGAGGTACTAGCTCCAAATCGGTTTGACAGTGAAAACTGCAGGAACTTCAAACCGGCACTAGGAAACAGACTGAGAACGCAGAGGAAAAGTGTCTCCTGCAACCCGTTCCCTTGGTGCTAGATGAACGAACGTCTCTCCACTTGCTCAGTTCTGAGAGATAAGTGTGTGTGAAAGCCGTCCTTCACCTAGCTTGTTGGGAACAGAAAGTTTCTTTCAGTTGCAAACTCCATTCCATACATATATATGGGGAGGTACTAGCTCCAACTCGGTTTGACAGTGAAAACTGCAGGAACTTCAAACCGGCACTAGGAAACAGACTGAGAAAGCAGAGAAAAATTGTCTCCTGCAACCCGTTCCCTTGGTGCTAGATGAACGAACGTCTCTCCACTTGCTCTATTCTGAGAGATAAGTGTGTGTGAAAGCCGTACTTCACCTAGCTTGTTGGGAACACAAAGTTTCTTTTCAGTTGCAAACCCCATTCCATACATATATATGGGGAGGTAGAAGCTCCAACTCGGATTTACAGTGAAAACTGCAGGAACTTCAAACCGGCACTAGGAAACAGACTGAGAAATCAGAGAAAAAGTGTCCCCTGCAACCCGTTCCCTTGGTGCTAGATGAACGAACGTCTCTCCACTTGCTCAGTTCTGAGAGATAAGTGTGTGTGAAAGCCGTCCTTCACCTAGCTTGTTGGGAACACAAAGTTTCTTTTCAGTTGCATACTCCATTCCATACATATATATGGGGAGGTACAAGCTCCAACTCGGTTTGACAGTGAAAACTGCAGGAACTTCAAACCGGCACTAGGAAACAGACTGAGGAAGCAGAGAAAAAGTGTCTCCTGCAACCCGTTCCCTTGGTGCTAGATGAACGAACGTCTCTCCACTTGCTCAGTTCTGAAAGATAAGTGTGTGTGAAAGCCGTCCTTCACCTAGCTTGTTGGGAACACAAAGTTTCTTTTCAGTTGCAAACTCCATTCCATACATATATATAGGGAGGTACTAGCTCCAAATCGGTTTGACAGTGAAAACTGCAGGAACTTCAAACCGGCACTAGGAAACAGACTGAGAACGCAGAGAAAAAGTGTCTCCTGCAACCCGTTCCCTTGGTGCTAGATGAACGAAAGTCTCTCCACTTGCTCAGTTCTGAGAGATAAGTGTGTGTGAAAGCCGTCCTTCACCTAGCTTGTTGGGAACAGAAAGTTTCTTTCAGTTGCAAACTCCATTCCATACATATATATGGGGAGGTACTAGCTCCAACTCGGTTTTACAGTGAAAACTGCAGGAACTTCAAACCGGCACTAGGAAACAGACTGAGAAAGCAGAGAAAAATTGTCTCCTGCAACCCGTTCCCTTGGTGCTAGATGAACGAACGTCTCTCCACTTGCTCTGTTCTGAGAGATAAGTGTGTGTGAAAGCCGTCCTTCACCTAGCTTGTTGGGAACACAAAGTTTCTTTTCAGTTGCAAACTCCATTCCATACATATATATGGGGAGGTAGAAGCTCCAACTCGGTTTTACAGTGAAAACTGCAGGAACTTCAAACCGGCACTAGGAAACAGACTGAGAAAGCAGAGAAAAAGTGTCTCCTGCAACCCGTTCCCTTGGTGCTAGATGAACGAACGTCTCTCCACTTGCTCTGTTCTGAGAGATAAGTGTGTGTGAAAGCCGTCCTTCACCTAGCTTGTTGGGAACACAAAGTTTCTTTTCAGTTGCAAACTCCATTCCATACATATATATGGGGAGGTAGAAGCTCCAACTCGGTTTTACAGTGAAAACTGCAGGAACTTCAAACCGGCACTAGGAAAAAGACTGAGAAAGTAGAGAAAAAGTGTCTCCTGCAACCCGTTCCCTTGGTGCTAGATGAACGAACGTCTCTCCACTTGCTCAGTTCTGAGAGATAAGTGTGTGTGAAAGCGGTCCTTCACCTAGCTTGTTGGGAACACAAAGATTCTTTTCAGTTGCAAACTCCATTCCATACATATATATGTGGAGGTACTAGCTCCAACTCGGTTTGACAGTGAAAACTGCAGGAACTTCAAACCGGCACTAGGAAACAGACTGAGAAAGCAGAGAAAAAGTGTCACCTGCAACCCGTTCCCTTGGTGCTAGATGAACGAACGTCTCTCCACTTGCTCTGTTCTGAGAGATAAGTGTGTGTGAAAGCCGTCCTTCACCTAGCTTGTTGGGAACACAAAGTTTATTTCCAGTTGCAAACTCCATTCCATACACATATATGGGGAGGTTCTAGCTCCAACTCGGTTTGACAGTGAAAACTGCAGGAACTTCAAACCGGCACTAGGAAACAGACTGAGAAAGCAGAGAAAAATTGTCTCTTGCAACCCGTTCCCTTGGTGCTAGATGAACGAACGTCTCTCCACTTGCTCTGTTCTGAGAGATAAGTGTGTGTGAAAGCCGTCCTTCACCTAGCTTGTTGGGAACACAAACTTTATTTTCAGTTGCAAACTCCATTCCATACATATATATGGGGAGGTTCTAGCTCCAACACGGTTTGACAGTGAAAACTGCAGGAACTTCAAACCGGCACTAGGAAACAGACTGAGAAAGCAGAGAAAAATTGTCTCCTGCAACCCGTTCCCTTGGTGCTAGATGAACGAACGTCTCTCCACTTGCTCTGTTCTGAGAGATAAGTGTGTGTGAAAGCCGTCCTTCACCTAGCTTGTTGGGAACACAAAGTTTATTTTCAGTTGCAAACTCCATTCCATACATATATATGGGGAGGTAGAAGCTCCAACTCGGTTTTACAGTGAAAACTGCAGGAACTTCAAACCGGCACTAGGAAACAGACTGAGAAAGCAGAGAAAAAGTGTCTCCTGCAACCCGTTCCCTTGGTGCTAGATGAACGAACGTCTCTCCACTTGCTCTGTTCTGAGAGATAAGTGTGTGTGAAAGCCGTCCTTCACCTAGCTTGTTGGGAACACAAAGTTTCTTTTCAGTTGCAAACTCCATTCCATACATATATATGGGGAGGTTCTAGCTCCAACTCGGTTTGACAGTGAAAACTGCAGGAACTTCAAACCGGCACTAGGAAACAGACTGAGAAAGCAGAGAAAAATTGTCTCCTGCAACCCGTTCCCTTGGTGCTAGATGAACGAACGTCTCTCCACTTGCTCTATTCTGAGAGATAAGTGTGTGTGAAAGCCGTACTTCACCTAGCTTGTTGGGAACACAAAGTTTCTTTTCAGTTGCAAACTCCATTCCATACATATATATGGGGAGGTAGAAGCTCCAACTCGGTTTTACAGTGAAAACTGCAGGAACTTCAAACCGGCACTAGGAAACAGACTGAGAAATCAGAGAAAAAGTGTCCCCTGCAACCCGTTCCCTTGGTGCTAGATGAACGAACGTCTCTCCACTTGCTCAGTTCTGAGAGATAAGTGTGTGTGAAAGCCGTCCTTCACCTAGCTTGTTGGGAACACAAAGTTTCTTTTCAGTTGCAAACTCCATTCCATACATATATATGGGTAGGTACAAGCTCCAACTCGGTTTTACAGTGAAAACTGCAGGAACTTCAAACCGGCACTAGGAAACAGACTGAGAAAGCAGAGAAAAAGTGTCCCCTGCAACCCGTTCCCTTGGTGCTAGATGAACGAACGTCTCTCCACTTGCTCAGTTCTGAGAGATAAGTGTGTGTGAAAGCCGTCCTTCACCTAGCTTGTTGGGAACACAAAGTTTCTTTTCAGTTGCATACTCCATTCCATCCATATATATGGGGAGGTACAAGCTCCAACTCGGTTTGACAGTGAAAACTGCAGGAACTTCAAACCGGCACTAGGAAACAGACTGAGAAAGCAGAGAAAAAGTGTCTCCTGCAACCCGTTCCCTTGGTGCTAGATGAACGAACGTCTCTCCACTTGCTCAGTTCTGAGAGATAAGTGTGTGTGAAAGCCGTCCTTCACCTAGCTTGTTGGGAACACAAAGTTTCTTTTCAGTTGCATACTCCATTCCATCCATATATATGGGGAGGTACAAGCTCCAACTCGGTTTGACAGTGAAAACTGCAGGAACTTCAAACCGGCACTAGGAAACAGACTGAGGAAGCAGAGAAAAAGTGTCTCCTGCAACCCGTTCCCTTGGTGCTAGATGAACGAACGTCTCTCCACTTGCTCAGTTCTGAGAGATAAGTGTGTGTGAAAGCCGTCCTTCACCTAGCTTGTTGGGAACAAAGAGTTTCTTTTCAGTTGCAAACTCCATTCCATACATATATATGGGGAGTTACTAGCTCCAACTCGGTTTTACAGTGAAAACTGCAGGAACTTCAAACCGGCACTAGGAAACAGACTGAGGAAGCAGAGAAAAAGTGTCTCCTGCAACCCGTTCCCTTCGTGCTAGATGAACGAAGGTCTCTCCTCTTGCTCAGTTCTGATAAATAAGTGTGTGTGAAAGCCGTCCTTCACCTAGCTTGTTGGGAACACAAAGTTTCTTTTCAGTTGCAAACTCCATTCCATACATATATATGGGGAGGTAGAATCTCCAACTAGGTTTGACAGTGAAAACTGCAGGAACTTCAAACCGGCACTAGGAAAAAGACTGAGAAAGCAGAGAAAAAGTGTCTCCTGCAACCCGTTCCCTTGGTGCTAGATGAACGAACGTCTCTCCACTTGCTCAGTTCTGAGAGATAAGTGTGTGTGAAAGCCGTCCTTCACCTTGCTTGTTGGGAACACAAAGTTTCTTTTCAGTTGCAAACTCCATTCCATACATATATATGGGGAGGTACAAGCTCCAACTCGGTTTTACAGTGAAAACTGCATGAACTTCAAACCGGCACCAGGAAACAGACTGAGAAAGCAGAGAAAAATTGTCTCCTGCAACCCGTTCCCTTGGTGCTAGATGAACGAACGTCTCTCCACTTGCACTATTCTGAGAGATAAGTGTGTGTGAAAGCCGTACTTCACCTAGCTTGTTGGGAACACAAAGTTTCTTTTCAGTTGCAAACTCCATTCCAGACATATATATGGGGAGGTACAAGCTCCAACTCGGTTTTACAGTGAAAACTGCAGGAACTTCAAACCGGCACTAGGAAACAGACTGAGGAAGCAGAGAAAAAGTGTCTCCTGCAACCCGTTCCCTTGGTGCTAGATGAACGAACGTCTATTCACTTGCTCAGTTCTGAGAGATAAGTGTGTGTGAAAGCCGTCCTTCACCTAGCTTGTTGGGAACACAGAGTTTCTTTTCAGTTGCAAACTACATTCCATACATATATATGGGGAGGTACAATCTCCAACACGGTTTTAAAGTGAAAATTGCAGGAACTTCAAACCGGCACTAGGAAACAGACTGAGAAAGCAGAGAAAAAGCTTCCCCTGCAACCCGTTCCCTTGGTGCTAAATGAACGAACGTCTCTCCACTTGCTCAGTTCTGAGAGATAAGTGTGTGTGAAAGCCGTCCTTCACCTACCTTGTTGGGAACACAAAGTTTCTTTTCAGTTGCATACTCCATTCCATACATATATATGGGGAGGTACAAGCTCCAACTCGGTTTGACAGTGAAAACTGCAGGAACTTCAAACCGGCACTAGGAAACAGACTGAGGAAGCAGAGAAAAAGTGTCTCCTGCAACCCGTTCCCTTGGTGCTAGATGAACGAACGTCTCTCCACTTGCTCAGTTCTGAAAGATAAGTGTGTGTGAAAGCCGTCCTTCACCTAGCTTGTTGGGAACACAAAGTTTCTTTTCAGTTGCAAACTCCATTCCATACATATATATAGGGAGGTACTAGCTCCAAATCGGTTTGACAGTGAAAACTGCAGGAACTTCAAACCGGCACTAGGAAACAGACTGAGAACGCAGAGAAAAAGTGTCTCCTGCAACCCGTTCCCTTGGTGCTAGATGAACGAACGTCTCTCCACTTGCTCAGTTCTGAGAGATAAGTGTGTGTGAAAGCCGTCCTTCACCTAGCTTGTTGGGAACACAAAGATTCTTTCAGTTGCAAACTCCATTCCATACATATATATGGGGAGGTACTAGCTCCAACTCGGTTTTACAGTGAAAACTGCAGGAACTTCTAACCGGCACTAGGAAACAGACTGAGAAAGCAGAGAAAAAGTGTCTCCTGCAAACCGTTCCCTTGGTGCTAGATGAACGAACGTCTCTCCACTTGCTCAGTTCTGAGAGATAAGTGTGTGTGAAAGCCGTCCTTCACCTAGCTTGTTGGGAACACAGAGTTTCTTTTCAGTTGCAAACTCCATTCCATACATATATATGGGGAGTTACTAGCTCCAACTCGGTTTTACAGTGAAAACTGCAGGAACTTCAAACCGGCACTAGGAAACAGACTGAGGAAGCAGAGAAAAAGTGTCTCCTGCAACCCGTTCCCTTCGTGCTAGATGAACGAAGGTCTCTCCTCTTGCTCAGTTCTGATAAATAAGTGTGTGTGAAAGCCGTCCTTCACCTAGCTTGTTGGGAACACAATGTTTCTTTTCAGTTGCAAACTCCATTCCATACATATATATGGGGAGGTAGAAGCTCCAACTAGGTTTGACAGTGAAAACTGCAGGAACTTCAAACCGGCACTAGGAAAAAGACTGAGAAAGCAGAGAAAAAGTGTCTCCTGCAACCCGTTCCCTTGGTGCTAGATGAACGAACGTCTCTCCACTTGCTCAGTTCTGAGAGATAAGTGTGTGTGAAAGCCGTTCTTCACCTAGCTTGTTGGGAACACAAAGTTTCTTTTCAGTTGCAAACTCCATTCCATACGTATATATGGGGAGGTACAAGCTCCAACTCGGTTTTACAGTGAAAACTGCAGGAACTCAAACCGGCACCAGGAAACAGACTGAGAAAGCAGAGAAAAAGTGTCTCCTGCAACCCGTTCCCTTGGTGCTAGATGAACGAACGTCTCTCCACTTGCTCAGTTCTGAGAGATAAGTGTGTGTGAAAGCCGTCCTTCACCTAGCTTGTTGGGAACACAAAGTTTCTTTTCAGTTGCAAACTCCATTCTATACTTATATATGGGGAGGTACAAGCTCCAACTCGGTTTTACAGTGAAAACTGCAGGAACTTCAAACCGGCACTAGGAAACAGACTGAGGAAGCAGAGAAAAAGTGTCTCCTGCAACCCGTTCCCTTGGTGCTAAATGAACGAACTTCTATTCACTTGCTCAGTTCTGAGAGATAAGTGTGTGTGAAAGCCGTCCTTCACCTAGCTTGTTGGGAACACAGAGTTTCTTTTCAGTTGCAAACTCCATTCCATACATATATATGGGGAGGTACAAGCTCAAACTCGTTTTTACAGTGAAAACTGCAGGAACTTCAAACCGGCACTAGGAAACAGACTGAGGAAGCAGAGAATAAGTGTCTCCTGCAACCCGTTCCCTTGGTGCTAGATGAACGAACGTCTCTCCACTTGCTCAGTTCTGAAAGATAATTGTGTGTGAAAGCCGTCCTTCACCTAGCTTGTTGGGAACACAAAGTTTCTTTTCAGTTGCAAACTCCATTCCATACATATATATGGGGAGGTACTAGCTCCAACTCGGTTTGACAGTGAAAACTGCAGGAACTTCAAACCGGCACTAGGAAAAAGACTGAGAAAGCAGAGAAAAAGTGTCTCCTGCAACCCGTTCCCTTGGTGCTAGATGAACGAACGTCTCTCCACTTGCTCAGTTCTGAGAGATAAGTGTGTGTGAAAGCCGTCCTTCACCTAGCTTGTTGGGAACAGAAAGTTTCTTTTAGTTGCAAACTCCATTCCATACATATATATGGGGAGGTACTAGCTCCAACTCGGTTTTACAGTGAAAACTGCAGGAACTTCAAACCGGCACTAGGAAACAGACTGAGAAAGCAGAGAAAAAGTTTCTCCTGCAACCCGTTCCCTTGGTGCTAGATGAACGAACGTCTCTCCACTTGCTCAGTTCTGAGAGATAAGTGTGTGTGAAAGCCGTCCTTCACCTTGCTTGTTGGGAACACAAAGTTTCTTTTCAGTTGCAAACTCCATTCCATACATATATATGGGGAGGTACTAGCTCCAACTCGGTTTGACAGTGAAAACTGCAGGAACTTCAAACCGGCACTAGGAAACAGACTGAGAAAGCAGAGAAAAAGTGTCTCCTGCAACCCGTTCCCTGGGTGCTAGATGAACGAACGTCTCTCCACTTGCTCAGTTCTGAGAGATATGTGTGTGTGAAAGCCGTCCTTCACCTAGCTTGTTGGGAACAGAAAGTTTCTTTCAGTTGCAAACTCCATTCCATACATATATATGGGGAGGTACTAGCTCCAACTCGGTTTTACAGTGAAAACTGCAGGAACTTCAAACCGGCACTAGGAAACAGACTGAGAAAGCAGAGAAAAAGTTTCCCCTGCAACCCGTTCCCTTGGTGCTAGATGAACGAACGTCTCTCCACTTGCTCAGTTCTGAGAGATATGTGTGTGTGAAAGCCGTCCTTCACCTTGCTTGTTGGGAACACAAAGTTTCTTTTCAGTTGCAAACTCCATTCCATACATATATATGGGGAGGTAGAAGCTACAACTCGTTTTCACAGTGAAAACTGCAGGAACTTCAAACCGGCACTAGGAAACAGACTGAGAAAACAGAGAAAAAGTGTCTCCTGCAACCCGTTCCCTTGGTGCTAGTTGAACGAACGTCTCTCCACTTGCTCAGTTCTGAGAGATAAGTGTGTGTGAAAGCCGTCCTTCATCTTGCTTGTTGGGAACACAAAGTTTCTTTTCAGTTGCAAACTCCATTCCATACATATATATGGGGAGGTACAAGCTCCAACTCGGTTTTACAGTGAAAACTGCAGGAACTTCAAACCGGCACTAGGAAACCGACTGAGGAAGCAGAGAAAAAGTGTCTCCTGCAACCCGTTCCCTTGGTGCTAGATGAACGAACGTCTCTCCACTTGCTCAGTTCTGAAAGATAAGTATGTGTGAAAGCCGTCCTTCACCTATCTTGTTGGGAACACAAAGTTTCTTTTCAGTTGCAAACTCCATTCCATACATATATATGGGGAGGTACTAGCTCCAAATCGGTTTGACAGTGAAAACTGCAGGAACTTCAAACCGGCACTAGGAAACAGAATGAGGAAGCAGAGAAAAAGTGTCTCCTGCAACCCGTTCCCTTCGTGCTAGATGAACGAAGGTCTCTCCTCTTGCTCAGTTCTGATAAATAAGTGGGTGTGAAAGCCGTCCTTCACCTAGCTTGTTGGGAACACAAAGTCTCTTTTCAGTTGCAAACTCCATTCCATACATATATATGGGGAGGTAGAAGCTCCAACTAGGTTTGACAGTGAAAACTGCAGGAACTTCAAACCGGCACTAGGAAAAAGACTGAGAAAGCAGAGAAAAAGTGTCCCCTGCAACCCGTTCCCTTGGTGCTAGATGAACGAACGTCTCTCCACTTGCTCAGTTCTGAGAGATAAGTGTGTGTGAAAGCCGTCCTTCACCTAGCTTGTTGGGAACACAAAGTTTCTTTTCAGTTGCAAACTCCATTCCATACATATATATGGGGAGGTACAAGCTCCAACTCGGTTTTACAGTGAAAACTGCAGGAAATTCAAACCGGCACATTGAAACAGACTGAGGAAGCAGAGAAAAAGTGTCTCCTGCAACCCGTTCCCTTGGTGCTAGATGAACGAACGTCTATTCACTTGCTCAGTTCTGAGAGATAAGTGTGTGTGAAAGCCGTTCTTCACCTAGCTTGTTGGGAACACAAAGTTTCTTTTTAGTTGCAAACTCCATTCCATACATATATATGGGGAGGTTCTAGCTCCAACTCGGTTTGACAGTGAAAACTGCAGGAACTTCAAACCGGCACTAGGAAACAGACTGAGAAAGCAGAGAAAAAGTGTCTCCTGCAACCCGTTCCCTGGGTGCTAGATGAACGAACGTCTCTCCACTTGCTCAGTTCTGAGAGATATGTGTGTGTGAAAGCCGTCCTTCACCTAGCTTGTTGGGAACAGAATGTTTCTTTCAGTTGCAAACTCCATTCCATACATATATATGGGGAGGTACTAGCTCCAACTCGGTTTTACAGTGAAAACTGCAGGAACTTCAAACCGGCACTAGGAAACAGACTGAGAAAGCAGAGAAAAAGTTTCCCCTGCAACCCGTTCCCTTGGTGCTAGATGAACGAACGTCTCTCCACTTGCTCAGTTCTGAGAGATATGTGTGTGTGAAAGCCGTCCTTCACCTTGCTTGTTGGGAACAGAAAGTTTCTTTTCAGTTGCAAACTCCATTCCATACATATATATGGGGAGGTACTAGCTCCAAATCGGTTTGACAGTGAAAACTGCAGGAACTTCAAACCGGCACTAGGAAACAGAATGAGGAAGCAGAGAAAAAGTGTCTCCTGCAACCCGTTCCCTTCGTGCTAGATGAACGAAGGTCTCTCCTCTTGCTCAGTTCTGATAAATAAGTGGGTGTGAAAGCCGTCCTTCACCTAGCTTGTTGGGAACACAAAGTCTCTTTTCAGTTGCAAACTCCATTCCATACATATATATGGGGAGGTAGAAGCTCCAACTAGGTTTGACAGTGAAAACTGCAGGAACTTCAAACCGGCACTAGGAAAAAGACTGAGAAAGCAGAGAAAAAGTGTCCCCTGCAACCCGTTCCCTTGGTGCTAGATGAACGAACGTCTCTCCACTTGCTCAGTTCTGAGAGATAAGTGTGTGTGAAAGCCGTCCTTCACCTAGCTTGTTGGGAACACAGAGTTTCTTTTCAGTTGCAAACTACATTCCATACATATATATGGGGAGGTACAATCTCCAACACGGTTTTAAAGTGAAAATTGCAGGAACTTCAAACCGGCACTAGGAAACAGACTGAGAAAGCAGAGAAAAAGCTTCCCCTGCAACCCGTTCCCTTGGTGCTAAATGAACGAACGTCTCTCCACTTGCTCAGTTCTGAGAGATAAGTGTGTGTGAAAGCCGTCCTTCACCTACCTTGTTGGGAACACAAAGTTTCTTTTCAGTTGCATACTCCATTCCATACATATATATGGGGAGGTACAAGCTCCAACTCGGTTTGACAGTGAAAACTGCAGGAACTTCAAACCGGCACTAGGAAACAGACTGAGGAAGCAGAGAAAAAGTGTCTCCTGCAACCAGTTCCCTTGGTGCTAGATGAACGAACGTCTCTCCACTTGCTCAGTTCTGAAAGATAAGTGTGTGTGAAAGCCGTCCTTCACCTAGCTTGTTGGGAACACAAAGTTTCTTTTCAGTTGCAAACTCCATTCCATACATATATATAGGGAGGTACTAGCTCCAAATCGGTTTGACAGTGAAAACTGCAGGAACTTCAAACCGGCACTAGGAAACAGACTGAGAACGCAGAGAAAAAGTGTCTCCTGCAACCCGTTCCCTTGGTGCTAGATGAACGAACGTCTCTCCACTTGCTCAGTTCTGAGAGATAAGTGTGTGTGAAAGCCGTCCTTCACCTAGCTTGTTGGGAACACAAAGATTCTTTCAGTTGCAAACTCCATTCCATACATATATATGGGGAGGTACTAGCTCCAACTCGGTTTTACAGTGAAAACTGCAGGAACTTCTAACCGGCACTAGGAAACAGACTGAGAAAGCAGAGAAAAAGTGTCTCCTGCAAACCGTTCCCTTGGTGCTAGATGAACGAACGTCTCTCCACTTGCTCAGTTCTGAGAGATAAGTGTGTGTGAAAGCCGTCCTTCACCTAGCTTGTTGGGAACACAGAGTTTCTTTTCAGTTGCAAACTCCATTCCATACATATATATGGGGAGTTACTAGCTCCAACTCGGTTTTACAGTGAAAACTGCAGGAACTTCAAACCGGCACTAGGAAACAGACTGAGGAAGCAGAGAAAAAGTGTCTCCTGCAACCCGTTCCCTTCGTGCTAGATGAACGAAGGTCTCTCCTCTTGCTCAGTTCTGATAAATAAGTGTGTGTGAAAGCCGTCCTTCACCTAGCTTGTTGGGAACACAATGTTTCTTTTCAGTTGCAAACTCCATTCCATACATATATATGGGGAGGTAGAAGCTCCAACTAGGTTTGACAGTGAAAACTGCAGGAACTTCAAACCGGCACTAGGAAAAAGACTGAGAAAGCAGAGAAAAAGTGTCTCCTGCAACCCGTTCCCTTGGTGCTAGATGAACGAACGTCTCTCCACTTGCTCAGTTCTGAGAGATAAGTGTGTGTGAAAGCCGTCCTTCACCTAGCTTGTTGGGAACACAAAGTTTCTTTTCAGTTGCAAACTCCATTCCATACGTATATATGGGGAGGTACAAGCTCCAACTCGGTTTTACAGTGAAAACTGCAGGAACTCAAACCGGCACCAGGAAACAGACTGAGAAATCAGAGAAAAAGTGTCTCCTGCAACCCGTTCCCTTGGTGCTAGATGAACGAACGTCTCTCCACTTGCTCAGTTCTGAGAGATAAGTGTGTGTGAAAGCCGTCCTTCACCTAGCTTGTTGGGAACACAAAGTTTCTTTTCAGTTGCAAACTCCATTCTATACTTATATATGGGGAGGTACAAGCTCCAACTCGGTTTTACAGTGAAAACTGCAGGAACTTCAAACCGGCACTAGGAAACAGACTGAGGAAGCAGAGAAAAAGTGTCTCCTGCAACCCGTTCCCTTGGTGCTAAATGAACGAACGTCTCTCCACTTGCTCAGTTCTGAGAGATAAGGGTGTGTGAAAGCCGTCCTTCATCTTGCTTGTTGGGAACACAAAGTTTCTTTTCAGTTGCAAACTCCATTCCATACATATATATGGGGAGGTACAAGCTCCAACTCGGTTTTACAGTGAAAACTGCAGGAACTTCAAACCGGCACTAGGAAACCGACTGAGGAAGCAGAGAAAAAGTGTCTCCTGCAACCCGTTCCCTTGGTGCTAGATGAACGAACGTCTCTCCACTTGCTCAGTTCTGAAAGATAAGTATGTGTGAAAGCCGTCCTTCACCTATCTTGTTGGGAACACAAAGTTTCTTTTCAGTTGCAAACTCCATTCCATACATATATATGGGGAGGTACTAGCTCCAAATCGGTTTGACAGTGAAAACTGCAGGAACTTCAAACCGGCACTAGGAAACAGAATGAGGAAGCAGAGAAAAAGTGTCTCCTGCAACCCGTTCCCTTCGTGCTAGATGAACGAAGGTCTCTCCTCTTGCTCAGTTCTGATAAATAAGTGGGTGTGAAAGCCGTCCTTCACCTAGCTTGTTGGGAACACAAAGTCTCTTTTCAGTTGCAAACTCCATTCCATACATATATATGGGGAGGTAGAAGCTCCAACTAGGTTTGACAGTGAAAACTGCAGGAACTTCAAACCGGCACTAGGAAAAAGACTGAGAAAGCAGAGAAAAAGTGTCCCCTGCAACCCGTTCCCTTGGTGCTAGATGAACGAACGTCTCTCCACTTGCTCAGTTCTGAGAGATAAGTGTGTGTGAAAGCCGTCCTTCACCTAGCTTGTTGGGAACACAAAGTTTCTTTTCAGTTGCAAACTCCATTCCATACATATATATGGGGAGGTACAAGCTCCAACTCGGTTTTACAGTGAAAACTGCAGGAAATTCAAACCGGCACATTGAAACAGACTGAGGAAGCAGAGAAAAAGTGTCTCCTGCAACCCGTTCCCTTGGTGCTAGATGAACGAACGTCTATTCACTTGCTCAGTTCTGAGAGATAAGTGTGTGTGAAAGCCGTTCTTCACCTAGCTTGTTGGGAACACAAAGTTTCTTTTTAGTTGCAAACTCCATTCCATACATATATATGGGGAGGTTCTAGCTCCAACTCGGTTTGACAGTGAAAACTGCAGGAACTTCAAACCGGCACTAGGAAACAGACTGAGAAAGCAGAGAAAAAGTGTCTCCTGCAACCCGTTCCCTGGGTGCTAGATGAACGAACGTCTCTCCACTTGCTCAGTTCTGAGAGATATGTGTGTGTGAAAGCCGTCCTTCACCTAGCTTGTTGGGAACAGAAAGTTTCTTTCAGTTGCAAACTCCATTCCATACATATATATGGGGAGGTACTAGCTCCAACTCGGTTTTACAGTGAAAACTGCAGGAACTTCAAACCGGCACTAGGAAACAGACTGAGAAAGCAGAGAAAAAGTTTCCCCTGCAACCCGTTCCCTTGGTGCTAGATGAACGAACGTCTCTCCACTTGCTCAGTTCTGAGAGATATGTGTGTGTGAAAGCCGTCCTTCACCTTGCTTGTTGGGAACAGAAAGTTTCTTTTCAGTTGCAAACTCCATTCCATACATATATATGGGGAGGTACTAGCTCCAAATCGGTTTGACAGTGAAAACTGCAGGAACTTCAAACCGGCACTAGGAAACAGAATGAGGAAGCAGAGAAAAAGTGTCTCCTGCAACCCGTTCCCTTCGTGCTAGATGAACGAAGGTCTCTCCTCTTGCTCAGTTCTGATAAATAAGTGGGTGTGAAAGCCGTCCTTCACCTAGCTTGTTGGGAACACAAAGTCTCTTTTCAGTTGCAAACTCCATTCCATACATATATATGGGGAGGTAGAAGCTCCAACTAGGTTTGACAGTGAAAACTGCAGGAACTTCAAACCGGCACTAGGAAAAAGACTGAGAAAGCAGAGAAAAAGTGTCCCCTGCAACCCGTTCCCTTGGTGCTAGATGAACGAACGTCTCTCCACTTGCTCTGTTCTGAGAGATAAGTGTGTGTGAAAGCCGTCCTTCACCTAGCTTGTTGGGAACACAAAGTTTCTTTTCAGTTGCAAACTCCATTCCATACATATATATGGGGAGGTAGAAGCTCGAACTCGGTTTTACAGTGAAAACTGCAGGAACTTCAAACCGGCACCAGGAAACAGACTGAGAAAGCAGAGAAAAAGTGTCTCCTGCAACCTGTTCCCTTGGTGCTAGATGAATGAACGTCTCTCCACTTGCTCTGTTCTGAGAGATAAGTGTGTGTGAAAGCCGTCCTTCACCTTGCTTGTTGGGAACACAAAGTTTCTTTTCAGTTGCAAACTCCATTCCATACATATATATGGGTAGGTACTAGCTCCAACTCGGTTTGACAGTGAAAACTGCAGGAACTTCAAACCGGCACTAGGAAACAGACTGAGGAAGCAGAGAAAAAGTGTCTCCTGCAAACCGTTCCCATGGTGCTAGATGAACGAACGTCTATTCACTTGCTCAGTTCTGAGAGATAAGTGTGTGTGAAAGCCGTCCTTCACCTAGCTTGTTGGGAACACAAAGTTTCTTTTTAGTTGCAAACTCCATTCCATACATATATAAGGGGAGGTTCAAGCTCCAAATCGGTTTGACAGTGAAAACTGCAGGAACTTCAAACCGGCACTAGGAAACAGAATGAGAAAGCAGAGAAAAAGTGTCTCCTGCAACCCGTTCCCTTGGTGCTAGATGAACGAACGTCTCTCCACTTGCTCTGTTCTGAGAGATAAGTGTGTGTGAAAGCCGTCCTTCACCTAGCTTGTTGGGAACACAAAGTTTCTTTTCAGTTGCAAACTCCATTCCATACATATATATGGGGAGGTAGAAGCTCCAACTCTGTTTTACAGTGAAAACTGCAGGAACTTCAAACCGGCACTAGGAAACAGACTGAGAAAGCAGAGAAAATGTGTCTCCTGCAACCCGTTCCCTTGGTGCTAGATGAACGAACGTCTCTCCACTTGCTCTGTTCTGAGAGATATGTGTGTGTGAAAGCCGTCCTTCATCTTGCTTGTTGGGAACTCAAAGTTTCTTTTCAGTTGCAAACTCCATTCCATACATATATATGGGGAGGTACTAGCTCCAACTCGGTTTGACAGTGAAAACTGCAGGAACTTCAAACCGGCACTAGGAAACAGACTGAGAACGCAGAGAAATACTGTCTCCTGCAACCCGTTCCCTTGGTGCTAGATGAACGAACGTCTCTCCACTTGCTTAGTTCTGAGAGATAAGTGTGTGTGAAAGCCGTCCTTCACCTAGCTTGTTGGGAACACAAAGTTCCTTTTCAGTTGCAAACTCCATTCCATACATATATATGGGGAGGTTCTAGCTCCAACTCGGTTTGACAGTGAAAAATGCAGGAACTTCAAAACGGCACTAGGAAACAGACTGAGAAAGCAGAGAAAAAGTGTCTCCTGCAACCCGTTCCCTTGGTGCTAGATGAACGAACGTCTCTCCACTTGCTCTGTTCTGAGAGATAAGTGTGTGTGAAAGCCGTACTTCACCTAGCTTGTTGGGAACACAAAGTTTCTTTTCAGTTGCAAACACCATTCCATACATATATATGGGGAGGTAGAATCTCCAACTCGGTTTTACAGTGAAAACTGCAGGAACTTCAAACCGGCACTAGGAAACAGACTGAGAAATCAGAGAAAAAGTGTCCCCTGCAACCCGTTCCCTTGGTGCTAGATGAACGAACGTCTCTCCACTTGCTCAGTTCTGAGGGATAAGTGTGTGTGAAAGCCGTCCTTCACCTAGCTTGTGGGGAACACAAAGTTTCTTTTCAGTTGCAAACTCCATTCCATACATATATATGGGGAGGTACAAGCTCCAACTCGGTTTTACAGTGAAAACTGCAGGAACTTCAAACCGGCACTAGGAAACAGACTGAGGAAGCAGAGAAAAAGTGTCTCCTGCAACCCGTTCCCTTGGTGCTAGATGAACGAACTTCTAATCACTTGCTCAGTTCTGAGAGATAAGTGTGTGTGAAAGCCGTACTTCACCTAGCTTGTTGGGAACACAGAGTTTCTTTTCAGTTGCAAACTCCATTCCATACATATATATGGGGAGGTACAAGCTCCAACTCGGTTTTACAGTGAAAACTGCAGGAACTTCAAACCGGCACTAGGAAACAGACTGAGGAATCAGAGAAAAAGTGTCTCCTGCAACCCGTTCCCTTGGTGCTAGATGAACGAACGTCTCTCCACTTGCTCAGTTCTGAAAGATAATTGTGTGTGAAAGCCGTCCTTCACCTAGCTTGTTGGGAACACAAAGTTTCTTTTCAGTTGCAAACTCCATTCCATACATATATATGGGGAGGTACTAGCTCCAAATCGGTTTGACACTGAAAACTGCAGGAACTTCAAACCGGCACTAGGAAACAGACTGAGAAAGCAGAGAAAAAGTGTCTCCTGCAACCCGTTCCCTTGGTGCTAGATGAACGAACGTCTCTCCACTTGCTCAGTTCTGAGAGATAAGTGTGTGTGAAAGCCGTCCTTCACCTAGCTTGTTGGGAACAGAAAGTTTCTTTCAGTTGCAAACTCCATTCCATATATATATATGGGGAGGTACTAGCTCCAACACGGTTTGACAGTGAAAACTGCAGGAACTTCAAACCGGCACTAGGAAACAGACTGAGAAAGCAGAGAAAAAGTGTCTCCTGCAACCCGTTCCCTTGGTGCTAGATGAACGAACGTCTCTCCACTTGCTCTGTTCTGAGAGATAAGTGTGTGTGAAAGCCGTCCTTCACCTAGCTTGTTGGGAACACAAAGTTTCTTTTCAGTTGCAAACTCCATTCCATACATATATATGGGGAGGTAGAAGCTCCAACTAGGTTTGACAGTGAAAACTGCAGGAACTTCAAACCGGCACTAGGAAAAAGACTGAGAAAGCAGAGAAAAAGTGTCTCCTGCAACCCGTTCCCTTGGTGCTAGATGAACGAACGTCTCTCCACTTGCTCAGTTCTGAGAGATAAGTGTGTGTGAAAGCCGTCCTTCACCTAGCTTGTTGGGAACACAAAGTTTCTTTTCAGTTGCAAACTCCATTCCATACATATATATGGGGAGGTAGAAGCTCGAACTCGGTTTTACAGTGAAAACTGCAGGAACTTCAAACCGGCACCAGGAAACAGACTGAGAAAGCAGAGAAAAAGTGTCTCCTGCAACCTGTTCCCTTGGTGCTAGATGAACGAACGTCTCTCCACTTGCTCTGTTCTGAGAGATAAGTGTGTGTGAAAGCCGTCCTTCACCTTGCTTGTTGGGAACACAAAGTTTCTTTTCAGTTGCAAACTCCATTCCATACATATATATGGGTAGGTACTAGCTCCAACTCGGTTTGACAGTGAAAACTGCAGGAACTTCAAACCGGCACTAGGAAACAGACTGAGGAAGCAGAGAAATAGTGTCTCCTGCAAACCGTTCCCATGGTGCTAGATGAACGAACGTCTATTCACTTGCTCAGTTCTGAGAGATAAGTGTGTGTGAAAGCCGTCCTTCACCTAGCTTGTTGGGAACACAAAGTTTCTTTTCAGTTGCAAACTCCATTCCATACATATATATGGGGAGGTAGAAGCTCCAACTCTGTTTTACAGTGAAAACTGCAGGAACTTCAAACCGGCACTAGGAAACAGACTGAGAAAGCAGAGAAAATGTGTCTCCTGCAACCCGTTCCCTTGGTGGTAGATGAACGAACGTCTCTCCACTTGCTCTGTTCTGAGAGATAAGTGTGTGTGAAAGCCGTCCTTCACCTTGCTTGTTGGGAACTCAAAGTTTCTTTTCAGTTGCAAACTCCATTCCATACATATATATGGGGAGGTACTAGCTCCAACTCGGTTTGACAGTGAAAACTGCAGGAACTTCAAACCGGCACTAGGAAACAGACTGAGAACGCAGAGAAATACTGTCTCCTGCAACCCGTTCCCTTGGTGCTAGATGAACGAACGTCTCTCCACTTGCTTAGTTCTGAGAGATAAGTGTGTGTGAAAGCCGTCCTTCACCTAGCTTGTTGGGAACACAAAGTTCCTTTTCAGTTGCAAACTCCATTCCATACATATATATGGGGAGGTTCTAGCTCCAACTCGGTTTGACAGTGAAAAATGCAGGAACTTCAAAACGGCACTAGGAAACAGACTGAGAAAGCAGAGAAAAAGTGTCTCCTGCAACCCGTTCCCTTGGTGCTAGATGAACGAACGTCTCTCCACTTGCTCAGTTCTGAGAGATAAGTGTGTGTGAAAGCCGTCCTTCACCTAGCTTGTTGGGAACACAAAGTTTCTTTTCAGTTGCAAACACCATTCCATACATATATATGGGGAGGTAGAAACTCCAACTCGGTTTTACAGTGAAAACTGCAGGAACTTCAAACCGGCACTAGGAAACAGACTGAGAAATCAGAGAAAAAGTGTCCCCTGCAACCCGTTCCCTTGGTGCTAGATGAACGAACGTCTCTCCACTTGCTCAGTTCTGAGGGATAAGTGTGTGTGAAAGCCGTCCTTCACCTAGCTTGTGGGGAACACAAAGTTTCTTTTCAGTTGCAAACTCCATTCCATACATATATATGGGGAGGTACAAGCTCCAACTCGGTTTTACAGTGAAAACTGCAGGAACTTCAAACCGGCACTAGGAAACAGTCTGAGGAAGCAGAGAAAAAGTGTCTCCTGCAACCCGTTCCCTTGGTGCTAGATGAACGAACTTCTAATCACTTGCTCAGTTCTGAGAGATAAGTGTGTGTGAAAGCCGTACTTCACCTAGCTTGTTGGGAACACAGAGTTTCTTTTCAGTTGCAAACTCCATTCCATACATATATATGGGGAGGTACAAGCTCCAACTCGGTTTTACAGTGAAAACTGCAGGAACTTCAAACCGGCACTAGGAAACAGACTGAGGAAGCAGAGAAAAATTGTCTCCTGCAACCCGTTCCCTTGGTGCTAGATGAACGAACGTCTCTCCACTTGCTCAGTTCTGAAAGATAATTGTGTGTGAAAGCCGTCCTTCACCTAGCTTGTTGGGAACACAAAGTTTCTTTTCAGTTGCAAACTCCATTCCATACATATATATGGGGAGGTACTAGCTCCAAATCGGTTTGACAGTGAAAACTGCAGGAACTTCAAACCGGCACTAGGAAACAGACTGAGAAAGCAGAGAAAAAGTGTCTCCTGCAACCCGTTCCCTTGGTGCTAGATGAACGAACGTCTCTCCACTTGCTCAGTTCTGAGAGATAAGTGTGTGTGAAAGCCGTCCTTCACCTAGCTTGTTGGGAACAGAAAGTTTCTTTCAGTTGCAAACTCCATTCCATATATATATATGGGGAGGTACTAGCTCCAACACGGTTTTACAGTGAAAACTGCAGGAACTTCAAACCGGCACTAGGAAACAGACTGAGAAAGCAGAGAAAAAGTGTCTCCTGCAACCCGTTCCCTTGGTGCTAGATGAACGAACGTCTCTCCACTTGCTCTGTTCTGAGAGATAAGTGTGTGTGAAAGCCGTCCTTCACCTAGCTTGTTGGGAACACAAAGTTTCTTTTCAGTTGCAAACTCCATTCCATACATATATATGGGGAGGTAGAAGCTCCAACTAGGTTTGACAGTGAAAACTGCAGGAACTTCAAACCGGCACTAGGAAAAAGACTGAGAAAGCAGAGAAAAAGTGTCTCCTGCAACCCGTTCCCTTGGTGCTAGATGAACGAACGTCTCTCCACTTGCTCAGTTCTGAGAGATAAGTGTGTGTGAAAGCCGTCCTTCACCTAGCTTGTTGGGAACACAAAGTTTCTTTTCAGTTGCAAACTCCATTCCATACATATATATGGGGAGGTTCTAGCTCCAACTCGGTTTGACAGTGAAAACTGCAGGAACTTCAAACCGGCACTAGGAAACAGACTGAGAAAGCAGAGAAAAAGTGTCTCCTGCAACCCGTTCCCTTGGTGCTAGATGAACGAACGTCTCTCCACTTGCTCTGTTCTGAGAGATAAGTGTGTGTGAAAGCCGTCCTTCACCTAGCTTGTTGGGAACACAAAGTTTCTTTTCAGTTGCCAACTCCATTCCATACATATATATGGGGAGGTAGAAGCTCCAACTCGGTTTTACAGTGAAAACTGCAGGAACTTCAAACCGGCACTAGGAAACAGACTGAGAAAGCAGATAAAAAGTGTCTCTTGCAACCCGTTCCCTTGGTGCTAGATGAACGAACGTCTCTCCACTTGCTCTGTTCTGAGAGATAAGTGTGTGTGAAAGCCGTCCTTCACCTAGCTTGTTGGGAACACAAAGTTTCTTTTCAGTTGCAAACTCCATTCCATACATATATATGGGTAGGTAGAAGCTCGAACTCGGTTTTACAGTGAAAACTGCAGGAACTTCAAACCGGCACCAGGAAACAGACTGAGAAAGCAGAGAAAAAGTGTCTCCTGCAACCTGTTCCCTTGGTGCTAGATGAACGAACGTCTCTCCACTTGCTCTGTTCTGAGAGATAAGTGTGTGTGAAAGCCGTCCTTCACCTAGCTTGTTGGGAACACAAAGTTTCTTTTCAGTTGCCAACTCCATTCCATACATATATATGGGGAGGTAGAAGCTCCAACTCGGTTTTACAGTGAAAACTGCAGGAACTTCAAACCGGCACTAGGAAACAGACTGAGAAAGCAGAGAAAAAGTGTCTCTTGCAACCCGTTCCCTTGGTGCTAGATGAACGAACGTCTCTCCACTTGCTCTGTTCTGAGAGATAAGTGTGTGTGAAAGCCGTCCTTCACCTAGCTTGTTGGGAACACAAAGTTTCTTTTCAGTTGCAAACTCCATTCCATACATATATATGGGGAGGTAGAAGCTCCAACTCGGTTTTACAGTGAAAACTGCAGGAACTTCAAACCGGCACCAGGAAACAGACTGAGAAAGCAGAGAAAAAGTGTCTCCTGCAACCTGTTCCCTTGGTGCTAGATGAACGAACGTCTCTCCACTTGCTCTGTTCTGAGAGATAAGTGTGTGTGAAAGCCGTCCTTCACCTTGCTTGTTGGGAACACAAAGTTTCTTTTCAGTTGCCAACTCAATTCCATACATATATATGGGGAGGTACTAGCTCCAACTCGGTTTGACAGTGAAAACTGCAGGAACTTCAAACCGGCACTAGGAAACAGACTGAGGAAGCAGAGAAAAAGTGTCTCCTGCAAAACGTTCCCTTGGTGCTAGATGAACGAACGTCTATTCACTTGCTCAGTTCTGAGAGATAAGTGTGTGTGAAAGCCGTCCTTCACCTAGCTTGTTGGGAACACAAAGTTTCTTTTTAGTTGCAAACTCCATTCCATACATATATAAGGGGAGGTTCTAGCTCCAACTCGGTTTGACAGTGAAAACTGCAGGAACTTCAAACCGGCACTAGGAAACAGAATGAGAAAGCAGAGAAAAAGTGTCTCCTGCAACCCGTTCCCTTGGTGCTAGATGAACGAACGTCTCTCCACTTGCTCTGTTCTGAGAGATAAGTGTGTGTGAAAGCCGTCCTTCACCTAGCTTGTTGGGAACACAGAGTTTCTTTTCAGTTGCAAACTCCATTCCATACATATATATGGGGAGGTAGAAGCTCCAACTCGGTTTTACAGTGAAAACTGCAGGAACTTCAAACCGGCACTAGGAAACAGACTGAGAAAGCAGAGAAAATGTGTCTCCTGCAACCCGTTCCCTTGGTGCTAGATGAACGAACGTCTCTCCACTTGCTCTGTTCTGAGAGATAAGTGTGTGTGAAAGCCGTCCTTCACCTTGCTTGTTGGGAACACAAAGTTTCTTTTCAGTTGCAAACTCCATTCCATACATATATATGGGGAGGTACTAGCTCCAACTCGGTTTGACAGTGAAAACTGCAGGAACTTCAAACCGGCACTAGGAAACAGACTGAGAAAGCAGAGAAATACTGTCTCCTTCAACCCGTTCCCTTGGTGCTAGATGAACGAACGTCTCTCCACTTGCTCAGTTCTGAGAGATAAGTGTGTGTGAAAGCCGTCCTTCACCTAGCTTGTTGGGAACACAAAGTTTCTTTTCAGTTGCAAACTCCATTCCATACATATATATGGGGAGGTTCTAGCTCCAACTCGGTTTGACAGTGAAAAATGCAGGAACTTCAAAACGGCACTAGGAAACAGACTGAGAAAGCAGAGAAAAAGTGTCTCCTGCAACCCGTTACCTTGGTGCTAGATGAACGAACGTCTCTCCACTTGCTCTGTTCTGAGAGATAAGTGTGTGTGAAAGCCGTACTTCACCTAGCTTGTTGGGAACACAAAGTTTCTTTTCAGTTGCAAACTCCATTCCATACATATATATGGGGAGGTACTAGCTCCAACTCGGTTTGACAGTGAAAACTGCAGGAACTTCAAACCGGCACTAGGAAACAGACTGAGAAATCAGAGAAAAAGTGTCCCCTGCAACCCGTTCCCTTGGTGCTAGATGAACGAACGTCCCTCCACTTGCTCAGTTCTGAGGGATAAGTGTGTGTGAAAGCCGTCCTTCACCTAGCTTGTGGGGAACACAAAGTTTCTTTTCAGTTGCAAACTCCATTCCATACATATATATGGGGAGGTACAAGCTCCAACTCGGTTTTACAGTGAAAACTGCAGGAACTTCAAACCGGCACTAGGAAACAGACTGAGGAAGCAGAGAAAAAGTGTCTCCTGCAACCCGTTCCCTTGGTGCTAGATGAACGAACGTCTCTCCACTTGCTCAGTTCTGAAAGATAATTGTGTGTGAAAGCCGTCCTTCACCTAGCTTGTTGGGAACACAAAGTTTCTTTTCAGTTGCAAACTCCATTCCATACATATATATGGGGAGGTACTAGCTCCAAATCGTTTTGACAGTGAAAACTGCAGGAACTTCAAACCGGCACTAGGAAACAGACTGAGAAAGCAGAGAAAAAGTGTCTCCTGCAACCCGTTCCCTTGGTGCTAGATGAACGAACGTCTCTCCACTTGCTCAGTTCTGAGAGATAAGTGTGTGTGAAAGCCGTCCTTCACCTAGCTTGTTGGGAACAGAAAGTTTCTTTCAGTTGCAAACTCCATTCCATACATATATATGGGGAGGTACTAGCTCCAACTCGGTTTTACAGTGAAAACTGCAGGAACTTCAAACCGGCACTAGGAAACAGACTGAGAAAGCAGAGAAAAAGTGTCTCCTGCAACCCGTTCCCTTGGTGCAAGATGAACGAACGTCTCTCCACTTGCTCTGTTCTGAGAGATAAGTGTGTGTGAAAGCCGTCCTTCACCTAGCTTGTTGGGAACACAAAGTTTCTTTTCAGTTGCAAACTCCATTCCATACATATATATGGGGAGGTAGAAGCTCCAACTCGGTTTTACAGTGAAAACTGCAGGAACTTCAAACCGGCACTAGGAAAAAGACTGAGAAAGCAGAGAAAAAGTGTCTCCTGCAACCCGTTCCCTTGGTGCTAGATGAACGAACGTCTCTCCACTTGCTCAGTTCTGAGAGATAAGTGTGTGTGAAAGCCGTCCTTCACCTAGCTTGTTGGGAACACAAAGTTTCTTTTCAGTTGCAAACTCCATTCCATACATATATATGGGGAGGTTCTAGCTCCAACTCGGTTTGACAGTGAAAACTGCAGGAACTTCAAACCGGCACTAGGAAACAGACTGAGAAAGCAGAGAAAAATTGTCTCCTGCAACCCGTTCCCTTGGTGCTAGATGAACGAACGTCTCTCCACTTGCTCTGTTCTGAGAGATAAGTGTGTGTGAAAGCCGTCCTTCACCTAGCTTGTTGGGAACACAAAGTTTCTTTTCAGTTGCCAACTCCATTCCATACATATATATGGGGAGGTAGAAGCTCCAACTCGGTTTTACAGTGAAAACTGCAGGAACTTCAAACCGGCACTAGGAAACAGACTGAGAAAGCAGAGAAAAAGTGTCTCCTGCAACCCGTTCCCTTGGTGCTAGATGAACGAACGTCTCTCCACTTGCTCTGTTCTGAGAGATAAGTGTGTGTGAAAGCCGTCCTTCACCTAGCTTGTTGGGAACACAAAGTTTCTTTTCAGTTGCAAACTCCATTCCATACATATATATGGGGAGGTAGAAGCTCCAACTCGGTTTTACAGTGAAAACTGCAGGAACTTCAAACCGGCACTAGGAAAAAGACTGAGAAAGCAGAGAAAAAGTGTCTCCTGCAACCCGTTCCCTTGGTGCTAGATGAACGAACGTCTCTCCACTTGCTCAGTTCTGAGAGATAAGTGTGTGTGAAAGGGGTCCTTCACCTAGCTTGTTGGGAACACAAAGATTCTTTTCAGTTGCAAACTCCATTCCATACATATATATGTGGAGGTACTAGCTCCAACTCGTTTTGACAGTGAAAACTGCAGGAACTTCAAACAGGCACTAGGAAACAGACTGAGAAAGCAAAGAAATAGTGTCTCCTGCAACCCGTTCCCTTAGTGCTAGATGAACGAACTTCCATTCACTTGCTCAGTTCTGAGAGATAAGTGTGTGTGAAAGCCGTCCTTCACCTAGCTTGTTGGGAACACAAAGTTTCTTTTCAGTTGCAAACTCCATTCCATACATATATATGGGGAGGTTCTAGCTCCAACTCGGTTTGACAGTGAAAACTTCAGGAACTTCAAACCGGCACTAGGAAACAGACTGAGAAAGCAGAGAAAAATTGTCTCCTGCAACCCGTTCCCTTGGTGCTAGATGAACGAACGTCTCTCCACTTGCTCTATTCTGAGAGATAAGTGTGTGTGAAAGCCGTCCTTCACCTAGCTTGTTGGGAACACAGAGTTTCTTTTCAGTTGCAAACTACATTCCATACATATATATGGGGAGGTAGAATCTCCAACACGGTTTTAAAGTGAAAACTGCAGGAACTTCAAACCGGCACTAGGAAACAGACTGAGAAAGCAGAGAAAAAGTGTCCCCTGCAACCCGTTCCCTTGGTGCTAGATGAACGAACGTCTCTCCACTTGCTCAGTTCTGAGAGATAAGTGTGTGTGAAAGCCGTCCTTCACCTAGCTTGTTGGGAACACAAAGTTTCTTTTCAGTTGCATACTCCATTCCATACATATATATGGGGAGGTACAAGCTCCAACTCGGTTTGACAGTGAAAACTGCAGGAACTTCAAACCGGCACTAGGAAACAGACTGAGGAAGCAGAGAAAAAGTGTCTCCTGCAACCCGTTCCCTTGGTGCTAGATGAACGAACGTCTCTCCACTTGCTCAGTTCTGAAAGATAAGTGTGTGTGAAAGCCGTCCTTCACCTAGCTTGTTGGGAACACAAAGTTTCTTTTCAGTTGCAAACTCCATTCCATACATATATATGGGGAGGTACTAGCTCCAAATCGGTTTGACAGTGAAAACTGCAGGAACTTCAAACCGGCACTAGGAAACAGACTGAGAAAGCAGAGAAAAAGTGTCTCCTGCAACCTGTTCCCTTGGTGCTAGATGAACGAACGTCTCTCCACTTGCTCAGTTCTGAGAGATAAGTGTGTGTGAAAGCCGTCCTTCACCTAGCTTGTTGGGAACACAAAGTTTCTTTCAGTTGCAAACTCCATTCCATACATATATATGGGGAGGTACTAGCTCCAACTCGGTTTTACAGTGAAAACTGCAGGAACTTCAAACCGGCACTAGGAAACAGACTGAGAAAGCAGAGAAAAAGTGTCTCCTGCAAACCGTTCCCTTGGTGCTAGATGAACGAACGTCTCTCCACTTGCTCAGTTCTGAGAGATAAGTGTGTGTGAAAGCCGTCCTTCACCTAGCTTGTTGGGAACACAGAGTTTCTTTTCAGTTGCAAACTCCATTCCATACATATATATGGGGAGTTACTAGCTCCAACTCGGTTTTACAGTGAAAACTGCAGGAACTTCAAACCGGCACTAGGAAACAGACTGAGGAAGCAGAGAAAAAGTGTCCCCTGCAACCCGTTCCCTTCGTGCTAGATGAACGAAGGTCTCTCCTCTTGCTCAGTTCTGATAAATAAGTGTGTGTGAAAGCCGTCCTTCACCTAGCTTGTTGGGAACACAAAGTTTCTTTTCAGTTGCAAACTCCATTCCATACATATATATGGGGAGGTAGAAGCTCCAACTAGGTTTGACAGTGAAAACTGCAGGAACTTCAAACCGGCACTAGGAAAAAGACTGAGAAAGCAGAGAAAAAGTGTCCCCTGCAACCCGTTCCCTTGGTGCTAGATGAACGAACGTCTCTCCACTTGCTCAGTTCTGAGAGATAAGTGTGTGTGAAAGCCGTCCTTCACCTAGCTTGTTGGGAACACAAAGTTTCTTTTCAGTTGCAAACTCCATTCCATACATATATATGGGGAGGTACAAGCTCCAACTCGGTTTTACAGTGAAAACTGCAGGAACTTCAAACCGGCACCAGGAAACAGACTGAGAAAGCAGAGAAAAAGTGTCTCCTGCAACCAGTTCCCTTGGTGCTAGATGAACGAACGTCTCTCCACTTGCTCAGTTCTGAGAGATAAGTGTGTGTGAAAGCCGTCCTTCAGCTAGCTTGTTGGGAACACAAAGTTTCTTTTCAGTTGCAAACTCCATTCCATACTTATATATGGGGAGGTACAAGCTCCAACTCGGTTTTACAGTGAAAACTGCAGGAACTTCAAACTGGCACTAGGAAACAGATTGAGGAAGCAGAGAAAAAGTGTCTCCTGCAACCCGTTCCCTTTGTGCTAGATGAACGAACTTCCATTCACTTGCTCAGTTCTGAGAGATAAGTGTGTGTGAAAGCCGTCCTTCACCTAGCTTGTTGGGAACACAGAGTTTCTTTTCAGTTGCAAACTCCATTCCATACATACATATGGGGAGGTACAAGCTCCAACTCGGTTTTACAGTGAAAACTGCAGGAACTTCAAACCGGCACTAGGAAACAGACTGAGGAAGCAGAGAAAAAGTGTCTCCTGCAACCCGTTCCCTTGGTGCTAGATGAACGAACGTCTCTCCACTTGCTCAGTTCTGAAAGATAATTGTGTGTGAAAGCCGTCCTTCACCTAGCTTGTTGGGAACACAAAGTTTCTTTTCAGTTGCAAACTCCATTCCATACATATATATGGGGAGGTACAAGCTCCAACTCGGTTTGACAGTGAAAACTGCAGGAACTTCAAACCGGCACTAGGAAACAGACTGAGACAGCAGAGAAAAAGTGTCTCCTGCAACCCGTTCCCTTGGTGCTAGATGAACGAACGTCTCTCCACTTGCTCAGTTCTGAGAGATAAGTGTGTGTGAAAGCCGTTCTTCACCTAGCTTGTTGGGAACAGAAAGTTTCTTTCAGTTGCAAACTCCATTCCATACATATATATGGGGAGGTACTAGCTCCAACTCGGTTTTACAGTGAAAACAGCAGGAACTTCAAACCGGCACTAGGAAACAGAATGAGAAAGCAGAGAAAAAGTGTCTCCTGCAACCCGTTCCCTTGCTGCTAGATGAAAGAACGTCTCTCCACTTGCTCAGTTCTGAGAGATAAGTGTGTGTGAAAACCGTCCTTCACCTAGCTTGTTGGGAACACAGAGTTTCTTTTCAGTTGCAAACTACATTCCATACATATATATGGGGAGGTACTAGCTCCAACTCGGTTTGACAGTGAAAACTGCAGGAACTTCAAACCGGTACTAGGAAACAGACTGAGGAAGCAGAGAAAAATTGTCTCCTGCAACCCGTTCCCTTGGTGCTTGATGAACGAAGGTCTCTCCTCTTGCACAGTTCTGATAAATAAATGTGTGTGAAAGCCGTCCTTCACCTAGCTTGTTGGGAACACAAAGTTTCTTTTCATTTGCAAACTCCATTCCATACATATATATGGGGAGGTACAAGCTCCAACTCGGTTTTACAGTGAAAACTGCAGGAACTTCAAACCGGCACTAGGAAACAGACTGAGGAAGCAGAGAAAAAGTGTCTCCGGCAACCCGTTCCCTTGGTGCTAGATGAACGAACGTCTCTCCACTTGCTCAGTTCTGAGAGATAAGTGTGTGTGAAAGCCGTCCTTCACCTAGCTTGTTGGGAACACAGAGTTTCTTTTCAGTTGCAAACTCCATTCCATACATATATATGGGGAGGTACAAGCTCCAACTCGGTTTTACAGTGAAAACTGCAGGAACTTCAAACCGGCACCAGGAAACAGACTGAGAAAGCAGAGAAAAAGTGTCTCCTGCAACCCGTTCCCTTGGTGCTTGATGAACGAAGGTCTCTCCTCTTGCACAGTTCTGATAAATAAATGTGTGTGAAAGCCGTCCTTCACCTAGCTTGTTGGGAACACAAAGTTTCTTTTCAGTTGCAAACTCCATTCCATACATATATATGGGGAGGTACAAGCTCCAACTCGGTTTTACAGTGAAAACTGCAGGAACTTCAAACCGGCACTAGGAAACAGACTGAGGAAGCAGAGAAAAAGTGTCTCCTGCAACCCGTTCCCTTGGTGCTAGTTGAACGAAAGTCTCTCCACTTGCTCAGTTCTGAGAGATAAGTTTGTGTGAAAGCCGTCCTTCACATTGCTTGTTGGGAACACAAAGTTTCTTTTAAGTTGCAAACTCCATTCCATACATATATATGGGGAGGTAGAAGCTCCAACTAGGTTTGACAGTGAAAACTGCAGGAACTTCAAACCGGCACTAGGAAAAAGACTGAGAAAGCAGAGAAAAAGTGTCCCCTGCAACCCGTTCCCTTGGTGCTAGATGAACGAACGTCTCTCCACTTGCTCAGTTCTGAGAGATAAGTGTGTGTGAAAGCCGTCCTTCACCTAGCTTGTTGGGAACACAAAGTTTCTTTTCAGTTGCAAACTCCATTCCATACATATATATGGGGAGGTACAAGCTCCAACTCGGTTTTACAGTGAAAACTGCAGGAACTTCAAACCGGCACTAGGAAACAGACTGAGGAAGCAGAGAAAAAGTGTCTTCTGCAACCCGTTCCCTTGGTGCTAGATGAACGAACGTCTCTCCACTTGCTCAGTTCTGAGAGATAAGTGTGTGTGAAAGCCGTCCTTCACCTTGCTTGTTGGGAACACAAGGTTTCTTTTCAGTTGCAAACTCCATTCCATACATATATATGGGGAGGTAGAAGCTCCAACTCGTTTTCACAGTGAAAACTGCAGGAACTTCAAACCGGCACTAGGAAACAGACTGAGAAAACAGAGAAAAAGTGTCTCCTGCAACCCGTTCCCTTGGTGCTAGATGAACGAACGTCTCTCCACTTGCTCAGTTCTGAGAGATAAGTGTGTGTGAAAGCCGTCCTTCACCTAGCTTGTTGGGAACACAAAGTTTCTTTTCAGTTGCAAACTCCATTCCATACATATATATGGGGAGGTAGAAGCTCCAACTCGGTTTTACAGTGATAACTGCAGGAACTTCAAACCGGCACTAGGAAACAGACTGAGAAAGCAGAGAAAAAGTGTCTCCTGCAACCCGTTCCCTTGGTGCTAGATGAACGAACGTCTCTCCACTTGCTCAGTTCTTAGAGATAAGTGTGTGTGAAAGCCGCTCTTAACCAAGCTTGTTGGGAAAACAATGTTTCTTTTCAGTTGTAAACTCCATTCCATACATATATATGGGGAGATACTAGCTCCAAATCGGTTTGACAATGAAAACTGCAGGAACTTCAAACCGGCACTAGGAAACAGACTGAGAAAGCAGAGAAAAAGTGTCTCCTGCAACCCGTTCCCTTGGTGCTAGATGAACGAACGTCTCTCCACTTGCTCAGTTCTGAGAGATATGTGCGTGTGAAAGCCGTCCTTCACCTAGCTTTTTGGGAACACAAAGTTTCTTTTCAGTTGCAAACTCCATTCCATACATATATATGGGGAGGTAGAAGCTCCAACTCGGTTTACAGTGAAAACTGCAGGAACTTCAAACCGGCACTAGGAAACAGACTGAGAAAGCAGAGAAAAAGTGTCTCCTGCAACCCGTTCCCTTGGTGCTAGATGAACGAACGTCTCTCCAATTGCTCTGTTCTGAGAGATAAGTGTGTGTGAAAGCCGTCCTTCACCTAGCTTGTTGGGAACACAAAGTTTCTTTTCAGTTGCAAACTCCATTCCATACATATATATGGGGAGGTAGAAGCTCCAACTCGTTTTTACAGTGAAAACTGCAGGAACTTCAAAACGGCACTAGGAAACAGACTGAGAAAGCAGAGAAAAAGTGACTCCTGCAACCCGTTCCCTTGGTGCTAGATGAACGAACGTCTCTCCACTTGCTCAGTTCTGAGAGATATTTGTGTGTGAAAGCCGTCCTTCACCTAGCTTGTTGGGAACACAAAGTTTCCTTTCAGTTGCAAACTCCATTCCATACATATATATGGGGAGGTACAAGCTCCAACTCGGTTTTACAGTGAAAACTGCAGGAACTTCAAACCGCCACTAGGAAACAGACTGAGGAAGCAGAGAAAAAGTGTCTCCTGCAACCCGTTCCCTTGGTGCTACATGAAAGAACGTCTCTCCACTTGCTCAGTTCTGAGAGATAAGTGTGTGTGAAAGCCATCCTTCACCTAGCTTGTTGGGAACACAAAGTTTCTTTTCAGTTGCCAACTCAATTCCATACATATATATGGGGAGGTACTAGCTCCAAATCGGTTTGACCATGAAAACTGCAGGAACTTCAAACCGGCACTAGGAAACAGACTGAGAAAGCAGAGAAAAAGTGTCTCCTGCAACCCGTTCCCTTTGTGCTACATGAACGAACGTCTCTCCACTTGCTCAGTTCTGAGAGATAAGTGTGTGTGAAAGCCGTCCTTCACCTAGCTTGTTGGGAACACAAAGTTTCTTTTCAGTTGCAAACTCCATTCTATACATATATATGGGGAGGTACAAGCTCCAACTCGGTTTTACTGTGAAAACTGCAGGAACTTCAAACCAGCACTAGGAAATAGACTGAGGAAGCAGTGAAAAAGTGTCTCCTGCAACCCGTTCCCTTGGTGCTACATGAAAGAACGTCTCTCCACTTGCTCAGTTCTGAGAGATAAGTGTGTGTGAAAGCCGTCCTTCACCTAGCTTGTTGGGAACACAAAGTTTCTTTTCAGTTGCCAACTCCATTCCATACATATATATGGGGAGGTACTAGCTCCAACTCGGTTTGACAGTGAAAACTGCAGGAACTACAAACCGGCACTAGGAAACAGACTGAGGAAGCAGAGAAAAAGTGTCTCCTGCAACCCGTTCCCTTGGTGCTAGATGAACGAACGTCTCTCCACTTGCTCAGTTCTGAGAGATAAGTGTGTGTGAAAGCCGTCCTTCACCTTGCTTGTTGGGAACACAAGGTTTCTTTTCAGTTGCAAACTCCATTCCATACATATATATGGGGAGGTAGAAGCTCCAACTCGTTTTCACAGTGAAAACTGCAGGAACTTCAAACCGGCACTAGGAAACAGACTGAGAAAACAGAGAAAAAGTGTCTCCTGCAACCCGTTCCCTTGGTGCTAGATGAACGAACGTCTCTCCACTTGCTCAGTTCTGAGAGATAAGTGTGTGTGAAAGCCGTCCTTCACCTAGCTTGTTGGGAACACAAAGTTTCTTTTCAGTTGCAAACTCCATTCCATACATATATATGGGGAGGTAGAAGCTCCAACTCGGTTTTACAGTGATAACTGCAGGAACTTCAAACCGGCACTAGGAAACAGACTGAGAAAGCAGAGAAAAAGTGTCTCCTGCAACCCGTTCCCTTGGTGCTAGATGAACGAACGTCTCTCCACTTGCTCAGTTCTTAGAGATAAGTGTGTGTGAAAGCCGCTCTTAACCAAGCTTGTTGGGAAAACAATGTTTCTTTTCAGTTGCAAACTCCATTCCATACATATATATGGGGAGGTAGAAGCTCCAACTAGGTTTGACAGTGAAAACTGCAGGAACTTCAAACCGGCACTAGGAAAAAGACTGAGAAAGCAGAGAAAAAGTGTCCCCTGCAACCCGTTCCCTTGGTGCTAGATGAACGAACGTCTCTCCACTTGCTCAGTTCTGAGAGATAAGTGTGTGTGAAAGCCGTCCTTCACCTAGCTTGTTGGGAACACAAAGTTTCTTTTCAGTTGCAAACTCCATTCCATACATATATATGGGGAGGTACAAGCTCCAACTCGGTTTTACAGTGAAAACTGCAGGAACTTCAAACCGGCACTAGGAAACAGACTGAGGAAGCAGAGAAAAAGTGTCTTCTGCAACCCGTTCCCTTGGTGCTAGATGAACGAACGTCTCTCCACTTGCTCAGTTCTGAGAGATAAGTGTGTGTGAAAGCCGTCCTTCACCTTGCTTGTTGGGAACACAAGGTTTCTTTTCAGTTGCAAACTCCATTCCATACATATATATGGGGAGGTAGAAGCTCCAACTCGTTTTCACAGTGAAAACTGCAGGAACTTCAAACCGGCACTAGGAAACAGACTGAGAAAACAGAGAAAAAGTGTCTCCTGCAACCCGTTCCCTTGGTGCTAGATGAACGAACGTCTCTCCACTTGCTCAGTTCTGAGAGATAAGTGTGTGTGAAAGCCGTCCTTCACCTAGCTTGTTGGGAACACAAAGTTTCTTTTCAGTTGCAAACTCCATTCCATACATATATATGGGGAGGTAGAAGCTCCAACTCGGTTTTACAGTGATAACTGCAGGAACTTCAAACCGGCACTAGGAAACAGACTGAGAAAGCAGAGAAAAAGTGTCTCCTGCAACCCGTTCCCTTGGTGCTAGATGAACGAACGTCTCTCCACTTGCTCAGTTCTTAGAGATAAGTGTGTGTGAAAGCCGCTCTTAACCAAGCTTGTTGGGAAAACAATGTTTCTTTTCAGTTGTAAACTCCATTCCATACATATATATGGGGAGATACTAGCTCCAAATCGGTTTGACAATGAAAACTGCAGGAACTTCAAACCGGCACTAGGAAACAGACTGAGAAAGCAGAGAAAAAGTGTCTCCTGCAACCCGTTCCCTTGGTGCTAGATGAACGAACGTCTCTCCACTTGCTCAGTTCTGAGAGATATGTGCGTGTGAAAGCCGTCCTTCACCTAGCTTTTTGGGAACACAAAGTTTCTTTTCAGTTGCAAACTCCATTCCATACATATATATGGGGAGGTAGAAGCTCCAACTCGGTTTACAGTGAAAACTGCAGGAACTTCAAACCGGCACTAGGAAACAGACTGAGAAAGCAGAGAAAAAGTGTCTCCTGCAACCCGTTCCCTTGGTGCTAGATGAACGAACGTCTCTCCAATTGCTCTGTTCTGAGAGATAAGTGTGTGTGAAAGCCGTCCTTCACCTAGCTTGTTGGGAACACAAAGTTTCTTTTCAGTTGCAAACTCCATTCCATACATATATATGGGGAGGTAGAAGCTCCAACTCGTTTTTACAGTGAAAACTGCAGGAACTTCAAAACGGCACTAGGAAACAGACTGAGAAAGCAGAGAAAAAGTGACTCCTGCAACCCGTTCCCTTGGTGCTAGATGAACGAACGTCTCTCCACTTGCTCAGTTCTGAGAGATATTTGTGTGTGAAAGCCGTCCTTCACCTAGCTTGTTGGGAACACAAAGTTTCCTTTCAGTTGCAAACTCCATTCCATACATATATATGGGGAGGTACAAGCTCCAACTCGGTTTTACAGTGAAAACTGCAGGAACTTCAAACCGCCACTAGGAAACAGACTGAGGAAGCAGAGAAAAAGTGTCTCCTGCAACCCGTTCCCTTGGTGCTACATGAAAGAACGTCTCTCCACTTGCTCAGTTCTGAGAGATAAGTGTGTGTGAAAGCCATCCTTCACCTAGCTTGTTGGGAACACAAAGTTTCTTTTCAGTTGCCAACTCAATTCCATACATATATATGGGGAGGTACTAGCTCCAAATCGGTTTGACCATGAAAACTGCAGGAACTTCAAACCGGCACTAGGAAACAGACTGAGAAAGCAGAGAAAAAGTGTCTCCTGCAACCCGTTCCCTTTGTGCTACATGAACGAACGTCTCTCCACTTGCTCAGTTCTGAGAGATAAGTGTGTGTGAAAGCCGTCCTTCACCTAGCTTGTTGGGAACACAAAGTTTCTTTTCAGTTGCAAACTCCATTCTATACATATATATGGGGAGGTACAAGCTCCAACTCGGTTTTACTGTGAAAACTGCAGGAACTTCAAACCAGCACTAGGAAATAGACTGAGGAAGCAGTGAAAAAGTGTCTCCTGCAACCCGTTCCCTTGGTGCTACATGAAAGAACGTCTCTCCACTTGCTCAGTTCTGAGAGATAAGTGTGTGTGAAAGCCGTCCTTCACCTAGCTTGTTGGGAACACAAAGTTTCTTTTCAGTTGCCAACTCCATTCCATACATATATATGGGGAGGTACTAGCTCCAACTCGGTTTGACAGTGAAAACTGCAGGAACTACAAACCGGCACTAGGAAACAGACTGAGGAAGCAGAGAAAAAGTGTCTCCTGCAACCCGTTCCCTTGGTGCTAGATGAACGAACGTCTCTCCACTTGCTCAGTTCTGAGAGATAAGTGTGTGTGAAAGCCGCTCTTAACCAAGTTTGTTGGGAACACAAAGTTTCTTTTCAGTTGTAAACACCATTCCATACATATATATGGGGAGATTCTAGCTCCAAATCGGTTTCACAATGAAAACTGCAGGAACTTCAAACCGGCACTAGGAAACAGACTGAGAAAGCAGAGAAAAAGTGTCTCCTGCAACCCGTTCCCTTGGTGCTAGATGAACGAACGTCTCTCCACTTGCTCAGTTCTGAGAGATATGTGCGTGTGAAAGCCGTCCTTCACCTAGCTTTTTGGGAACACAAAGTTTCTTTTCAGTTGCAAACTCCATTCCATACATATATATGGGGAGGTAGAAGCTCCAACTCGGTTTACAGTGAAAACTGCAGGAACTTCAAACCGGCACTAGGAAACAGACTGAGAAAGCAGAGAAAAAGTGTCTCCTGCAACCCGTTCCCTTGGTGCTAGATGAACGAACGTCTCTCCAATTGCTCTGTTCTGAGAGATAAGTGTGTGTGAAAGCCGTCCTTCAACTAGCTTGTTGGGAACACAAAGTTTCTTTTCAGTTGCAAACTCCATTCCATACATATATATGGGGAGGTGGAAGCTCCAACTCGTTTTTACAGTGAAAACTGCAGGAACTTCAAAACGGCACTAGGAAACAGACTGAGAAAGCAGAGAAAAAGTGACTCCTGCAACCCGTTCCCTTGGTGCTAGATGAACGAACGTCTCTCCACTTGCTCAGTTCTGAGAGATAAGTGTGTGTGAAAGCCGTCCTTCACCTAGCTTGTTGGGAACACAAAGTTTCTTTTCAGTTGCAAACTCCATTCCATACATATATAAGGGGAGGTACAAGCTCCAACTCGGTTTTACAGTGAAAACTGCAGGAACTTCAAACCGGCACTAGGAAACAGACTGAGGAAGCAGAGAAAAAGTGTCTCCTGCAACCCGTTCCCTTGGTGCTACATGAAAGAACGTCTCTCCACTTGCTCAGTTCTGAGAGATAAGTGTGTGTGAAAGCCGTCCTTCAAATAGCTTGTTGGGAACACAAAGTTTCTTTTCAGTTGCCAACTCAATTCCATACATATATATGGGGAGGTACTAGCTCCAAATCGGTTTGACAGTGAAAACTGCAGGAACTTCAAACCGGCACTAGGAAATAGACTGAGAAAGCAGAGAAAAAGTGTCCCCTGCAACCCGTTCCCTTGGTGCTAGATGAACGAACGTCTCTCCACTTGCTCAGTTCTGAGAGATAAGTGTGTGTGAAAGCCGTCCTTCACCTAGCTTGTTGGGAACACAAAGTTTCTTTTCAGTTGCAAACTCCATTCCATACATATATATGGGGAGGTAGAAGCTCCAACTCGGTTTTACAGTGATAACTGCAGGAACTTCAAACCGGCACTAGGAAACAGACTGAGAAAGCAGAGAAAAAGTGTCTCCTGCAACCCGTTCCCTTGGTGCTAGATGAACGAACGTCTCTCCACTTGCTCAGTTCTTAGAGATAAGTGTGTGTGAAAGCCGCTCTTAACCAAGCTTGTTGGGAAAACAAAGTTTCTTTTCAGTTGTAAACTCCATTCCATACATATATATGGGGAGATACTAGCTCCAAATCGGTTTGACAATGAAAACTGCAGGAACTTCAAACCGGCACTAGGAAACAGACTGAGAAAGCAGAGAAAAAGTGTCTCCTGCAACCCGTTCCCTTGGTGCTAGATGAACGAACGTCTCTCCACTTGCTCAGTTCTGAGAGATATGTGCGTGTGAAAGCCGTCCTTCACCTAGCTTTTTGGGAACACAAAGTTTCTTTTCAGTTGCAAACTCCATTCCATACATATATATGGGGAGGTAGAAGCTCCAACTCGGTTTACATTGAAAACTGCAGGAACTTCAAACCGGCACTAGGAAACAGACTGAGAAAGCAGAGAAAAAGTGTCTCCTGCAACCCGTTCCCTTGGTGCTAGATGAACGAACGTCTCTCCAATTGCTATGTTCTGAGAGATAAGTGTGTGTGAAAGCCGTCCTTCACCTAGCTTGTTGGGAACACAAAGTTTCTTTTCAGTTGCAAACTCCATTCCATACATATATATGGGGAGGTAGAAGCTCCAACTCGTTTTTACAGTGAAAACTGCAGTAACTTCAAAACGGCACTAGGAAACAGACTGAGAAAGCAGAGAAAAAGTGACTCCTGCAACCCGTTCCCTTGGTGCTAGATGAACGAACGTCTCTCCACTTGCTCAGTTCTGAGAGATATTTGTGTGTGAAAGCCGTCCTTCACCTAGCTTGTTGGGAACACAAAGTTTCCTTTCAGTTGCAAACTCCATTCCATACATATATATGGGGAGGTACAAGCTCCAACTCGGTTTTACAGTGAAAACTGCAGGAACTTCAAACCGCCACTAGGAAACAGACTGAGGAAGCAGAGAAAAAGTGTCTCCTGCAACCCGTTCCCTTGGTGCTACATGAAAGAACGTCTCTCCACTTGCTCAGTTCTGAGAGATAAGTGTGTGTGAAAGCCGTCCTTCACCTAGCTTGTTGGGAACACAAAGTTTCTTTTCAGTTGCCAACTCAATTCCATACATATATATGGGGAGGTACTAGCTCCAAATCGGTTTGACCATGAAAACTGCAGGAACTTCAAACCGGCACTAGGAAACAGACTGAGAAAGCAGAGAAAAAGTGTCTCCTGCAACCCGTTCCCTTTGTGCTACATGAACGAACGTCTCTCCACTTGCTCAGTTCTGAGAGATAAGTGTGTGTGAAAGCCGTCCTTCACCTAGCTTGTTGGGAACACAAAGTTTCTTTTCAGTTGCAAACTCCATTCTATACATATATATGGGGAGGTACAAGCTCCAACTCGGTTTTACTGTGAAAACTGCAGGAACTTCAAACCAGCACTAGGAAACAGACTGAGGAAGCAGTGAAAAAGTGTCTCCTGCAA